>NC_045170.1:13992486-14199986 GCF_900700415.2 Clupea harengus
TGAACGTCATGAAATAATAATTTTAAAAACGTTCTTTTCGCTTTGCCTTAATTGGCTGCCAGTGATATCGTGCTCACACCGCAACGTGGATGCAGCACCAAAAACCCCTTTCCTGGGAAGTAAGGAGTAAGAGTATAATATGGAATCTATAGGAGAATCTTCTCTGTGGAACCTTTATGGTGTCTCTGAAGAGGACCTTGATAGTTCTTTAACACCGAAGTCGAAACCCAAAAATATAAAGTGTATTAGTTCTGGTTCAAAAAAAGCAAAACCCAGCCATCTTTGGATTCATTTGCAACTCTGCCAGGACATCTCCTTTGTTGAACCTCCATGGTGTACATTCCCATGAACGTCATGAGAAAGAACATTTACAGTAACAACATGTTCAAGTACAGCAATGCATTACTAACGTCTAGGAGTCTGACTTATGGTATGATGCGTTAAGAACATTTTCTTTTCTCCTTCGGAAGAGGAGTCATCATTTAGCTATGCATACAAGCATGAATGTGTTGGTGTCTCAACCAACCGTGTAGGAACAAAAGCCTATGAAACAAATTAAGATCCTTGAGTCACTACATAAGATTTATCTAGTTTACTGAGACAAGACATCTACTCTCAAAACTCTTTAAGTGGTGAAAGGACATGAGATGGAGAAGGAGGGATAAGATCAATTATAGCGACTGCATTACATAACAAAAAGTTTCAAATACCTGAGTGCGACCTCTGGCATTGGTAAATAAAGCGTTTCTCATATTATTCCATACTACCGGACATGCCCAGAACATACCAGGGTTTTATGTAACCATAAAAGATGAGCAGACTGCACGTGAAGAGACAGCACTATAGCTGGCATGGCACTAAGAACCTAGTCACTAAGAACCTATGATAGTTCTTCCACATAAAATAACCACCACCATAACTACACCAACTAGCTTTTTATTGGTAGGATCATGCGACG
This sequence comes from Clupea harengus, assembly GCF_900700415.2. Lineage (NCBI taxonomy): Eukaryota > Metazoa > Chordata > Actinopteri > Clupeiformes > Clupeidae > Clupea > Clupea harengus. The sequence goes on from NC_045170.1 coordinate 13,993,445, forward strand.
AACTGGAGAGCTCACAAAATGGCCCTTTCCGATATTGCTCTTTCAAACATATAATCTTTATGTCTCTGACAACCTCTAAACCTTTTCCATTCACTTCTCTCTCTCTCTTTCTTTCCTTCTTTCTCCTTGTCTAGATGTCTGCCTGGCTGACGTCAGTCTCTTTGTGCTCTCTTTCTGGATCTCTCTCTCTCTTTCTCTCCTTCTTTTTCCACCCCTTCATCTCCTTAGAGATTTTGTGAGTTCCTCCAGAGTGTATTGCGTATTTCTCTCTTTTGTAATGTCATTAAGCTTTTACATAAGATAAGTGACTCATGCTTCATCTTCATGGCTGTCTTCATGCAATGGACTTCACAACGTGTTAATGTTTCAAATTAGACAATCGAAGCAATTACGGCCTCCACAGACAAGTAGACCACAGGCTTGGCTGGTGCTTCGTGGTCGATGAAATAGAAAGACTGTAAGCCATACCTTGGACTGTGGGTCCTTCAGGCCGCCTGGGAAAAGGAAAGAAAATGGAGAGATGTTAGAGGAAAGGAGAGCTTCTGCATTCTGAGATGTCGACTAAGCGCGATCATGATCAGGAACATCTCAGTTTGTATATGTTTCAACATATGTGACATACATTATAATGCCGACCATGCATCGTATTTCTTTGCAGGAAAAGGACGTAAGCTTTTGAATTACAGCTAAGCGAACAACAAATAACATTCAAACAGAAGCCTTCAGTCAAATCAACATTTGTCCACACATCCACATACAAAGACATTGTAAACAGTGACGCAGCCAAAAAAATATTTCTTGACGACCACAGAACGTAACACAGCTTCACAAACCAGGCCAGACAGTGAAGACATGTTATGAAAAGTGCACAGTCTACAGCCTAACTCCACTGCATGACTGAATGCTACTCGTGATCCCATGGGACACCACAGCTGGCGCGGGACAAGGAGAAACAGTAGGAACACCATTTCCTCAACACAGATGCTTAACTCACAAGCATTGTTATAATTAAGCATCAACAGGTATAGCAAATGAGCTACCCATGAGGCTGCCCTAAATATTTACAACTAATGAAGCAGAAACAATGATGTGTTCACTTGGAATTTGGATCCTTTGGTGTCATTCAAGATCTACAGTCCTTGAGAGATATTTATTTTTCAAGGTAACCGGCATACTGATCCTCCAAACAGCAACAACCTTTAACCATTTAACTGTGCATGATGCCTCAAGGCTCTTGAGTTGACCATGCAGCCAATGAGAGGAACATTCTAGAGACTCCTAGGCATGTAAGAAGAGGTCTAACTGCTGTCCCTGAAGGAGAAATGTCCCCAGGCTCTTCCCAAGATCTTCCACTCAATCGACCCAACGCAGTCCCAACTACACATATCTAATGCATATCACATAATGATATGCTAAACCTGTATTATTTCCCTCCAGGTAGCATCCATTAAGGCTTTTATTCACAGATGAGACTGAAGGATGACGGGGGTTATGTAACAGGGGGGGGGGGGGTCATTAATGGAGGGTCCAGACGGCATACCTGCATCCCCATTCTCAGCCACAGCCTCGGCTTTCACAGTAAGATGGAGATGAGGGTCAGACACCAAGGTGACAGACAACACAAAAACAAACAAACAAACAAACAAATACACAACAATGACACACAAGTTAACATCATGAAACAGACATCAACTCAGCAAATCAAATATTGATTTGTTAGTTGAGGGGACAATGGGAAAGAAATCATGTGAATACGCACACACTCGCACGCACACACGCACACGCACACGCACACGCACACACACACACACACACGCACACGCACACACACACACACACAAGCACACACACCAAGACAATGCAAAAGGTCATGCGTCAAAGCAAAGCTATATCGTGGGCTAATGGGACCCCACTAGCATCTAACACTCAAGGCAGATGGATAAGAAGAGCACAAACTCTCATCGTAAAGGATGCGCTACGTGACACACACACTGCCCTGCTGGGTTCAGGCCATGTAAACACCACTAAGGCTGTAGTTCTCAGCTGAAGTGGTGCGAGACCTGAACCAGGGACGGCTGAGTGTGTGTGTGTGTGTGTGTGTGTGTGTGTGTGTGTGTGTGTGTGTGTGTGTCTCTTCAGTGTTGCCAAAGAGATCTCTGACCTGTCTCTGGCCTGTCTCTCCTGTGTGCGTATGCGCGCGCGTGCGTACGTGCGTTTCTTAAGTGTGTTGCCAATGAGAGCTCTGGCCTGTCTCTCTCACAGTGCTTGACTGATGATGTTGTGTAATGCTATTCTCCCGGCAACTTCATCAAAGCTTCCTGCTGCCACAGTGCCCAAACCCCCCCCCCCCAAACCCTTTCCCCCTCTAATTTAGTCACTTCCGTTACTTCATATTCAGTGTGCCGTTTCTGAGGGGGATTCAGTGGCTATATCTGTGTACACGGCTAGAGGGTGAGGAGGAAGAGGAGGAAGAGGAGGTGGTGGGGGTGGGAGGGGCATAGGTATGTACATGTGCGTGTGTGCACGTCTTTTCCCTCTGATTAGCTGCGCTTTCATCTTGTTATCACAAATCATATGCAACGATGAACTTCTGATCTCACGCCGAAAGACGTAGAGGGAGCATAAGATAGAAAAATAAAGGGAAAGAAAGAGAGAGACAGAGCGGGAGAGAGGGAGAAAGAGAGAGAGACAGAGAGAATGTTTGGCATGTTGGTAATCTCACGTCACTCTGGCGCACTGAATTTTAGTCCTGATAAGAGCTTGATTACAGGCTCTCTCTCTCTCTCTTGCGTGAGCTGGCCAGGGCGGTGAAGTGAAGCTGGTCCACTGAGCCTTCTGATGCCCCAGACCCCAGCGCCGCCTCTGGAGGGCGCGTATGTTGTGACAAATGTCACAGTGAGTCACTCGTGTTTACATTAGTGCTAATACGCAGCCGCCCCCTAGACAACGCAGCCCTACGGCTCACAGACAAATATTCTCACCAACTGACACAGTCATTTAAATCCTGGTCACTCGGAAGGTCAGTGTGGAAGTGGATGTGACATTCTTGAGCCTACACAGATTACATAGACAATTATTAATGGCCTATTAGTATAACTAGAATACGCATACCCTGGTATTGTATTCATAGCTTTGGTTGATGTGATAATGCTTTTTGTTCTGGATACGATTCAGCACTTTAATCAGCATATGCATGTCCCTCAAGGATTTAATTCCCTTCCTCCATGTTTGACATCGAGCTGGGTTGTTTGAAATGGGTATCTCTGTTTAACAGTGACTGATTGGTTTATTTATTAATTTATTTGTGTTTGTATGTAAATTACAGTATCAGTGTGTCTTAAAGACGGCGGCCGATTGAAGGAGCTGAACACTAATGTCAACAGAGCTTCAGTAGCTTCCCATGGCAGGTGCGTATTAGTGTGCGCTGTACGCATTACAGTAACACTATGCAACTCCTTATTGCTGCTTTAAAGCACGCTGTGTATCGCTAAAACTAGCTTCTTCCAGGGTGAGGCATTGTATTGACCTCTGTAAGAATACTGGCTATGTAGCGTCTCAACACCTGTTGACTGGAAAACCATTCGGTGCTGAATATTAACACTTATTATACGGCTCTTCTGAATGTTCCGAAAAGTTCCGCCGATTTGAATGGGCCACCCCAACGTATATTCACGGCTGCGAAAAAATCATGACATGTCATTGGCAACGGGTTTTGTGCTTCTAATTCACATCTTTCATATCAAAAGAGCACACAAAATAAATCCCTTCAGGACGAAACAAGACCCCTTCGCTACGTGTTGGGGTCCTGTTCGTCCCGCCCGGATTTATTTTTCGATAATGACTGCCGGACTATATATTATACTTATTCTACGATTATGTATGTGTTGTTTGCTGTAATATTTCCTGTTTCTTATTATCCAGGGAAAGTAGGTGAGCACTAATTTGTACTGTTCATTTTTAATTAGAACTGGCTTAGTTAATAGTTTCCAAGTCTCATTTCAAATGATGTTAATTAGATAATTTGGTGATTTTAGTTGAACACTTTGTTTGACACAACCTTTTTTTTTAGGTCAGTCAGAAGAATAATTTCTTCCGACATGAAGACTTGAATTGGTATGAGTCAACTCGCTGCCATTATCAAACCTTCTTTCTCTGACATCTCCTTGAAGTTTCTTTCAGTGAGCAAAGACATTGTCGTTTAAACTTCTCAAAGATTGACAGCACGCTCACCTCAGATGTGTGGTACGCCCATGCTGTAAGACACTGTATGTGTGTGTGTGTGTGTGTGTGTGTGTGTGTGCGGTCAGGCTGTATGTGGGCTTATGTTTGTGTCTTTGTCACAGCTGTGGGCTAAGACATTTGCTGCAGAGGGGGTTACCACAGCAACGATTAGCAGGTAAATATATCTAACAAGCTGGGTGAGGGAACAAAATATGCATCTGAGTGTGTGTGGTGTGTGTGTATCTAAAATCTAAAGTATGTGTATCTAAATAAAAAAGAGAGAGAGAAAGATGGACAGAGAGACTAAGAGAGGGAAGGAGTGAAGCTCAAAACAATCAAGCAAGAAGAAGTATGAGCTATTGCAAATGGCACTCTACACACACAAGGAGGGCATCTCACACTCTCGAAACTCTTCGCTGGCTGACGCACGCATTGTATCAAAGCCTGTTTACATGTGTGGAGCACCCTTAAATGAAAGGGAGCAGCGTTGGCTCGCCGGCCCTCTGTATCTGATTACATGTGCGGCGAAATATGAGCTCCCGGGCGCTCTAAAAATATCCTGCTAAACAAACACACAGACAGGGCTAGCTGGGTGAGTTTTTCGGGTACTTGGCCGCGGCCCCAGTGTAAATGAATGGACTTTGATGGTCAGCAAGGAAGAGTCGACTCCACAGCAACACACTGACACTACATATTATGTCTTAGAAGTACTACGAATCGAAGGCCTAGTCTAGTGCAACCAAACACACAGGACCCCATAGAGGACATATAGGGCCCCATAAGGCACACTTAGGCCCCTCAGCACTACTGTCCCCCTAGGGGGCCTCGGTCGTCTCCATACCATTGGCTCCTCTCTGCTGGTCCTCCCACGTCACCTCTATGGCAATAGTGAAAGGAAGACACAGACAGTCACACCACCGGCCAATGGCCAAAGGAAGACAGAGACAGTCACACCACACATCCAATGGCCAAAGGAAGACACAGACAGTCACACCACACATCCAATGGTGAAAAGAAGACACAGACATTCACACCACACATCCAATGGCCAAAGGAAGACACAGACATTCACACCACACATCCAATGGCCAAAGGAAGACAGAGTCACACCACACATCCAATGGTGAAAAGAAGACACAGAGTCACACGACACATCCAATGGCCAAAGGAAGACACAGACATTCACACCACACATCCAATGGCCAAAGGAAGACACAGAGTCACACCACACATCCAATGGTGAAAGGGAGACACAGACATTCACACCACACATCCAATGGCCAAAGGAAGACACAGAGTCACACGACACATCCAATGGTGAAAGGGAGACACAGACATTCACACCACACATCCAATGGCCATGTTATCCATTTATTTGTTCTTCATATCAGCAGCATGAGCTAATAATTCCCGGCAAGCAGAAATGTGCTACCAATGCACTCCATTCAAAAGGCTACGTCACCAAATCACATTCTACACACTGACGACTGCATTCTACCACAGAGAGGATGCACGAATTAGGTTGATATGACATAACTCTCATACCATACATTTTCCTACATAGCGGCATGTTTTTCTTGTGTGCTGTTTTGAGTATATCTGAGCTAATGAACCTATCCTTACATTGCTTAACACTGACATGTCACATTTAAGTGATGGGGAATTATGGAGGTGACACTGGCGCTTCAGTGACATAAGAAGGCGCTGTCATTCAGTCACATGGATGAGCTTATGAAAGCAAGTTCTTATGAATACCACTGATTTCACTTTTCTGATGGCGATAACTGTAATCACTTTCAAATTAGCCTTAAAATGCTCTCTCTGTTAAAGTGGAGACATACACCATATTGTTTTTTTTTTCTTCCTGTCCATTTCATCCCTTTGCATGGTGCTAATTCACTGCCTACTTTCTCATCCAAATACTACATTCAGCATCTGCTCTAGCTCTAGTTATTCTGTTTGAAACCCTATTAATTCTCTCCAGTGATTTTGCGACTCATTAGAAATCAGCAGCAATTATAATTGAGGGTGAAATAATCAATGCAGAATTATGCACTTGGGTCTTTTTTTTCTTGACTCATTATGCATCAATGGGGATAAAGAGATGGAACAGTGCCCTCTTCAAACCAAGATACCCCATCAGTAGTAGTTTACTGCCATCTATTGGTCAATGCTGGAACTTTACAAAGTCTGCAACATCTTTAAACGGTTGCTACCATAAGGCAGGTCAACTTAGGAAATACTGAAATCAGAAAGCACTGACCTGAAATTAACTACATCAAAACAACCAACACTAGTCGGATCTCTGTCTTTCAATAGATCTTTCTAGAAGAATGTCTAATGTGAAGCACCCACACTGCACACAGCAACTTCAAATCCACGGCTAAAAGCTACACCTCACAGAGCTACAAACCAACACATGCGGTGTCACACACTAACGCACACTGGTGTGCCCAGACTTGCCTTTTCTTCCATTGACAGGCTGTGAGGCTGCAGGTTTCTCCTCAGTTTCTTTAAGGGTGAAGGGGTGACAAATGAATGGGCATTAACAGAGTAACAATGTGACAAACACACAAAACAACACACAATGGGAAAATACCAATAAAGAACTTGTGTGGGTATAAAGAATTTCCTTTCACATGTTGTCCAAACAGCCTGTTAAGTCAGTTATGTTCAGAAAGTAAAAGTTCTCCTCAAGTCTTTGTCAATCATTTAGATTTATGAATGGACCAGGTGGGAATTGTGAGGCGATATCAGATATATCTGAGCAATATTTGGAGTGACAGAAACTGAGGATGTTTGTTCGCTGAACATAGAATAGCTGAACATTTTGCCAACAAAACTCATTCACTCAGTGTGGCACTTAACGTAAGGAAAGGTAAATGGTAAAGCGGGTGAACAGGGTGGATTTGAATATAAACTCACTGACAGTTTAGGATATGTTGGAGTTAGTCAGAGAGATTGATTTATAAAATATTAAATTCAGCATGTTACTCTTATGAATTAAAGCAATGTTCTTATGTTGAAATAGCAATTCAGCCTGCAGTCATATTTCGGCTAATTGTCTTGGCCACAATGATATTTCCTGAGTTTACTGGTAAATAAATGGCTGCAAGAGACACACACCTGTCAAAGAAGCCTGTGGTGTAAGGGGCGGAACTGGGGAGGCAGCAGGAGTAGGGGCGGGTGGCGGAGGTTCTGCCACCGTCACCATTTTAGTGACATGGTGATGGTGATGATGATGATGATGATGATGATGATGATGATGGTGATGATCATAATAACCACAATGGGGATGATGATGATGATGATGATGATGATGAAGGTGATGGGGATGATGATGGTGATGGTGACGATGATGGTGATGATGATAGTATGGTGACAAAGACGTGGACAAGATGACATGAAGAACATGAAACAGTGAGCAATGCAATCACATGAAATCTTAAAATCAAATGTGCTGTTAACTATCAACCAATCAACCAACCATCTAAACAACTTTTAAAGGCTGCCTAGTTACCATTTGAACCCAGCTAAACTACCACTACACTGGAGTGTTCTATACTAACCCTAGATTTAGATCCAGCCCTAGAGCCATGGCTCCTGAGTCCTACTTCTACTCGACTCCTAACTACTGAAGATTTGTCACCGTGGTTACCGGCAGCTGTTGGAGTGACAGGGGGTGGTACAGGTGAAGGGGCAGGTGTAGGTGCAGGTGTAGGTGCAGGCGAAGGTTCAGGAGCAGGTACAGGTACAGGTGCAAGTACAGGTACAGGTACAGGTGAAGGCGCAGGTACAGGCGCAGGTACAGGTACAGGTGAAGGCGCAGGTACAGGTACAGGTACAGGTACAGGTACAGGTACAGGTACAGGTACAGGTACAGGTGCGGCTGCTGGAGGAGGGTCCGGAGCAGCCGGGGGAGGGGGAGCTGTGGCAGGGGCGGGAGGAGGCGCAGTCCCCACCACAGCTGCCCAAGATGAGAGACAGAGAGAGTGAAGTGAAGAAGGAAATATGAGGAGAGAGAGAGGAACAGTTGGCCAGAGAAAGAGAAAGAGAAAGAGGAAGAGACAAGGGCATCAGAGAAAAGCCAGAGGGAGTGAAAAAGAAGAAAATGGAAAAAGAAAAGAAATTAAGAAAAGCAATGAAAAGAAGTAAAAACATGACACAAAAACAAACATAGTGACATATAAGACCATTCGAAGACATAAAATAACTCATAAACAGTAAACGTGTGAAGATATGAGGACCATATGAGTTTAAAGGCTCAGCTCAAACTACAAAGCCAGCTGTTCTTCAACAGAACCTACGCACTAGAGAAGCTATAGTCAACTACGCCATTATATCAACTGTTATATTATCAGCAACAATCACGACATATCAAGACATCAACACTAGCTAAGCTACCTATTTGTTTGGAATTTTCTCAGAGAACTCCAATTTCTAATCAAGAAGCCAATAGTGTTTAACGTCATGGTGAAATTCGTGTGATGAAATTAAGCATTTCACAGTAGAGGAGACTAAGGTGTTTGGTTGACAAGAGTGCGTATTTTGTAAGCCCACTATTACATTGAACTATCAAAATAGTCAACTGCCCCAACTAACCCTCAAATCTCAACTGCCAACTAACGCTGACCATAACCTCAATTCACCCCAAACACTTACTTAACTCAAACCCTCACTTAAGCCCTCACCACCAGTCGCCCCTTACCCCTAACACTAAATCTAAGCTTCTTGGGATTCCTCGCGGTCAACAGAATGTCAACACATAGGGGAAAAAACAAAAACACACTGTCAATGTACAGTGGGATCAACTGAAAATATGACCACAATGAACACTATGATCACTAGGTCCTAATCCTCTATTAGGGGGAAGCTGGAGATTGTAATCATGAATTTGAAGCAGATATGAATAGCGTTCACCTTCACTACATAAATCGTTGACTATTTCAACATGACATGAATGCGACCATTAAAGCTTCTAGCCCTAATGTTGCTACGCACGCCACAGAGGAGCAGTGCTGATTTACTATGCGGAGATAGTACATTTACCCGCAACGGCAGTTTGATACACTGGTGGGTTGGGTGCTGGGGTAGAAGCAGGTCTAGGGGCTTGGGGGGGTGCTCGAAAGGGCACAAGGGGCTGAGACGCCACCCTGTGGGCTGCTTCACATGTCAGGGAGTGGACACAAACAAAAAACAAGACAAGACGTCAACAGAGACCTGGCTGCAAACAATGACCAGACAACATGACACAAAGAAGAAGCAATGACTACGGCAACCGACTAGGCTACATCTGCTCTAAACACAATTCACATAATTTCAGAGATTCAGTCTTCCACCAAGCCATACACTCCATACACATGTAACAAACACACACACACACACACACACACACACACACACACACACACACACACACACACCGTGCTTTGATATGTGACTGAGCCCAGGTGATGGCTGTTGAGGGCCAAGGCCATCTACACGAACAGAAGCTGCTTTCCTCCACAGATAAATCTCCATTGAGGAACTTGTCTGGCCTGAAAGGCGCTGCTAATCAGACTGCCCTCTGACAGTGATGTAGAACTCTGCAGAGTATTTTGACATTCATCTGACTGGGGCCTAGGCCAAAACCTGCTATCTCCAATAAAGGCCTGACCAATACGTCGTCAGTATCAGTGCCCTGAAAAAGTTAATACTCTTGGGCCTTTAGCAGGGACCAGATTGCTTGATCTTACAAGCATGGTTTGTCTCAATTTGATCATTACTTTAATAACTTTAAGGTACAAATACAATTTAAGCTTCCTAAAGTGCTATTTCAGTTAAGCTATAAAGAGGGAATAATGAAGTGTTCTTCACTTGCAGTGAGTGTTTAGGCATCTGTTAGCACAGTTCTGGGATAACTTGTTGAAATAGTCAGGTTATATTTGCCAACCTGGCAATTCAAAGTGAACATTTCTATAGATTCCTGAAAACTTTTAATTAAATTGTATTTCCATCTATTGCCATTTTCCACTTTCTTAAAACGAATGATTAGCCTAAGCACCATGTTCGTTCAAAATGCCATCTTCCTTGAAGCAAAGTCACCACATGAAAGCTCATGGTCTCAGTACTACTACTGCAACACTGCTACTATGACAGACAGACAGTTAAACAACACTTTCCAGTTACTGCTCAAAAACTCAACACAAAGACAGTTTGCAAAAAGCTAAACAGCTCAATAACTTGAACAACTAAAATGCTAACAGAAAGATGAACAGACAGAGCAAGACTGCTAACCAAGAAAACAATATACTATGCTAGTTATGGTAAACAAACACAGCATCAGCATGAAGCCACACGGTTTGTCAGCATCTAGCCACCTCTGCAAGCAAGATTCAGGCTAGGAGACTTCGTACAGCAATTAACAACACACCTTCATAAGGCTCAATCATTTCCTCTCCATCGTCTAGGAAAAGAGGCAACAAGGAACCAAGCCATCAGATTAAAGAGTGAACAAGAGCATGAGTCAAGTTTGAAGAAGGAATTGTGGATTGTGGATAAGCAATTGTGGATAAGCAATATCGATTCATATTGTGATGATACCTCATTTAAGTATAATCAGGGTAATATTAAGGTTACATCTGAAAATGAAGGCTGAACTTAATAACTTGTTTAACTACAGCGGCATTCAATACTACATGTGCAGCAAAAAGTAAAGTAAGGCAACCCCCGGCCCCACAACAAAAACAAAAAACAAAGGCAAGAGTTGAATCGATTTACTTACTTCTGTCTAAAGACCCCTTCGGCGGGACCTGTGGTAGCTGCCGACCTCTTCGACTGGACACCGGGGTCCCTGAGGGGCTGGTTTGGACTGATCCACCTCGAGGGTTTGCCCTGCAGGTCACAGAGATGTTAATGTTGGGCCTGCCCTGAATTGGCCGCCAGGGGGCCTCAAAACGGATGACTATGCACATACTCACAAACTCACAAAAAAACATAATCCAAAACTTGAGATCTAGGAGTTCAGAGAATGCTTGAAATGTTTAACATAAATTGTCCAGGACACATTACATTTTTCAGTTTTTGGTGTTAAGCCGGTTGGCGATGACTACAATTTGAACTGCAGGTGGAGCTATCACAAGGCTGCAGTGATGTACATCTCTTATGTACAGGGGCTAACGCTGAAGAATACTTTGCTTAGGCACACAATCTTTGCCATGCAGTTAGGGTGTGTATGACTCCATTTGAACATGGTTGGTTGAACTACAACATTAAGAACACAGTTCACAACCTTAATGACACTGTCACAAGTAGACAGTTAATACAAACACATCTGAAAAAGAGAACCAACAAACAGTGTATATCAAGTATACACCAGGTATACCACCCATGTTAGGTTTTAAGGGATTTTGTTGGTCACAAACATAAAAATAGCACTAGTGTCAACACCACATATTTAGCCATAGTAACACATGCAATATACTGGTAAATATGTAACGGTCATGTGCATTTTAGCTACAGCACCTGGTAACAAGCTGAAAATGCACACTAACCATGCAACATTTAATACAACAACCTTCATAGCACCTTGGAGCAATGTAGAATATGGGTTTTCTTTGGTCAGATTAGTTTTAGACTATGGGCTGTTTACAACCTATCGTCATAAACATATGTTTATGACAGTTAACAAAAATGGAATAGTCATCACTTATCAAACCAGAGGCTAAAAGGCCTCAAACACAGGCACTTCTACCATACATTACAAAATAATTATCATCAAATACCAACAGTTATTGGGACTGCCACTTTGGTAAAACACTCAAAGTGGGTTGATGAAATTTGGCACATTTGTTGACTTCTCAAAAGGTATTATGAAGTCTGTAAGAAGGGTGGAGCCAGAGGCATAGCTTGTGTGTTGCTGCTTATGCTGTAAGAAAAGAGTAAGAAGCGTTAGGTGTCAGAGTGCAGGAAGACCTCACACCCTCCAACACCCAAAGGGCCATTAACCAAAGTGGGGGGGAAGGAGGGATGCTGTTAAACGACAAACAATAATGTTAGTAAGAAAAAAATTATAATATCCAGACAACTCAACAACCAAGGATGGCAAACCCACACCATTACATCCCATGTCGGGAATATAAATAGTGTGTCTACGAAACGAAAATGAAAGAAAGAAAGAAAAAAAGAAGACGTTAGTAGTTTCTACTATTTCTACTCATCTAAAGTCTACAGATGGACACGAAAAAGTACAGCACTGTCACAAGAAGGGAAAAAAAGAAATTAAAATGCAACTTGGCAGCAGCAAAGGCAAGGCAGAGGGGCGGGGGGGTGATTTGTTGTGAGGAGCATAAGTATCATTTATGATTTCTCTCGTTTTTTTTGCTGGTCAGTCGTTGCGACTGGGCTGGGTCACCTCGATAGGGCGGGAGAGGGAGGGGCAGATCTTCCGGAAGGCAAGGACGGCATGGACCTCATGTAGCCAGAGTCGGGTCGCTCCGAGGACCGGGAGCGAGTGTAGATGGGCCTCTCCATCATGGGCCGCTGGTCGGCGGAGCGGGACCTGTGATAATCATGCCTGTCCACCATGCCCCGGCTATACCTGCAAACACGTTAGTCAAACAGCTCTACTCAGACAGGCACCAAGAGGATGGGACAGGAAAGAAGAGACAGGAAACACAGCAGTCAAACGTGCCCCGTCCAGGAAGCGCCCAGGGAGACATGTGGGGAATGCGTCTCCATTCCGAGGGAGCGATTGATGTACTGTAGCAGCACTGCAGGGAAGGGAGAATCTTTTTGTAGTTTCCTGTAAGAATTATGTATGCTAGACAGTGGCTAGACTACGCACAGACTGGGAGTCCACCCCAAAACTCTGAAACATAGCACTTCAAACGTCACGCCTAGACAGTTGAACAACTGCTGGCTTTCCCCATCAGCATGATTCAATTCAAGGCAACGAAACAAGACAAAAAGTAAAACTAAAAGTGGAAACACAGAAAAAGGGTTCATTAGAAAAGGCTGAATGTTTTGGCACATTGTAGAGTCCTAGACTCAACACTACAGAAAAAAGAAAAAAAACAAGGCAGACATCTCCTTCCAACAGGGACCCTTTCTCCTGTCTTGTTGCTGAGAGAAGAAAACTGTTGAGTGTGGTCCTTGAAAACAATACTTCTATTCTTAAAAATACTAACAATATACCACTTCTCTTCAATACTAAAACGGACAACCACTGATAACCAAATACACTTCTACTGACCATGTTGACTACGCTATCCGTGCGCTTAAGTAAGTTACCTTAAGTCCTCCTCAAAGGGCCCTGGGGCGATGGGAAACTCTGGTATGAGATCCTCTCTTTGCATGGGAGGATGAGAAGAGTGGATGCAATGCTGAGAACTCAACTGGAGACCCAGCTACGGTTATCAATGTAAAGTTCTCCACTAGCCACTGGAAGCTACTCAAACAGATGACTGCTACTGCTGCCTAATGTAAACTAAGAATACCTTTCTGGATCTGTGGAAGGCTCAATTTCTATCCTGGGGACCCTACTGAATAAACCAACCTTAAGTTAACATCTGAAGAGTGGGGTACTGTAATACTGTGTGTGGCAATGATTTGTGTTTGGCATGTTCCTGCTATGAAGCTATGCTTTAGCAATGAATACTTCCGGTATGTGTTTTCCTTAGCCTTACACCTTTTACCTATCTTTATAGCTCATCTATAGTAACAGGATATATAGCAACATAATGGCTGGGTGTTCATTTCAAGGAGCCTTTCAAGTCAAGTAGATATTGAATGTAGAAATTATGGTTCTGGAAGTTTAGCGATTGGCTAATGGAAATGATTGAATGAAGGAGATGTGGAGTAATGTGTAAATGTTTTTATTTCACTTAACAGACTTTGTTGGCTACTACTCTACAGTTTACAACACTATTTGTCTACTTAGGAGACTTACCTATAGTCATCACAGATACCATTCATGACGGGATTGGGCCAGGGTGTGGGTACCTGGCTGGGCCCATTGTAATATCTTTCCATCAAAGGAGGAGACATTAATAAAGAGAGGGAAATTAGAACTACGTGCCGCTATCTGAGCAACTTCTCACTCACTCTGCAATGATTGAAGGCAACCCAGACACCATGTAATTCCTTATGGCAGTCATGTGTTGGAAAGCAAAGGAAAGCCTTTGCTAAAGCTGTTTATTTACTTGTTGTCATGTGCAATGCCAAGCCCTTGCAACATTTTAACATCACACCATGCAAAGTGTGATGGGACAGTTAAACTAGTGAGGATATGATAACTAACATCATATCGCTCATTTTTTAAAGTCTACTGCCTGTTTTTACCTCTCTGGAGATGCAAATGAGTCACTGAGGGCGACTGACATTCTCCTGTCCCTTATTCCCCTCCTAGGTAAAGGAAGTACAATACAAATACATTTCAGACCAGACCAGATCTAAACAATGGCATTTCTCAAGACTACAATACTGATGTACTGTAAGTTGTAGCTGAGAGTTGAGAGGCAAATATGGGGGAAGCTGAGGCTACTCGGCTCAATGGGGGGCTGAGGGGGGGGGGAGAGCTTGCAGATATGCCAAGTCATGAAAACAACACAAACCCATCCCCTCAGTCACCAAGGGAACAGTGCTGTACGGTAGACATATTTCATTACACAGCAAAGTGCGGTTTGGAAGGGAGTGGGTGCATCTAAGGACATACAGAGCTAAATAGAGCTTCCTCTGGGAAATATTCATACTTGGACTGTCAAACTAGTTTTTCATGCATCCAAGTCAATCTCATGCTATTTTGAAATGGGGAGGGGAGTCTTTCAGAATCTACAGAACATATTTTGCAAAGACTCTCCGTGGGTGTGAGGGCACAACCAGGTGAATTGTCATGCGTGAGGTGTAAACACAGGGCATTTTCTTCATCAAGGCATCCAAAAGCTAAACACACAAAATGTCCAATCAATACACTAAGTCTCAGGGCAGCTCTACGAACGTTCCTTCAAAGGATAGGTGTGATCACTTGGTCTGTCAAGATAAACTCAGGGCAAAGGGAACCACCAGCTACAGCTCTCAAGACTAGGAGATCAGGTCACATTTACATCAAGGGAGCTGGAAAGGGGGGATGGATATTTTTTTTGGATGAGCACAGGAGGTTAACCACAGTTGTCCTCTACCTTTCCATACTATTGTACGCCGCCCCTTCCGAATACGCGCGGGCCAGCCTAGTAGAGCGCAGTAACTTGACCGCATCTTCCCGATACAGTGGATACATGGGTGCGTTGCTGTGGCCAGAGAAAAAGACGACAGGACAGGACAGCAGAGAGTGAGTCGTGGCTGGATTGACAAGGGAGACGGCAAGGCTGCAGAGCCTTCCTCCCACAAAGAGTTTTTGAGTAAGGGGATAGCATTCGGGCACAAAACGGACGACTTCCACTCATTATAGACTCCAAACAGCAAGCATGGTGTGAATTTTGCCGTTATGTCTTGAGTGGCCTGTATGAGCCCCTCAGATTAAAATCTATTCAGTGCAAACTCACAGAATTCAGTATAAATGCAGTTGTTTTGTGTCATCCTGTAGAATTGTGTCCTTCTCTAAAAATAAAACAGATGATGCGACGATAGTGCTGTTTGCAGAAAACTGAAATCGAGTTAAAACAGGGCTCACATCTACAGCAGACAGACCAGTATTTAAGCATCTTATGCAACAGAACATAACTGTTTGACTCAGGTCAGCATGTGTATATTTAGAGGAGTATTTAGAGCACAACACACACAACACACACACACACACACTCCACTGATATCCCCACAGACAGCCGGAGATCTGAGGAATTATCACAGACTGCCGGTATCCATGGGGACGACGAGACCTGCTCTGTCTCCTTGGCTTGACAGACAAAAAAAAAACTGCGTTGTCAAAGTTCTGACAAGACTTCCAGAACATTCACCTTGTCTGCTGGAGAGTGACAAGGAAGCAACCGAGTTGCGACGGAGACAAACTGACAACTCGGGCGTCAACAGGCACCTTCTGTGGGCAAGACTACGGTGCCTCTAAAAGCGCCAGGGTGGGGGTGAGAGTGGTAATGGGGTGGATGACAATGCGTGAGGACAATGCTCCTGATGAATTAGGCGGGAGCAAAGGATGCTGGGAGTCCTCAGTCATGCTCAACGGCATGCTCAAGCAGCATTATACCTGGGATCCTGATTATAAGGATCGATGCTTGGCGGTCTTTGTCGGGTTCGAGGAGGTAGGGTAAGATAGTGGCTGCGACCACAGGGAACAGAGAACAGAGAGATGGATGAGGAAAGGGTGGCTGAGAGCAAAAATGAAGAGAGACATTGAGAGGGAGAAAAAGATATTGCAAGAGATAGAAGGAGAGAGAAAGATATGTCAGAGAGGAATCCCCAGATGAAACAGGTGGAGAGTGATAAAGAGAGGTGAGGGACGTAAAATATGACAATGTCAATGGTCCAATGGGAAGAGTGAAAGAAAGTGACTATCACACTCTCTCTTTATTCCCTATGGACCTCTTTAACTTTGTTGTCTTGTAACCTGAAACAGGAACAAAAACTAAGCAATCTACCTAAGCAATGCGTTTCAGGAGAGGGCAAACATAATCTTTCCCTTTTTTTTGTACAGTTTACGGTCCCGTTTCAGAGATCTATTCCAGTAAGTTTCTTTATAACTGAAAGTAAAGCAGGTGAGTACTCAAATGATTAGGACTCGAATACAAAGACAACAGTGGCCTAACACAATCATTTTCAAGGTGCTCTTCTACCTTGTTCATAAGTGCTCTTAATTGTAACCTGTTATGGCTATCTTACTTAGTCAGATATAGATTTAGCAGCTTAGGTACAGATCATTCAAAGGTATTAGTCTCACTGCCAGTGATAAATTGGGACTGTACTTCACACAGTAATGTGTGCTTGTCCATGTTAGCATGGCAGTTGCTAGCTAGTTGCTAGCTGACTACTTTTGACCGATATTTTCACACAAACTATCACAGTCTAATCATTACTGATGGAGATAATTACCAAACTGTTAATTACTTCAGAATATATTAATCAAGTGCTTGTATTAATAATTACCTTTTATGCTTTTCATATCAGTGACATGGCTTTTCTGTGTTTCTGTGTATATGTGTATCTTTGATTAACTGGCGCCACTTATTGTTTTCTCGACCCTGAGAAGATACTAGAAGCTCAGTCGAGAACTAGATGATTAAACATTTATGGCGTCAGCATTAGATAAATCTTAAGTATATAACCCTTGTGTTTTGTGAGTATCAGGGCTTCACTTTTCATCCTTGTGCTGTGAGTGTGCCCAATTGCAATTGTTATTGAAAAAACTTCGGAGTCCAGAACTAACTTAAGGGTGAATTTTCACCTAACAATTACATTGTCTAGAACATTTGGGCAATGTATAGTATGTTACGTTAGAGTGTTCAATGGAAGGTTAACATTGTAACAGGAAGCTAAACTTGAAGTTGTCTACTCCAGTTGCATTGAGTAGAGTTAGCAACTTATGGCATGTGATGCCTGTGAGGGAGCTTTGAGGGTGCTTCACTGGGTGGGACCCCTAGAGGGCCACTGGGTGCTCCCTGACTGTACTGGTCTGAGGTCAGGTGTGCTGCATGAACGTGAGCCCTACCTGTCGGGCGAGTAATGGTCTTCTGACAAGCGATGCCGATCCATCCTGCCAGTTCCGTAGAGCGAAGGTCCCCCTCTGACACCATGGTCCAAACTCCGACTGTGTGTGTGTGTGCGTGTGTGTGTGTGTGTGTGTGTGTGTGTGTGTGTGTGTGGGAGAGAGAGACAGAGCGAGAGAAACAGAAAAAGTGGATAGGGGGAGACAGAAGAAGACACAGACAGACAGAGACACAGAGAAGGAGGGTCAGACAGAGGAAACACAAAAAGTCGCTCAGTCAATTTAAGAAAACATTATTCCCTCTGATTTCTGCAGTGACTCAAGTACAGTATCCCATCCTTACACTTCAGTGTACAGTGGCTAACTGATTTGAATACAGTTGGTTCCTGCTGCTACACTTCTCATGACCCTGTGCAACCGACACACTGGGCTAGCTTAAGTTACCTTTGGGGTGGAGGGACGCTGGGGGATCGCGAACGTGTGCGGATCATATCCGACCGCGAGGAGTGGTTGGACGACATGACCTGCTCAGGGACCGATAGCGTGGAGCTCTGGAAGTCCCTGCCATTATGTCTGTAATCTGCAGAAACACAGAAACATAGTCAGCACTTCAGTCTATAAACATGCATCTAATGGACGCAGCCTGAGAAGAACTCGGGAGTTAGGAAATATTCAAGTGAAACAACAAACACACAGAGAAGAAGACTGGCTTGGTGCATAATGTGTTAAGTGATACGCTCACAAGTTTTTGCCCTCGCGACACATAAGGACTGTGACTGCAGATTCAGCCAAACTCACGGGTATAACTCTAAGTCATTTTAGTCAGCTAGTGTAACTTTGGTGACTTAAGTTGGTTTTGTGGTGAAACACTGACACACAGGATGACAAAAAAGAGGTAATATATGATAAGTGAGGCGAACTAATTGGTTAAGGTATATAATGTTCACCACACTATACACATATTTGAGAAATAAACATTTTAAAGAGCTAAATCCAGAGAATCCTTTCAGTTCTGCTTTCCTGTCCAGAGATGACTTCTCTTCGTCTGTCTCCTGCTTTTCCCCTTCACAGCTTTGGGGGCCTCTTCCCTGCACCAGGGAGAGTGCTGACTGTAATCTTCTCTCTAGCAATATCCTTTAATTTGATTTGAGCCTCTGACGCTGGTCAGGTAGTGTGAAAACACACACTCACACGCACATTCGTACCAATGAGACACAATAAGCACTGCCACTGACACACACACACACACACATGCACGCCTATACAGTACATCTTCGAACAGTCCACATACAACATTCGAACATACACACAGGCACTCATAGACACACACACAGACACACACATATACACAGAGCTAACTTGACTTAATGATTTCCTTTATTTTGATCACCTAAGAAAAGTGCGAATGAAAAGTTCTATGGCTGTCTGTGCATTGATTTTACCTGAGACTACACCAATTCCGTCTTCACAGTCGTAATCAGAGAACTCACTGTCACTGATTCGCTGGGATCCTATTGGGACAGATATGATAGAGACAGACCAACAGACAGAGACAGAAAGAGAGAGAGAGATAGAGCGAGAGAGAGGATGGAGGAAGGAAGGACATAAGAAGGTTAGTTTAGAGCAGTGGGTGGCTTGAGAACACTCTCCCCTCCCTCCCCTATATGTATCTCCGACCTCTAACCCCTTCCTCAACTGTAATCCAGACTAAGGTCAACTATGGGTCAACTAGGGGCTGCTAATCTGCATCAGCATAGGTGAGAGGATATCTGCACAGGAGAGCAAGGACCGCCATGTTCACGCTAACTACAGTGTGAGTCCATCCACTATTCACATCAAGCTAAACTGCAAGAGTTTGCACTTGCAGTACAAAAGCCAATTCCTTCATAACAGCATCGGGAATATTTGTCACGACCGTACTGTGATGACTTAACTAAAAGGTCTGTATGAAGAGATTGTCTGACTCATCAACTAAAATTATTGTACCAAACAAAAATGCTGAAACCCGTTGTTGTTTTTGTTTTATTTTTCAGACATATTCATTCCTCTTATTGTATCAACCAGTTCACAGCTTTAATGGCCAAACTGCTTATTTAATTAAACAACTCCCCAAAATCTCACTGACAAAAATCTCTACATTCATCTTTACAACACAAACAAGGCATTGTTAGCTACAGGCCAGACTGCTAGCTAGCAAACACAAAGGATTGTAGCTGATGAGGGACAAAGTGATGTTTTGATATAGCAAGCAGGTGGAGCAAGGAGAGGATTGAGGTCAAACTCAGAATATGATTGGTTAATTGTCATAATAAGCCAGGACACATCAGTATGGTTTCCACAAGTGCACACACAACACAGGAGAACCTGTGCCTACAACTCACAAAACTGGGAATAGACTGGCTTGTTTAACACTGTATATTAATAGACTGATACAGAGAGTAAGGGACAGAGAGGAAAAGACACACTAAAAGACAGGATGTCTATCAGTCAGAATGAAAGAGTGTCAGTAAGAAGGAGAGAGCGAAGAAAGGGGAAATGGAGAGAGGGGGGAGAGAGAGGGGGGACACTGCACACCATGTCATCATGCAATCTCTGTAAGATCAGTAGGGATTGCCTGGTAGCATGAGGAGGGGCTATCAGAGAGGGCTGAGCGACAAAGCACATCTCCTTTGGAGAGCTCAGGAGAGAGGCAAACACGGCTCAAAGCAGTTTGAGTGTAAAGCCACACAGACACACAGACACACAGACACACACACACGCACGCACGCACGCACACACGCACGCACGCACGCACGCACGCACGCACGCACGCACGCACGCACGCACGCACGCACGCGCTCACACACACACACACACACACACACACGCGCACACACACACACACACACACACCCATGCACGCACACACACTCACACACGCACACACACATACTCCAATCGCTGTGCAGCATTACCTGAATTGCCATAATATGGGCCTTTGTCTGGGTGAAGTGTGAATGAAGTCAAAGAAACCAAATAAAATAAACCGTCAAGTCATTAGCAAACATAACACAGATCCCACAGCTTCATTGAAAAAGTGTCCATGTAATGTAATGCCACCATATGTGGCACATGATATATAGTTTACAGCATGTGTGTGAGATATATGAAGACATGTAGGTGCTTTACTGTGTTATTGCATGTGTGAGGCATGTACACAAATTCTGGTTGTGTAGGATGAGGTTAAATAACCAGAGAGATCTTTGAGTGTGTGTGTGTGTGTGTGTGCGTGTGTGTGTGTGTGTGTGTGTGTGTGTGTGTGTGTGTGTGTGTGTGTGTGTGTGTAAGACATACTCTGTAGTCGGCGCGTGGGGCTTTCCCCCTGCATTAGCCTCCTCTGCATGTAGGGGGAAGGGTTGGGCAGGGGCATAGAGGACAGGTCATGCGTCTGCAGCTTGTACCAGTGGTGCTGGTCGTCCAACAGAGCCGTCTCCAGCTCAATCAGAATCTGAGGAGGGACACAGACAGACACTTTAAGCCAATGATACAACCAAGCACAGCTTTAAGGTATTATAGACTGGGTTCAAATTAAGTTCAATACCGAAGACTAACATCCTGAAAGCTGAACTAACAAATCATTATTTGTTGAAGAGTAGATGATTAGTAGTGCATCTCATAGCCAGAACAAATGTATGCAGTCTATATTTTATTATCTATATATATTTTATATCTTTTTTATATTTTCAAAATCGCAGGTACAATGCCACACTAGTCTCCATGAATCCCAGCAAAAGAGATGAAGGGCAAATGGTCGTGCCTCCCCCAGGAACTCGCTCTCCTCCTCCCGGACCCGTGCCTGGTCCCACAGCGTGATCTCCAGCATGCGCTCACGGAACTCCCGCCGGTGCACGGGCGAGTACATGAACGTCTGGTTCCACTTGGGTTCCAGGGACTTCTTCACTGTTTTCGTCCTCCTCTTGCTCTTATCGCTGAGGTGGAGGAAAACAAAACAGAATAAAAAAAAAAGCGAGCAATTTCAGACATTTACAGTTTACTTACAGCACAGTAATACGATGCTCTGTATGTAACTTTGAGCACACTCATCGTTTACTCCTTGACCATATTCAAGGGGATACAAGGCAACTGGACAGTGTGTACAAGGCATCGTTAGACAACAGTAGATTAAGGTATTTAACAAAACGAATGTAACATTCTTCATAACTTGCACACAATCTGCTTTGTTTAGTGTTATAGAGTGTCTGTGTGTGTCATCTCAGACACTGAGGCAACATTGTCAGTGAAATTGTCCTCCCTCCCCTAAATCAGCGTTCGAGTTAAAGACCTACAGGCGGTGCTCACCTTCTGTCTGGGAGGAAGTAGATTTTTACGTAGGGATTCCTGGGTCGCCCGTCTTCCCTTGAAGGCAGGTCTTTTGCCCCTAGGACGGTGACGATGAGCTGGTGGCCCACCTTGTCGTACCAGAGCTTCACCTGAAAACAGACCAGGCTAGTGAGTTTCTGAGGGGGAGGGTGCGTGGTTATGCCACAGTGGGTAAACTGAACCAAACTGAGCTCCACTGCATGACATGAGGCCCAGTTGAAAATCTCAGCCACTGACCTCAGAAATGTGTTTGTATTTCTATATCAATAATAAATAAATAAATAATCTTAAATATAATACAAATAATAATAATAATAATAATAATAATAAATAACTATGTTTTAATTAGTTCTAACATACATCAACTATTGTTATTCAATTAGAAACTTTTTCATGGAAAGGCTACTAAACTAAAACAAGACTAAAAACACAACTAATTTAATACCCACTTTACTATTCCATTTCAACTATAAGGCAATACAATACTTTCTTGACTAAACAATATGTACTGTGACCATTTTGGAGCATTCTACCAGGTGTCTAGCTGTCTACAGAGAGGGCAGTATCTAGGCAATATCAGGGGCATAGCCTGGCCAGTCTGTGAGTCTCTCCAGGACAGACCTGACTCCTCTGACCCATTATGGGAGCATAGGAGACTGGACTCACAGAGAACAACCAAACTAGGAGCCCCTATCTAATCCCTGATCCACCCAAACAGAGATAGGACGCTTTCAAAGCCCAACAGTTCAAAATGGGGAGAGAAAAAAAAAAGATGGATTTTTTTCTTTAAACCACATTGTTTGGAAAGGGGGAAATGGTTTAAAGTAATACAAAACCTTTGAAAGCAAAGAGTTCAAAAAATGTTTTGAAAGGAGCTTTAAATTTCAGTTTTCATTCAGCACAAAAAAAAAATGAAAGAATAAATCTTTGAAAGTCTCAATAGTTGCAGCTGTGTTGGCTTCATCATTTGTGTGGACCAAAGCCCACTTCATCACATCTCTGTCATGCTTGATCCACTGGAGTGCCACACTTTCACACCTACATCTATTCAAAAAGGAAGGATGGGCAAAAGCTCGAAGCCAATGGGACGCTACCGAGAAGAGGGAGAGGTTAAAGTGGTCCAGACACCGAGCATCCCTCTGTAATAAGGACTTCAAAGCTCTTGCCCATCCTTGGCAGAAGATCGCTAGGCTAGGAAGGCTAAACCCACAGAAGTTGCTTTTCTACTAAATTAGTCTGATGGCAGCAGAAGATACATGCAGCAATGCAAAAGAAGGCATTCATTACAAACTAGAACAAGGCAGGACAGTTCCCATCAGTTGTGGGCCAAGAACTAAATAACAAATTGTACCA
The DNA here is from genome assembly GCF_900700415.2 of Clupea harengus. Taxonomy (NCBI): domain Eukaryota; kingdom Metazoa; phylum Chordata; class Actinopteri; order Clupeiformes; family Clupeidae; genus Clupea; species Clupea harengus. The sequence goes on from NC_045170.1 coordinate 14,017,008, forward strand.
TCCTCCTTCAAAATTGAAGTTCTTGGTGGAGCTCTTTTTTTTCTCCGGAATGCTGGTTTATTTATCTGCACATTCAGTGAATGCAATACAGTTCAATATCTGAGCGGATGTACTGAGAAGCTGTTTCCAGACCATTTTCCCATAACAATGATATCCAAAAGGATTTCATATCTAATATCGGTTGACAAACTGCCCACTAAGTCACCCAAAAGCCCAACTGGCTTTTATATCAGCTTAAGTATCAGCATAATTACATAAAGTCCACCACTGGTACAATTTGTTGCATTCACTACGGTCTATATGCTGCCCTTTGTTGGAAAATGCAATTTATGTTTTTTTATTATAAGTTGGGACATTAAAGTTTTCACATCCTTCCAGGGACACATGGACCCTTGTGTATACTGTGTTGCCAATTTGTTTTATTTCCCACATTTTGTTTATCAACAAAAGCGCAAGAAAATGAATGAAAGTTTTTGAAGGACATAATGACGTAGAATCAGTCAAGTCCATGTCACCTGGGGAAGATTCAAATTCTCGTGTCCCAGCCAAGTGTAAAAATAGCATTTAAAGAGACGGAGCATTGAATGAGCATCTTTTTTTTTTTAAGCCGACAAAAGTAAGAACGAAAGAAAGCTGACACTGATCAACGGCGCAGAGTTTTCAGCAGTGTCACAAGCAGATTGTCTTTTTAAAACTCTCCCATTCAGGTCAGTTAGTCATGCAGTCTGCAAGTCAGGCCGCGGCTATATGGCATCAAACGCGTTGGAAATAAAAAAACAAATGTTACAGAAAAAGAAGAAATGCCAGCATGGCTGTTAGAAATTATAATGATGAGGGTAGTGGGCGAATAAAAATCAGTCTGGCAAAATGAAGAGGGAAGAAAGAAAAAAAACGCCAGGGAGAGTCAGACTGAAATGTTGCCATTTTCTACTTTGCATTTTCCAAATAGCTCAGAAGAAAAAAATGAATGAGAAAGGTAGAGAAAGAGAAAGAGAGAGAGACAGAGTGGACAGAGGTCTGTCAGGCAGACTGTTACCTGGACCCTAGGGACAAAAGGCGTGGTTCTTCTACTAAGGCATGGACTCTGGGTAAGCAAAATGAACAAAGGAAACAAACAAAACAATATGCAATAAACCAAAAACCTCACAGTGACACAACAAACCAAAAAACAGCACTTAACCGAGAGGAGATTCAATCTCTTCATGGCCTTCTGCTCATCCTTTCTCCTTATTCACTTATGAATTTGTTCCGTGTCAGGAATCAGGAATCAAGAATAGGGAATTCCCATAGAATTTTTTACATAATACAACTTATATAAAATGTCTTGTTTAAATTGCTTCATGTATGACTGTTGAGATTCATGTCAATGGCATGAAAACACTGCATGTGACACCGTCATGATAAACGATGTCATGGTGGAAGTGTTGTGTCATGGTCGTGTATCAGTGTCTCTCTGTGTCTGCTGTGTGCTCAGCTACTGTGAAGCAATGCAATATTTAAAGCAGGTTGTCTCTGTGTATCCCTATAGGCTAGGTTGGCCTACTTATAACTGTCTTATTCCCCTCTTTGAACAGTGTGTGAGCCCTGTGTGTGTGTGTGTGTGTGTGTGTGTGTGTGTGTGTGTGTGTGTGTGTGTGTGTGTGTGTGTGTCACGGCACACACATGCGCACTTTTGATCCGAGTGCAAACACATGACTGCAGACTTCAGCATTTTAGATTAAATCTCCCTCATCCTGAAAGGAACAAAAAGAAAATCTACAAGAAAGGAAAAAATCGAGTGAAATCATCAAAGCTCCCCTCAGACAAACACACACACACACACACACACACACACACACACACACACACACACACACACACACACACACACACACACGGTCCCTCCCTAGAGCCAATGAGAGCAGAGCTCCACAGACATCTGCCAAGACAAGACTTTATCCTCTCCTGTCTCTTCGCAGGATAAATTGAATTCATTTTAATTAGAATCGTCTTTAGACAAAGGGGGAACACATTTTTTCCATGCAACATTCCATTCAGTGACCAAACAGCGCACATGGCTTGATTTGACATTGCATTATTTTCTCATTCCTTCTCACATAAAAAAACTACATAATTCAACCGTGTAATTTTTGAATTATTTAAAACATTTTGATACCCTCTCATTGACCAAAATGAGTGAAGTCACACACAAACCCACACACAGAACAGCTAAGAGGCACAATACAGTAGTTTGGCTTCCCTTGGCGTGAATTTTACCTAACGCAATTAATGACAGCGACACACAAGGTAACATGATATATCACCCTGTGACAAATTGGACCCGACTCCAATTTAGGCAGCCTTGCCGAGTGGAGAGAATCCAAGGCCTTATCTCCCAGCCATGTCACAGCTCTCCTCCAGCAGCTTCGCGCCCAATCTTGTAACGAGCTTGAAAACTAAGTATACATTTTCCATTTGGGGATTCGGTCTAAGGCTGCCGTGTCACCCCACAGCCAGTGAGGCCGAGCGTGTCTGGCGCCACTTCACTAACCCAAGAGCCTGGAGTGTGTTAAACAACGTGCTAGACTTCCCTTTCCTTCCATCTTAGAGCATACTTTGCTCCCTGTTTACTGTGCTGTTAGCTGTATGCTAAAGCGCTTGCCTTCGGGTCACACAAACTGACTGAAACGAGTCATGGGTGATGGAAGTCAGACTAGTAAGAGTAAAGAAACATAAAAACATAAACAACAGTTTAGAGTGGCCCCTCCAACAATATCTGGCTACTGTCTGACCTCTCAGTTTAATTTACTGGAACACTCAACTCAAAACAATTCACGCCGTTCCTGACCACATAGCTGACTTTGTAAGACAACAAGGGTGTACATTACAAAAGAAAAGAAATAGTGTACAAAACCCAACACCAAAACACCACAACCAATTTCTGATCATCCAAACCAGCACCCTCGGCGGTTGCCATGGCTACTTACTGAGAGCTGTCCTGATAGGTACTGAGGGGCGTCCCTGAGCATTCCAGGGCTCATGGGGGAGGTGACTGAGATGGCCGGGCCCATCTTTTGGGATTCAAAAGAACTAGAACCTGATGGAACACGCACACACACACACACACACGCACACACATACAAATCTCAGTCAACTGTGTCCACATCGGCTATATTTCAATCCTACTTCATAGATTTATATGTTTTCCAAGGGGCTAATTCTGCACCACAACAGATCCTACAAGCAGGAATTCATTAAAAACAGTCAAAGACAATTCAATGTTCACTGATATTCGAAGCTAATCACGGTGCAGGGCACAACAGTGCAGTTTAGGGGAGCAATTTGGTTCCCTGAACACAAAATGTCTTTTAGTGGGGCTGTCCAGAGAACTGCTCAACAACAGCAACTATGTCCAGCTACTCACTTGATTCAAGTTGTCCATGTGTGCTCTCTGGTATTCGAGGGACATCCCTGTGAAAACAGAAACACAGCTACTGCGTCACAAACAACCGTTTGACTAGATATACCCCTTCCCATTTACATCTTACCACAGCAGATTTGTCTGTAGTTTTGAGTGACAGCACTAATATTTCAATATGTCCAAAAACGAGTGTAAACATGCTTTAGAATATGAATTCACTGTTCCATAGGTCATCTATGCCATTGGAGGTCCATGTGTATTACTACAGGTCGTATCTAGACGGAGAGTATAGGGCTGTTATACACAGTGCTCAGCAACTATTTAAGCTACCACTGCAAGTTTTATCCCCTGCTGGGATGGTATATGTCTGGCTTCAGCAGACGAAAAAAAAGAACCCTCTCCTTATAAGGCCACACTACTACATATCTATCTGAATGGGCCATTCTTCTTCACGTTCAACTTCAAGGTTTGGCCATATTTCATCTCCCTTCTCTCAGCCCGAAGTTCCTCTGAGGACAGAATGCAGCGCACATGCAACCCCCGTACTGAGGGGGAGGCCATTTGCTTGTGGGCTGGAGTGGAAGCTTACCCGATGGGCCGCGAGACAACCAGCTCCACCTGGGGCTCCGGCTTGGAATCGAGAATGATATTGTAAACTTCCTTGAACGTGGCGCCTTGCAAGGCCCGTCCATTCCACTCCAGAACCTGATCACCTAAAGAGCAGAAAGAAGGGGGAAACATGTTTTTAACGGATGACGCTAAAACTCCAAAATAAATACCCAAATTAGATATTCCTCAATTTACTTCTAAAAGGCAGCAAAGTTTTCCTACATAAAATATGCTTAAACAATATGAAATACTAAAGAAACATATGACACAATCTACAAATATTTTGGCTGAACATTGAACAATTCAATTCATATTATTCAAACTAAATCAATAAAAATGAAAACACAAATAGATCTATGTGAATATAAAAGGTGGGTGTACCTGGTCGGAGGTGCCCAACAGTATCTGCTAGACTCCCTTTCTTCACCTTAGTGATGAAAGCACAAAGTCTACCAGATTCTGTCATCTTCCCTCCAACCACCTGAGAAAAGGGAATTTGAGTTTCGGTGAATGTCAAAGCAACTTCTGATCAGCTTCTTCACTTCATCCACAGGTCTGTGAAAGGAATGCTATGACATTGATATTCATGACTTTATGAAAATGACTTAACTGAGATCAATTTGATTGACCATATGCATAATGAAATACGATGTATTTTCTCAGCACTAAAGCAATATTTCTCTTAATAACATTGCAGCTCTTATTTCTATTTAGCCAATAACTATTACTCATGTTTCTTACACTACTGAGCTGTGCAATAGTAACTCCACATACTAAAGACCTGGCCATGGTAGTACTTGTTCCAAAGCTTTTAAGAAACCTTCCAACAATCAATCTTGATAGTGGTGAGAATTTAGGGCAGCAGAACAAAAAAAAACGCTCAGATAAAACTTGGAGCAGACTGCCTCGCAAGGCCACAGACTCTTTCAGAACTACAAGCTAAAAGCGAACAGCCTGTGAATGGCCATTTACCCATTCTATATCATGCTGTTATGAGCCAACATGTGCTCTGTATGATTTACGATGATGCTATGAAGGTACAAAGTAAGACCCTTCTATAACAGAATTAATCAACAGAATATATTGTGCTGTTCCTTCATCAGGGTAGTGACAAGAATATGTGGCCATGAACAGATTACCCAAATAAAAAGAATGCTAAAGTGATTTTCATACATCGTAAATCAATACTCTGAGATCCCATCTTTTTCTTGTGTGAGGTTTTCTCTATCTATCTATCTCTATCAAAACAGGGTCAAAGTTCAATGAAAGCAAAGCTGGAGGTGCTAATGCTAATGCTAACTAAGCCCCAGAGTAGTTACACTCACAATAATCACAGTCATTAAGACTCCACACACACAGTCATTAAGACTCCACACACACAGTCATTTATCCTCAATGACTTTGACCTTTCGACCAGATCCTTCAACAACTTAAACAATTAGCACATCTCCAGTAATTCTATTGCATAAATGCATGTAATGGCTATACCAAAGCGTTGTACTGCTGCAGTTATTCAAATAGCCTCCCCAACCCTCTTTTTGGCTGAATTTACAACCATTAATTTAAACGACTTAAGTTTCATTGTAAGCATATAAGTAGGTTAAACCCCTTCACTTGTGTAGATTTTAATGGAGTTTGAATAATGCTCACACAATGATCTCCTACAAATGACAAGAACATGATATTAAAGATCAGATTACTGCCAAACCTGCACAAATAAACGCTGCCTATGGGATGCAAACAAGAATGCATAAAACAGACATATTCAGACTCTAGACACTGTAACTGCATTTGAGCATGAATTACTCTTAATCTGACAATATCATTTTTGCTGTTATTATCGCACCTCATGTTTTACAAATGGGCATATTTTACACTTCAGTTTTAGTTGTAATAAAAAGTGACAAATATATTTTTAACATAGAAGCTGACATAGAAAACTTCAGACTCAACAACACATTTCAGCCAAACGAGCCAAAACATTGTCTTATAATTTCATTAGGTTCACATATCATGGCATATGATACAACAATGGAACCGTATTCACATATGCCCTCTAACTATAGAATTCCAAACTGACCTAAACTTTATAGTAATTTTATGAAATTACGGTAAATTAACAACAAATATCTACAAGCTGCAAATTTAATTTATATCTACACACTTACCACACAGCTGTAACCATTAAAGTTCAACATGAAAGCCCAAACCATAGTCATTCCCTTGCATCTGCACTGTTTAAAAAAACGTCTGTGTTGCCAGGCTAGTTATGGGGAATGCCAGAGTAAACGCTCATTGACCAATTGACAGAAATTAAAAAAACTATAGATAGAAAAAGAACTATAGGCAGAACATACATTTCAAAACAGAAGTGGTGGCTTCATAATGACATCCATTCAACATTGTATGGACAACTATCTTTTCACATGATCGTGGCTGAAGTTGTATCATGGTGGTGTGCCATGGTGTCTCTTACCTTCAGGCCCAGAAGTGCCCCTGTGTCTCTGGGCACGGTGCCATCTTTCATCCGCTTGTTTAGCAAAATCCGCCCTATTAGGCGCTCGCCATCTTTGGACGGTTGCCATGTCACCGGGTGCTATGAGGTCAGATTAACAACACACCTCTTGTTTCATAACAAGTCTGTGGCACACACATCCCATAATGTACAAGTACACGTAGTGGGGAAGGCGGGAGGGGGAGGGGAGGCAGGGCAGGTGGTTTCACTGCAACAGTGATTACACAAAGCTTTTAATACTCCTTCAGTTTTGCAGTATGGGATAAAAAAGTGTTGCACTAAACAAACCGAGCCGAATCGCGTGGAAGAAGACGTATAAAGCATGCCACTATTTAAATGCATGGAGTCAATTATATTTGACTTCATTTTAATGTATACAACAGCCAAATTGTTGGGCTTATTTCAAATAAGAGGGGGAAATCCCTGGATTTTGAATGGAAAACATTAATGGTACATAAATAGTCAGTGACTACATTCATAGATTTGACATGTTTCACAATTAAATAGTTTGATAACTATTGACAACAAGTTGTCAGTTTGCAAATATTGAGACACTGTAAAATGTGGATCAGGTGGTGGAGTTAGTGAGCCGTTTGGTGCATGTTTGCATGTTTGCATGATCACTGTTGTGGGCACACAGATGAGAGGACAGAGTGAGAGATGTGTGGAAGATCCATGCAGAGGGAGAATCAGCACGGAGAGCCCAACACCACACAGGCAAGACAAGACAGAGCATGAACCCTTCTACAGAGGAAAACACACCAGCGAACTTAAAAAGAGTTCTAAGGCAAGAAAAGAAAAAGAGAGGACGCTATGCTAGGAGAACAACAGGGTGAGTGCTAGTGAAAGAAAGACAAAAGGAGTGGACAGAGGCAAAGGGAGTGGACAGAGGCTTGAGAGAGACAAAACGAAGAACCATGACAGTGAAAGGGGAAAAAGAAAAAAAAAATGAACAACTTGTTTGTGCAGAGACCAACTTCCACGCTATGCTCAAACCCCGAGTCAAAGGCTTTCAACGCAAGACTGTACGAGAGGTTGGAAATCTCCAGAGCAAAGGGGAGGACAGTGAGAAGGTTCACATGACAGTGCGCAAAGCCCCAGCCCCGAAAACCCTCACGGGTCAGATGACCGATTAAGGAGAGAGTCCAGTAGGACTATCATGCAGCAGGGAGGGAGCAAGCATTCACGAAACACGAATGATTTGTTTAGCCTTTTTAAAAGTGATTGTTTCGGCAGATAAAGCAAAAGGGGAGTAGCAGGCAAGAAAGCAAGAAGGGACGTCTACATCCAGTGTAGAGGGTAGAGTGGTGCTCTACAGAGCAAGGCTGGGTTGTGCAGAGAGAGGGGGTCCGAGCTTGCTAGAAATTCAGCGGCAAAAAAAATGTCAAGTGCAGCAGATTTTGTGAGAGAGAGATCGTTGAAGAGTAAAAAAAAGATACACAGAGCAAAGTCGTAGTACCTTCTCGCTATGGCTATGCTCCTCGTTTAGCGTTGTGCTACTGCACGTGTCGACGCCCGAGTCTTTGACTTGGGGCTCGCACCACTCGGCGTCCTCTTCGAGGGAGCGCTCGCCGAAGTGCACCATTTTCTTTTGCCTTTCACACAGGCCGTACGCCGCGTCCAAAAAAAACGTCTCGTGCTCATTGGTATGTCTTTTTCCCCTTTGACTGTGGCCTATGGGGTTGGGATGAAAAACAAACCAAAAAAAAACAAACAAAAAAAACAGGGAGAGATAGAACGAAACAAAACAAGAAAAAAGAAAACATGCATAGGTGAGTCAAATGGAAGGAAATCTGGTGGTAGAGGTCAACACGAGCCTCACCATAGACATAGGGGGTGCGTCGCTATGCCACGACCCATGGTCCCACCAGTGGCCATCCATATCTGCTGGTTGTTACGTGCACGCACGCACACAAACGCACACACACGCGCACACACACACACACACACACACACACACACACACGCACACAAACAAGTGCACAAACATACAAGCACAAACACACACACACACACACACACACACAAGAGAGAGAGAGAAAGACAGCACAGGACAAATAAGGACAAGAATGTAGCTGACACTCATGTGTATGCGCACACACACAGAAACCCAGACATTACGAGAACACAGACATTTTATGTATCAGCAGCAGAAGCACACACACAAGAACACAAACAATTTTTTTTTTAAATACCCAGCTAAATAATAAGCAGGGGCATCATTAAAATCAAATGAAATCTGTTTACACCAGAATCAGGGTTCGGAGCTGAACTAGAGTGCAGTGTAACCTGCCCCACAGAGTTTCTCATCAACACAACTGCTTGGCATAATCATGTGTGTGTGGAGGCTGTCTCTGTGTGTGTGTGCCAATGTTTTATCTATGCAAGTGTGTGTGTATCTGTGTTTTTTGTTTGCATGTATTCACGTGTGGTTGTGTGAGTGTGTGTGTGTGTGTGTGTGTGTGTGTGTGTGTGTGTGTGTGTGTGTGTGTGTGTGTGTGTCTGTGTGTGTGTGTGTGTGTGTGTGTGTGTGTGTGTGAGTGTGTGTGTGTGATGTACTGCTCTTTAAGTCATAAGAGCAGGGGAGAGGAGAAGAACACGCTCCTGAATTAGCCTTACTGGGCTTAATTGAGAGACTGCCAATTAGGTCTGGCTGAAGAAGTCCTGCAAGTACTGAGCTAGGCTGCATCTCCTAATGCTAGCCGCTGTCTGGAGAAAGCTAACCTCAGCTACACCATTCCTGTCTCTCTGAGGCTCTAGGAGGCTGACTCTTCACTACTTGCTAGCAATAGCAATGCTAATGACACTGAAGGCATGGTAACCTGATCAATGGTTCAGATGGGGAAGGTTGTTTAGTCTGAGCTTCAGACTTTTGAAACCGTCATGTGTACATAAATGGTTTGCCCATAAACTGCATATGCAACATTTTGCTCGTATTGCAGACGACAGTGATACCTTGGTGTAGATATAATACCTTACTGACACTTCTTGACAGGTACTAACAGACACAAATACTGAATGCACATTATTCTTGATTGGAACCCATCTGTTGTACTCTGCTGTCTACCTTGAGCTTTCACTATCAACACCATTGACACACCATAGTATCTGCATTTATCCTTTGAGCTGTACATGGGGCTAAATGTTATAATAACCTTCCCCTCACATGAGAAAAAACTGATAGAGAACACAGGCTGCAGTTGTGTTGGTTCTGATACACTACTGCTTGATGTCCCTGCTCTCCTACTGAACACCAGTACAATGCTGCCATGACCTTACGACGCACCCTGAGCTAATCAAAACATGATGACTAGAAGTCTGAACTGTTTCTTCCAACATGTGGCCTTGATTCACTCTGATATCACTACTCTTCAACAGAGCCCAAAGGCCTCCCGTGACTTCTACCTATTGCCTAATTACACATGCCTAACTAAACATTGACCAACCCAACAACATGTAATGGCCCAGACATACCGACGTGACACTGAGAACGCATGAAACTGCCAAGATTGACTACCGCTAACCTCAGTCATGAACACACAGCTGATCTCCACACAGCATCAACAACCCATGAAACATAAGACACCCCAGAGAGAGAAAGCATGCTGCCTTTGACAACTGGTTTCTGTAAAACACGTGTACATGAAAGGACTGAGGCAATCCCTTGTAAAGAGAGTCCGTTGACTAAACCTAACCTGACAAAAGCAAGCCTTTGCTCGCTACCTCATTTGCCATCTCTTATAATACCTATCTCTGGGGCTATTTACCATCTATACAAATATAGCAAAGCATGTGCCATATACAAACATGGCAAGACTGACAACAGATACACATACAATAAATGCAACTTAACCTGGATTACCCTGTGCCTCACAATCCGCCTACAAAACAAGGAAAAATGTCAAAAAAAATACAAAGGAAGTAAGAGTGGGAAAGGGACTAGTGTACTGTCTCCATTTGCAACTATTGACCAAGGGGAAACAGAGCTGTCTTCTAATACATCAACAGGCCCTGTGCAATGAAGCGGGCGGACTAATGACTTTTGAGCATTACTCCAGCTTCAATTATATGCTTTCCAGACAGTGGTGAGTTATGGGGGGGGGCTTGTTTAAAAGCTAGGTCCAGCCAGCTTGCGGTTTCTTGAGGCAAGAGGATCCGCCCTGCGTGGTCCAAATATATTGTTGATAATCCGCCTTTGCGGCACCACCCCTTTCCAAGTCCTGGCGAGTTACACTTCCGCAAAGCTGATTTACAGGAGCCAAGCAGCCAGGAGGACGAAAACTACATCTCCGGCTAACGCACACACACACACTCACCACATGCATGCCAAAGCACACAGCTTCCACACACAAAAACTCAAAGGACCAGGCCAAGCCCCCAACAAGAGAGGGCATCAAACTCAGCAAGACAAAACCTAATCTCTACCAAACCAGGCGTCCTCTGTCTCTCTCTCTCTCTATCTCTTTGCAAACCTGCGCTCGCTCTAGCCAAGAAGAGGGGAGTTCATGCCTTGGAATAATGAGCTTACCTTTATGCTTGTAAGCCTGCTCAAACACTCTGCCCTACATGATCCACACATCCCCACCGGCTGCTCCCCTGAGGTGCCCGGGGCTGACGGCTGACTCCCAGCAAGCTCCTCCAGCCTGGGCAACACTGCTCCTCTCCCTCGGCCCGACACAAGCTGCCACCGACCCAAGCAAGCAAGGTCTGCTCATTCCACTTGTCTTGGAGGATGGGGGGGTGCGGGGGTGGGTTTGGGGGTGAGAGGGGGGAAAACCAGTGAGCGCTTATTCCCAAAAAACGTTGTTACTCCAGATCAGATTAGATTAGATTGCTGAAGTGCGTTGCAAGTTTACAAACAGAGCGGCGAGAGAATAAACAGAGCGGCGAAACAACCAGCACTTCTTTGAGCACGGAGAGTAATCCAGGATTGTGTAATCCGAGTGCAGAAAAGAAGCCAAATCTGAATCCATGTAGTCACGGCACCGAAAGTGGGCAGAGAAGCACCATTTTTCTCCTCCTGGTCACCTAGAGCACAGACTTGCCGTGGCCGCCTTAGCCGCTTCACTTAGTATATTAAAGACTTGTTCTCCTGTTGCCCAAGAGGCGGGAGTTGTGAGACTTTAAACCTATCAGGTCCAGTAAGCCGTGACAGACTGGCCCTTTCCCAATGAGATTGCGGGGTGAGATAAGCTTGTCAGAGATCACATCACTGCTCTTGGTTTCCTGTCCACCGACATCATGACCACACAGGAGAGAGTGCACTTGTTTAGAGGTGATACAGGAAATTAAGGTGCGTGTGTGTGTGTGTGTGTGTGAGGGTGTCTGTGTATGAGTGTGTGTTGAGATAGTGCAGAGTCAGGGTGGAATAAATCTACTGACCTATTGTAATTCTACAAAAATATTTTAAAAAGGTCCTTAAAATGTATACAAATTTAAATTTCAAAAAATGATCTCCAAAATAATACACCAAATGAGCATATGCTTTACAGAATATTAAATATTCTTTTAAGAAAATGTTGCAATTGAGGAAGCCTTTGAAAGGAAGAATTTAAAGTACGCAGAACTGGAGTGAGGGAACGAGGTTGGCAAGCACACACAAGACCCGTGGAGATAGGTGTTTGGAGGCTTTTTTAATTAAATCAACCACAGTGATTCTGTTGGAATTTGGTTTTCGAGGACGGTCACTCAAAGGAGCTTTAAAGGAGTTGTCTGAGGCCACTGAAAAAGCGAGCCAGTGGTTGTGGCCGAGGCGCTCACAGACTACTTGGGGACATCTCAATTAACCTGTATTAAGTGAAGAAGCCTGTTCGTGCAAGATGCTTGAGTGCCTAAGGTCACCAAGGTTTGTTTCCCATTTCATTCCCTTACCATAATCTGGGTTCGTAAATTTAACTTTTCACGTGTATAACTAAAAAAAATACTATAGAGAGAGAAAGAGAAAGGGAGAGCGCGTGCACACTAAATGAAAGAAAGCAAATAAGAAGTCAGAGCGACAGTGAGAGAGCGAGTCTCCTTGGGTCAGCCTTCCGTCCTACATTGCACTGAACCCAGCCTCTGTCCTGCGTCGTACAAGCTTAAAGCTGCTGGGACAGGAAGTGGTCATGACAGTGTCATCTCTCCACCCCGCACCCCTCTCTCCTTGGCACCTCCTAGCAGACAGACAGAGCTCCCTCCGTGGCAGATGGCAGGAGGAAAAAGTGGCTTCAGAAAAAAAGAGAGAGACGTGACGCTCTCCTCTTCTTCCCCTCCGGAGAGTCAGTCGTTTCTGAGCTCCAAAGACCTTGCAAGGAGGCTGCTCCTGTACCCACTGGAGTAAAGAGGCTTATCAAATTGAGCTAATTAAGGCTCTGACAACACGGGAGCGTGAGGGAGGGAGGGAGAGCCGAGGGAAGGGGGGAAAGGAAGGAGGCGGGGGGAAGGAAGGAGGGGGGGGGGACCAGTCCTTGTCACCAGTCAGACAGAACCAAGTGGAGGGTTGTCAGTGATCAAGCCAATTGGACCAGTCCCACATTCCTGGTGTCCTTAGTTAGGTTCACCAAAACTCAAACAACCTCACCCTCAAATGGTTCATCTTCTCTCTCTCTCTCTCTCTCTCTCTCTCTCTCTCTCTCTCTCAGTCTTCCTCTCTCTTATTCAGGGCACAAGCCCCTCAGGGCACACCAGAGAGGAACATCTCATCTTAAATGTTTAACAAGTGCCGGTGGCGGTCAAAAAGAAGGGGAAGGGATCAGGTTTACAACATGGCCGCCGTGCAGGGCAGACTGCAGCTGCTGTATGAGGGGGAGCCGCCAGCACAAGCAGGCAGGAACGGCTCTCGTTAAAAGCATCAGAGTTGGCCAGAGGACACAGAGCCACGCCTGCCATGGTGTAATTCAGACGACACCTCCAGAGACTCCTCCTGAGAGTCTCAGGGCCACAGTCAAAACAAACACCTATGGACCTAATACACCTGTCATTACACTACTTACATAAAGATGTCTATAAAGATATTCTGCCAGTATCCTTTACACAGATATTTAACAGGCCATCCAGTCGTGATAATGGCTGCTTGAATACATTAACAGACACTAGACACTATTTTAAAAATGAAGGCTATAGTCTGTCTGTGCACCATAACACTCTCAAGAACATGTGCTGGTTAATGAATGGATCACTGCATTTGTATTAAAGATGTAGGAAAGCTACTGCATCCATACATATATTATCACATATCACAAAGCAATTCCCTGCCACATTAAGATTAAAAAACTATGTTTAAAAGTAAAAAAAATGTCATATAATACATCACACAACATCCTGCCAGGTTGTGTACAACTTCAAACATCCCTATGTATGGATAATGACTGGCATACTTTATGCCTTCATGCATACTTTATGTTTACTTTAATAAACAGATGCTCTATAAATATACTAAACAACAGATGCCAAAACAGGGCTACCCCCACAAACATCCATCTGATTTGATATACTCAATTTTTTTGTTGGTTTCTGCCCTGCAGGTCAACAACAGCAAAGTGCTGGCAGTTTAAAGGCTGGGGCAGGGTCGGACGGGGGCCACCAGGGGCGAGAGGCAAAAGTTCAGCAGCCCACCAGCAGCAGTAGCATCTGAATCACCCTGACAGAGCCCTTGAGAGCCAGCCGGAGACTTAGGCAGGGTACAGCAGTTAATTACCAGATCAGCCGAACACACTGACTAAGGATGCAGTAAACTGGAGGGGTGGGGGAGGGAGAAAGAGAGAAAGGGGGAGAGAGAGAGAAAGAGAGAGAGAGAGAGAGAGAGAGAGAGAGAGAAGAGAGATAATAAAACAAAGACGGATAGACAGGGAGAAACCTGTCTACCTGTGTAAGACAGAGAGCCGGTAAGAAAGGGAGACAGAATATCACATGAAGGAAAGTGTGAGCAAGATCTCCAGAGCAGCTTTTAGGTGTTAGTCTTTGCAGAGTGAACAGCGCTCTCAACTCACCCCTCTAGAAGTGAGGAAGTACAGAAACAACAGAAAATACTCTGCAAAAATGTAAAACGGCAAGATCATGTGCACTGCTTTTCTATGCTCTTCCATTGCAGCAATTTGAGTCAAAATTAACCATATCACTTTATCGCCATCCAAAACCTGATCTCTGCCTTACTTTGCAATATTTCTTTTGATGATGGAGCTCAGCGCCCATGTTTCTGCATGCTTGGGTTATCCGCAGTAACACTACAGCCCAGTGCAAAGCAGCACCTCAGCACGGCCGGTCCACTCATCTGTGGCTTGCAGCCTGCTCACTGTTGCATAATTAAGTCAACTCAACAAAAGGGAGTGCCCTGGCTGGCTGGCGGGATGGCTGTCTCATTTGCCGGTCACGGGCTAGTTGCGGTAAAATGCTGGTGAGGATTGGGCTCCGGCACCAGCGGTGTACACGAGTCAATGTTAGTGGATTATCTTTGATCTGGAGTCATGTGGGGAGACAGATTTTCAACTCATCTCTCTCTCTCTCTGTTTTTCTATCTCTCTCTATCTCACACACTCTCCATCACTCTCTCAGGCTCGGTGAGCAGAGGGGGATAAAGCCATGGAGAACAGAGACAAGCGAGGATAATACTACCACTCCACACCTTACAGCTGAGCGGTACACTTCTGATTGGCCACGGCAAACAAACAAACAAACAAATGATTGAATGACTGAATTTGAATAGAACAATTTTCACCAGCTCTTTGGTAACATGCCCATATTGGGTTGCCAGATTATTTATTGACTTAAATAAAGGGCTACTGATTAGGCCCACATTTAACTGATTCAAATGGAATACAAAAATCTACAGGGTGCTTTTGGTTTTGACAAAGCATAAACTAGATCAAAAAGACTACTCCTTCACTTCCACATCTGCATAGACCACACAACACAAAAGTTAAGAGACATTTTTGAAGAACTTTCTTTGAACATTTAACACATGCAAAGCAACTAACCCCCCCCCCTACATAAGTACTGTACAGCCTGTGCCTAACACTCTCGGTGTCAAGTCGCGGTGTGTCTCACAAGACTTGTGTTTCCTGACACAGTTCCCGCGGTGGGTTGGTTGAGCTACTGTGTTGTCGGAGAGTCTCTCCACTCGTTTTTTTAAGTGCTTCACACCCACGTCGCCTCAGGCCGTCCACAAAAACACATTTACTGAGCTGATCCGTCGCACTGGAGCATGCAGCCAGGCAACCTGAGCGGAATAGAAAGTTCTGGGCCCTAAAGAAATCCCTCAGAGTACTGAGAAAGGGGGGTTAGGGGGTGGGGTGGGGTTAGGGCCAGGGCGGAGTAGCTGTGGTGGGTACTACTGCTACAATCTTTCATCAGACTCTCTCAATCTATCACATTCTCTTCAATCCTGATTAATTAATATGCCTGACTATGAAGCCACATGGAGTACCACTCTTTCAGTAAGCATCATTAAAGGCCAGAAGCTGAACAACAAAACCAAACAAATACAAACTCCTTTAAAGGGTTTACGCACCTAAATCTATCCAACAGCATATCCAGTGAGCCAAAGGGAACCGCTGATATACTGATATACAGTATGTGATGAATAGATGATATATATATATAATGACAGATCATTTTAAGTCGTGCTTTTAAGATTGCTGTGTTCAAGATGACATAGCAGAAATATTCAACAATCAGCACACCAAACACATGCTGACATTTATACATTCCATAAGCTACATTGTCTGTGACCAATCACACAAAAGAGCCTTTACGTTCATCCTAACAAGATCATCATATTACCTGTGCATTAAATACCATATAAGTAAACATAATTACACTGCAAGTACACTTACACAAAGCTTATCTGCATACTTACTTACTTCACTTATTCCTTCGCAAACCCTTTATAGACAGAAAAGCTAACAGCTTATTCATATAATTACTTAAAGACATACCCAGATTTATTTCACAGATTTTTCACTGAGTACTGTAGAAACTGCTATAAGACAATCATCTTTATTACAAATTACTAGCTGCATGAGTACAGCACAGTGGCATGAAGGAAACATCCCACCAGAGTAGCTTCTGGCTAAGCTGACAACAGATCGTGACTCCGTCGAATGCTAATGTAACCGCAGGCCTACCTGCTCTCTGCCAGATTAACTCACTTTCTAGCTCCACGTCTTCGCAGCTGGTGTACTCGGGCGTGGTGGCCAGCTCCTCCTCGGAGCTGCTGAAGCTGCCCGTCTGCCGCATTTTGTCCATGCGTTTGCTGCGTTGCGTCCGCGGCGGCGATGGCCGCACCACCGATTCCGACTGATCCGAGCTGAGTGAGTCGTTGCGCAACACGCCGTCGACCGTCTTGCAGTCGCGGCTAGTCCTCCGCATGGCCGAGCTGGGGTCCAGGTGGTGTGGCTGTGGCACGGGCTTCCGGAGGGGGTCGCCGAGCCCCCGCCGGCCACCTCCCTCGCCGCCCAGCACGGGGCTCCGGTGCGGCGTGGGGGGACTGTGGTTGGACGTCCGTTGGCCCGGCGACGTACGGTCCACCGAGTAGGAGCGCAGGCCCGGTCCAGCCAGGGTGGCGCGTGACTGTCTGCTGAAGCTGGGCTCGTCCAGCTCGGTGTAGGCAAGGGAGACGTCGCTATGGCGACGCTCGTGGCGTGCCCGCGAAACCTCGGCGTGCATGCGCATCTGCTCCTCGTAGGGCTGCGGCTTGACAGGGTAACGTGCCAGGTTTGGGTCGCTGCGGTAACGGGCCTGGTACTCCTCCTCGCGCCGGCGCTGCAGCTCATACTCGTCTAATTCTGCGTCCAGAGGATAGTCCTGCCGTCCGTAAACACGACACAAACAGAATGCAAACAAGATGTAAACAAACTTACAAAAATAGAGACTGTGTGCCGGTTTTGCTTATGCATCTCTGAGTAAGTAAAATTTCGTAAGATATCACATTCGTAGGCTTATGTAGTAAAATATTGTAAGAGACCTCATTCGTTTCCTAAAATTCACGTTTCCTTTTCTGGGGGAGACTTAAGTAAGTGTCGATTTCAAGATGAGTGGTCACCACTCTGCCTTACTTGCTGTTACAGTAAATCTATCTATTTACTGCAGTGTAACACAGTGTATTATCATGATCAGATGGAGTAATTTGATACCATCTACTAACATTATTAGGTTAGGGTTAGGACTGGGATTACAATTAAGGTACAGGTAAGTGAGCTGTTACACACTGCAATTAGTAGTATAGTTACAATCTAAAAATATTTCTTGTGTGAGTATCTACTAATATTGTAAGAGACAGACTACAGTTGTTTCTTAAAACGTTTTCTTTATCTTTCAGGGGACACTTTTAAATATCATGTTACTCTAATGTTAATAAATGTACTAAATGTAAATATAAGGACGATTAGCATAGTGCCTTTATTAAAAATAAAAAATATAAAATCAGTACAGTGTTACAGAGTGTATTAGATGTGCTCATGATAGGCAACAGTACCCTGATATCATGTATTTACAACCCTAACGTTATCAGGTTCAGGTTAGGCGGGGAGAAGTTACAAGACCAACGGGCAGAGTTGATGCCCGCGCGTACCTGGGAGTGCCAGCGGCCGCGGCTGTCACGGTAGCCCCCGGTGCCGTCGTGCATCCTGGAGCCCCGCGAGGTGCGGCGCGGGTCCCGCCCGTAGTCGGACGGAGATCGGGGCATGCCACCGTCCACCGTTGCATACTGAGGGTGCTCGCCCCCCTCCCTTTGGTTGTACGCCTGGTTGGGGTCCCTGGATGCAGAGGGGCTTCGTTTCCTAAGGGGAAGAGAGAGGGACCATGGGGGGAAACAAAAACACTCAGTCTCCGCCAGTGAATCAGTGTGTCAGTGTATGAAATAGGTAGAGAGATGGAGAGAGGAAGGAAATATTCAGAGTACTCTTCTCCATACTGACCTCTAATATGTTCGAGCTGCATACTAATATCCTAAAGTTGTGCGCTAAATGTGCTAGAACAGTAACATTGGAACGTGCTAATGCAATTCACTGAACTAACACCTTAGCTGAGATTGCTATTTTTACTTTACAAGAACTAAAATGCCATTTCTGGCACTGGCAACTGAGCTTTCTGTAACCGTGCTGTTAGTGTGTGACTTCATGATTCGGAGGAAGTGTCTGACAGTGTCTGGCATCCATGCCACCTTGAGGTTTACGCCATAAGATCTCATTCTTGCTTCATGCTGCCAGCTGCCCTCTGAGCCCGTCCAGAACTGACACGGAGTGCCGGCCAAGCATCACAAACCCTCCAAACACACAGACATGAACACACACACACACTCAGTCTCTTTCTCACACACACACACACACACACACACACACACACACACAGAGAGAGAGAGAGAGAGAGAGAGAGAGAGAGAGAGAGAAACGTACACAAACAAACACACACACAGGAACACACGCACTCATACAAAAACGCATACACACAAAAAAACACATGCATACATCCACCCGTACACACACACACACACACACACACACACACACATACACACACACACAAACAAGCCTCTCGCTGACATCTGTCAGACGATGGGGTGTCAGAGGTGATGACTCTCGGGGCAGGGCTGAAGCGGTGGAGATTCTGAGGCAGCGCGGGCCGGGAAGCTGCTTGGTGCTGAGGCCACTGCTCCTCGAGGGCCATCGAGCTTTTCCTGGACGGTTGACCCCTGGTGACCCCTGGGTCTCGGGGCCAGCGGGGCCAGTCTGCCCAAGTGATTCACTATGACCAGGCGTGTCACATTCAGTTTGCACACGCTCCACAAAGGGAGAGGGAGAGTCGGCCTCACCGCCGCAGAGCACAGCACTGTCACAGGGAGCTGGCCACATCTCACCCTTCCCCCCTCTCTCTCCATCCCTCTCTCTCTCTTTCTCTCTCTCTCTCTCTCTCTCTCTCTCTTTCTCTCTCTCTCTCTCTCTCTCTCTCTGCCTTGCTGTCTTTTACTGTGTCATATCTTGCGGGCCAGTCTCAATCAGTTCGAAACAGATGTTGCTACTCTCCTGCCCTCAAGGTTTAAAGAGAGAGAGAGGATGTAGTGAGCATGTGAGAGAGGGAAAAGAGAGAGCAGGCTCGCCGCTCACTGATCACACATGTTCACATCAGACTGGTACTCTGAGACTGGCGCATCCTGTTTCCTAGCTGCTTTTAACACACGGTTGAGGGACATTGGACCTCCATCAAACCAATTCAGCACTGACCACTCATATTTTATTACAGTATTATAGTACTACTGACTTTTTTACTACTGATTTTGTACCATAAAAGTTAAAACAGAACACATACCGTATGATGAGACATGGCAATACCAAACTGCATCAGTGCACTACGATTCAGATTTGCAAATGATATAGACATGCTTCATGAAAATGTGTGATTTTAAAGACTGGAATCAATGTGTAGCTAGTATCATTCTGACTCTAGCCTGCATCGAAGGCTTCACACCCCCACTTCCTTCTGACACCCAGCTCAATTCATCTATTCATCTGGCTATCCGTCTCCTCTCACTGTTGTGTCATCAGCATCGCAGAGGGAGATAAACACAGCCTCACTATTGCCCTATGATGGATTATCCCGCGTGACACAATGCTAGCACTATAACTATATTAGCCCATGAACTGGTGCTAACCCTGGCCCGTTGCCACACAGCCACTGGGAGCCTAGCGTCCACCAGAGCGGGCCCCTAAGCTTTCGAAACAGCTGCTCAGAGGGCCGTGGCCAGCAGTGCAGATGGGATTTTTGAACTGGGGGGGGGGGCTAACATCGCCTAATCAGCTGTGCAGAGTTATTAACGGTATTATCACGGTCCGTGAGAGCGCCACTTCAGCCAGCCAAGATATGGTAACGGGTCGTAATCTCTATACCATGCCACATTTGTTGGCATCCTTTTTTTGTTAAACTTGAGGTGTAAGCAACAGCATTACATGACCTGTAGAATGTATTGGGTTCAGAGCTTCAGACCCCCAGTATCTGCATGTTCGATATGAGTCACATAAATTGCGTTCTTGTTTTTTACACACACGTGACGCTCCCAACTTTCTTGCATTGTAACCTGCACCGAAGAAAGGGACGCACAAATAAATCTGAAAAGACAAAAATCTTATCCATGCAATAACTATCCTGGTAATACGGGGGAAAACTCCTTCCGCTGCTGCGCGACAAAGCCGGATTCAATCATATTCCATTTCCCTCCACAATTTAATGCTCTGGCATTAACTCATAATCCCAAACACCTCTCAAGTTATTCTGTAAATATTGGCAATGAGCTTACATGACCTGCCAGTGTTATCCCCCCCCCCCACCATTGTATTGTGTCCAATCAATTAAAATGATTCAGATTATCAGGGGGCTGGCAGTCTCATAACACTGGATACGATTTAATCCCTCCATGAGAATGTCGGCACGTCCTGTAATCGTTCACGCGTTCTGCATGCAAATCCAATATTATGGCATGTTTACCTGCAACCAGTATTTTTAGCGCTCCATAAATGCATTGTGTTTTCAGAAATAGAAACATGTTAGTGGGACAATACAGGTGAAATTGTACATTTTGACTGGCTATGTTTTTCATTATCTTACTAAAATGAAAACAACTTCACATCTCAAGTGCCGATAGGATTGGTGTTGGTGTTGTCCTGGGCAGTAATGACAACAAGGGGATCCCCTTTGGGATCAGATGTGTTTGGTGAGGCATGAGCACATTTTGTAAATGCTAAGAAATGCAATGCTTTAAGGCAGTGGTTCTCAAAGTGGGGGGCGCGCCCCCCTGGGGGGGCGCGAACACTCTCCAGGGGGCGGCGCGATGTCACAGACGGAGAAAGAAAAAAAAACCGCCGACCTGTCACTGGTTAGTGAAAGCTCCCTCAGTAGCGAAATGCAAGGGGCTGGACTGACCCAAACAAATCAAATACTGTTTTGCTCCTGATCCACCAATCAAAACGGAGTATTATCATTTCAACGCGAGTAGCACCTCCGCTTCCGAGTATAAAAACAAAACGCAGGCATGTAGGTAAGCGCTCACCCTGAGACGACACTTTGCAGAGTTTGTGCAATTTCTCTTGTTTCCTCTATCATTCAGATATTCATTGCTTTATAAACAGTATTTTTAAAGACTCACTCCTTCCTTAGTAATACCTTACTGCACTTGCAGTAGGTCTATTCGTAGCCTATTCTAAGGAGTAATTTGCTCCACAATCTTTTAGAAAAGCTCGTAGCCCCGAGAGCTAGCCTAGCTAGCTACCTTTTCCAACTACAGCTAGCCCTTTTCTCCTTAACACCTAGCCTACCTTTACATTTTTTGATCATCCACCGCAACAAATAAAACACCAGCACTTGAATACTATTTTGTGCTGTCCCTGTTTACATTGTGTACAGTTCGTTTGGTTAGGAATCATTGCCTAGCACAGCCTTATCCATTGTTCGTGTGCAAGTCGTTCACAACCACACATACAAGAACACGACGTTGAAATTAGAACTTTATTAACTTCATACGCTGTATCAGCAAACAAACACAACATGGACAAGTTTCTGATTCGTAAAAGTCAGAAAGAGAAGCCTGTGGACTTCTTTAAACATAAACGTGATGGCCTCCAGCAACAACGAACCACCATGTCCAAGCATAGCACTATCTCCAAGCAGTGTCTGGAGCATCTTATGTAGTTGCTCATGGAATTGCTAAGCTTGGCAAACCCCATACAATTGCCGAAACACTGATTTTGCCGGCCACGCAACACGTTTAGAATAATGATAGGTATTGTGCTGAGTTTAGCTCCTATGTCAAATTACACTGTATCACGCCGAATATCAGAAATCAGTTTGGGTCCTATTTCAAAGAGGACTACCGTTCATTCGCCTGAGTTCGGGATCCATTTCTCTGCTCAGCAGATGAGCTGTCACTAGACATGAAAGAGCAGCTGAAGAGTGACAGTAGACTTAAGCATCTCCCCTCTTTCGTCATTCTTTTTTTTGTAAAGATCACAAGAGGCCCATAATAATAACAGTATCCTAATGATAGCAATAATACCACTTATTATTATTATGATAATAATAATAATACAATAATAATAATTGGTCGATAATCATTAATTATAATAATACCTACTATTACTGATAATAATAATAACAATAATAAAAATAAATAGTTATAATAATTGTCTGTATGGGCCTAACAATAACAATAGCCTAACCTTGACATGTCAGGCCTATCAATAACAATACACTATCTATCTATCTATCTATATATGGTGGTGTAGTTGAGGGCGGTGGCGGCGGGCCGCGGGTGGATGGGGGGGCCCCAACTACCCCTAACCAGCTTTGGGGGGGCCCAGCTTGCAAAAGTTTGAGAACCCCTGCTTTAAGGCAATGGTGCATCTATACTAGGGGTGGGGGGAAAAATCGATTTTTCGATTTCTCTCGATTCTCTCTAGAACGATTCTGTCTCGATTCAGAAAAGTTCATAATCGATTTTTTAATAATAATAATAAAATAAAAAAAATTATAATTAAATTATTAAATTATCATTTTTTTTTTATTTTTTTTTTTTACACATTAATTTTGTGTTGAAATGCAAGCGGCATCGATTATTGCAGACTCTGAGTAGCAAACTCAAATGTTTAAAAAATTGAGATGCATCGATAATCGTTTTATCGGTTTAGAATTGATAATCGGTTTAGAATCGAGAATCGGTTTAGAATCGAATCGTTGACCTCTGAATCGGAATCGAATCGAATCGTGAGGTGCCAAGAGATTCCCACCCCTAATCTATACAGTACTATATTAACTGCAACTGAATCACACCACATAGAGGGAAGAGAGAACACAGTGCGTTTTGGGAAATGCAATGCCTGACCAAGTGCCACTGTCTTTTGCAACATGGCAATAAATGACACAATATTCAGGTATGTACCTCTTTTGGCATTTGATAAAAAGCTGTACCTCTGGAATTTAGAATGTAACAAGGCTGCATATCAAGTTGAAAGCTGATATTAACTTGACAATATAGGAATCCCATAGTAATTAAAGCCATGATGTAAACATGTTTTTCCCTCCTGTAGAGGGTCCTATTATTGCTTGCAAGAAGCTGGATGGTACCTGCCAGTCAGCAGCAGCACATCTGGGCTTACTCTACCCCCTCGGTCCGACGGATGCATCCACTCAAAATCCACTCGTGCCCGGCAGGTCTCCCAGCACCGCCAAAACTACGATTGCGTTCGCCAGGGGTCTGACCCCAGAGGGGAGGGGAGGGGTGGTGGGAATCAGGTCACCTCTTCACAGCACCCGCATGCACACTGCAGTCCAGTCAGCACTTGGCAGCCATAACCTCTACTAGCTTAGCTTAGGTTAACTTAGCCTAGCCTAGCCTAGCCTCGCCCTATCTAATGCTGTGGTACTCTTACCCTCCCCATCCCCACCCGCCCTCCCTCACCTGAACTTGTGTTAAACCACAGCCGTCAGGACACACACAGACTCACACACACACACGCACACGCCCAGAGACGCAGCTCACCCCTCCCTCTGGGTCCCTCACGAACACCCGAGAATTGCCGAACGGCCGAGCAGGAGCAAGGGCTGTCGGGAGTGGAGCGTGGTGTTACCATTTAATGCTTTTAACACAGGCTGTATATAGCTGGAGGTCAAGCAAGACTTTACCCTGCAAGGAGGATTATGGTACTTAGCTGATTACTGACTGCCTGGCAGTTATTGCCTACCAAATGTAGGCCCTGGGAACTGCCCTTTTCACATGTAGCATTTGTGCTAGGAGACACTCATAGCCTTTCATCTGAATACTAAAATGCTGCGAGCCTGCCTTCAAACACACCATCTCCTCATACATAGGGTGCTCCCCCTTCATAAATGCCCACAGCACAGTTTAGCTAGTCGCTAGCCCGCTCTGCTAGAGGGTCAACAGAGTAATACTTTAATGTGTGAGATAACTTGATAAGGGGAGGATACTGATGGGGAAGCGTTTGAGGGTTGGGGGATGGGAGGGTGGTACGGGGGCAACAGGGGTTGGCCACAAACCACATTAGCCATTCGAGTGTAACGCAGTCTGCCCTGATCGTCTGCAAAAGGCAACTGCTTCAGCAGCAAAAGAGTGGGCAAGTGGAAGAGGCTGAGGAGATTAGGAGGGAAAGGAGGAGGAGGGAAGGGGGCTCCTGCCATGCGTGAGAGGACAGCGCCACCTACAGGCAAACAAGTTTCATGCATTTATTGCAGGAGAGGCCATAAAATGTTCATTTTTGTTGTTTAACATGGGAAGAAAACTAGGAGTCTGATGCTGTATTCAGGTATGTCTGTGAGAGAACACAATCATATAATGCTCTATTTATTTTCACCTGTGTGGGTGTACAGTAAGTGGATACTCACATGCGCACTTTAACATACACACATGCACACGCGAACACACACACACACCCACACACACACACACACACACACACACACACACACACACACA
This sequence comes from Clupea harengus, assembly GCF_900700415.2. Classification (NCBI taxonomy): domain Eukaryota; kingdom Metazoa; phylum Chordata; class Actinopteri; order Clupeiformes; family Clupeidae; genus Clupea; species Clupea harengus. The sequence goes on from NC_045170.1 coordinate 14,041,980, forward strand.
CTGAGTCATGTAAACACCTCTCCAGCCACAGACATGGCATCCGTCAGCACAAGGGTTCAGTCTCGGGACAGCTGGCACCGGTTAAGACTCCCTGGTGCGGCCTGCACCGCTGGTGCACAGATCGTTCCAGAAGCCCGGGCAGTGTACCCTTAGAACATCACCCAGAAGCCTCTGCAAAGATGCAGCTCAACCAAAAAGCAGCACACAGACAGAGTTGGGGAGGGGGGGGGGGTGTCGAAACATCTGACCTCCTTGCATTTAAATAAGGAAAAGAGAACGAACAAATGCATAAAAACTTCCTAAGTAGGTCAAGCCGGGAACAGCCTGTTTGAGTGCAATTTCTGAGTTGTGTCGACTCCTCCATCACTCAGAATGGGTAAAAGAGGGGCTGCCCAACTTTTGACTGACAGCTCTTAGAGGCAATCACACGGTGGAGCGCTGACGGTCTCTAGACAGTGTAAACACACTTCACTCCCAAGTCTTTTGACATGTTGACTGTGACATTGCAATTCCTGCATACCTCCCCCCGGGTAAATAACCCCATTAGAGCTTGACGTTGTGTTTTTGACAAATGTTCGCAAATCCAACATGGCGGGACAGAAGCAACTCAACTCGGAGGCTTAGAAAGTTCAGACAACATATTTCCAACATTGCAGCATTTTCCCTTACATGCAAACACATCTACACAACCAACTTGGTGACACACTAACACCGTCCAGACAAGAATGTATGACATGGGACTCAGATGTGAACAAAACAAACAAATATATATATATAGACAGAGAAGACCAAATAGGGTGCCAAGGTATTGTAATATAAACAAACCCCCTACCAGTACCCTCACAACCATATATATACACCGTCATTTTATCAAGGTTCATCTGTCTCCTTTAGAAGAATTGTTTAGCGTCAAGGAGCATAGAACACATCCAGTTGTCTTACACGCCTTTTTAAGGCTTTAGAGGAAGGACTAACACATTAAGAGTAGGAGGTAAATCTTATCCTCTCATGATAGACCACTTGAGCTTTGCCCTGCTCTTCTGGCATAGTTCCAGAACTCCCACGGAAGAGGGAACTGGGACTGCGAAAGCATCGCCTGGACACCTGCCTGCCTGCCTGCCTCCACGGAACACAAACAGACCCTCTGATCACAGCACTGGCACAGTACAGTCTCATGCTGAAGACGAATGATCAAATCTGATCTTCCATTTGACAACCAAACACACACATGCACACACACTCACACACGCAGCAACCAGTGCTACTCGAGGGGCAGCAAGAGGAGACTGTGATATTCCTTAAAAAAAAAGGGTATTTGGACAGTCGGTTTTCTCAGTTAGGTCAGCCCGGGAATGGAACCATCTCCCTCAGAACATTAGAGAATCAACCTCATTCAACTGTTTTAAAAGTAATCTCAAAACATGGTTGATAAATAACCAAAAATGTGGGTGAGCAGTAGAACTTGTATATTGGGATTGTATTTTATTTTATTGTATCTTATTTTTTTGATTTATTGTCAATGTTATGTTTGATATACGTTAATGCCTTTTTTAGGTTGTATAGCCTTTTTCACTCTGGCAGGGGGACTGCCAATGGAAATTAGCTATAATTGGGTGCATTTACATTTTAATGTTCATGAATGTACACTGTCCCTCTTGATCAAATAAACAAATTGATTGATTGATTGATTGATTGACACACACACACACATCCACATATTCATACTCAAATAGAGTGCCATCTGTGAAGTGGCAGAATTAGGTATAGCATATGATATGCATGTATGTACTGTATGTGTAAGAGAATACAGGGTACTGGTAAAAGCGTGTGTGTGTGTGCGTGTGTGTGTGTGTGTGTGTGTGTGTGTGTGTGTGTGTGTGTGTGTGTGTGTGTGTGTGTGTGTGTGTGTGTGTGTGTGTGTGTGTGTGTGTGTGTGTGTGTGTGTGTTAGAATAGTGTTTTGGTAAATGCAGGTATGCACACCCAGCTCTTGGGCTGCTGAATAAATGATTTGTTGCTTTATTTACAGGCGGCACAGGGCAGTCATGAAGCTAGGCAGCCTTGAGAGGACGAGAGAGAGAGAGGGAGAGATAAGAGAGAGAGAGAAGAGAAAATGGAGAGAGAATGAGAGAGAGAAGACAGAGAGAGAATGAGAGAGAGAGAGGGAGAGAGAAAGTGGGATGAACACAAATAACAGCCCCTCCCCTGCACCACAGAATGGCCCTCTAAGGACACACACACTCCATGAAGCTCAGAAGAGGGACTGGCAAGAAGAAATACCACCACCCCCCAACACACACACACACACATGTATTCACACACGCGCATACACACACACACACATCCAGGAAATCTCTCTCTTTCTCTCTCAGGCTCACCCTCCCTCTCTCCCACTCTCTCTTTCCATCCGAATTCTTCTGAAGTGACTTTTTTCACCCTTTATCAAAGGTAGAGGCCTGTCAAGGCACACTGGAAGCAGAACTGAGGGGGAGCGGTGACAGCCAATCAGAACAGTCAGAGCTTCAGCAGCGGCGAGATGAAATGACTCTCGGGCTGCTCTCACGAATCTTCACCCACCCCACCCCTTCACCCCTCACCCCTCACCCCTACTGCACTCCTTCCCTTCTTTCCCACCCTTCGCCCTCCTTCTGTGGACTGTGTGCTTCAGCATCTGCGAGCACCGCTGGGTGATACTCTGGCTTTTCATGCCGTGCCTTTGATACTGACACACTCGGGACGATAAGAATCTGCACAGGGGGCTTCTGGAGTTCCACTGACGCACGCAGCACTGCACCTCGGTGGGGCATGACTCAGAACCGAAGAGAGAGAGAATAAAAAAAATTAAAACTGTAGGACAGTGGAGGCAACCATTTTTATCTCTGGAATGTAGTTAGTGCATTAGTGTATGCACTTATTACTGAATTTAAACAGTTCATAGTTCAATACAGTTAAGTGAGCTGAACGGTCTGTCCATGCCAAACACAGAGATGATGAAATACCCACACTATTGAAAATAACACATTTAAAAGAAAACATACTTTCGATTCCAGCCCTCTACCTATGCTCAACATATAGCCTACCTCGTCAAACCAGTGTCCATTGTATAGATGTGAAATGAAATTTCAATGAAGTCACTGTCTGTACTGCCCTGAATCACATAGAGTCAGGCTCATATGTAAGCACACCATTAGCTTTGTATGTGGTGGCCTTTAGAGGTCTCCTGGGCCTGATTATCACTGACTGATGCCAAACCCCACTGGTGACCTGGAGGCTTTGACCCACAACCAGGAAGGGCAGCCAGTCAGCCATGACACAAGTACTCTGGTACACCAGCGAAGGGGCAACGGAAGCTAATGGAAGGGGGTCTGAGATAATTGATCATTTGATACAAGAAATCCAGACCCTTTAGGTGTCCTTGGTTCCAGCGCATTGCTTTCTCCCTGATTTGAGAGCACTGTTTCTTCCTCTCTGGATGCAAGAGGCCACCCTGAACAGTCGGCTTGAAGTTAAGCATAAGCATAAGCACCACCATTTACATCACAAGCCGGACCCAGAGAAGAGCAGTCAGTCAGGGTTTGTATCGATTTGCTTTGGATTTCCCTTAAAAGGACTTGGCACGAGGCTGGGGGTTTTCAGGCAAGAGCCTTTCGGAGGACATAAACACTTAAAAAAAACAGCCCCCAAAATAATCAAGGACAGAGAGAGTAAATCAGTTTGAGTGAAGGATGGAAGATTTTGGAAGGTAATTAATTGGGACATCTTCATCTATCAGGTTTCAGGCATGAAACAGGGGAGGGATGGCCACTGATGCCAAGGTTTTTTAAAAAGGCATCCATAACGACATCCAAACATTAGCCCCTTACTTGAGATGAACAGTTGATCAATGTCAATTCACTCGAGTTCTCACTGATCTTTTACCGAAACCACAGCAAAGCACCAAGCCAAACTAAAGCAACCAACATAAAAACAACTGGCAGAATGCAATGTGTGAAGGCCGACAGTTTAATTATTGTCTAATTGTTGAAAAATAAATTGCAATGCACATTAAAGCAGCAATAAGGAGTTCTGTTCCAAAACAAGCAAGCTAACTACCTAAAAGGCATGCAAAAACCTTGCAAACACCACCAACAGCCCAGTTGACACTGATAGAAGCTTGCCGACAAACTCACTGGTGTATTTTGGCAGTACAGCTGGCAATGTTATGCTGTGAAAGCTTTTCATCCATTTTTGCAGCCCGGAACACAGAACTACATAGGGCATATCCTGGATGGCTAGTGCGAAAGACACATGTGTTTATCTATCCTTCACATGACCATATGCTATCAAAATGAATTTGAGGATGGTACCAAAACTAGTTGCCTATAAAACCATACCCCAAAAAGTGTCAAATTGTTACATAGTGTTACTAAAATTGAGCAATTTAATTCTTTAGAAACTATTTTAAATAGGATACCATGAGAAGTGGAACAACCAACCCCCCAGTACACACCCTTGCCTAGACACTGGCCAAAACAATCCTCTGAAGAAGGTTTTCCATGTGCCATTGTGCCACTTCAGTTTGACTCATGCACTAGCACGGGTGTCAGTACACATTTTGTTTTCAGCCGATATCACCACCAGCAAAATGAAACCTCCTTTGGAGATCTTTCGGTCACCGAACCTCAGAACATCAACACGCTACCGACTGTATAAAATGTGTCATTCAACATCATCCATTTTTCTTCAGGAGTACGTAGAAGCATATATTATCAAGCTGTATTAATTTGTTCTTCACCTTCACAGAGAGAGAGAGAGAGAGAGAGAGAGAGACAGAGAGAGAGAGAAAGAGAGAGAGAGAGAGAGAGAGAGAAAAAAAACTGAGAATGTTATCAAAGACATCTGATTCACAGCTGAATAGAACTCTTTGCCTGGGAAAAAAAAAGATTTTCCTTTGAGACAGACACTGCTGAATGTCGTCTGGAGAATGCCAGTTTTGCGTGGATGCTCGCTTGCTCAGTGACTCAGTGTACCTCTGTCCCTCTTTCTCTATCATTTGTTTTTCTCCCTTTCTCTCTCTCTCCTCTTTTCCTCCCTCGTGTAACACGAAAATGAGCTCACATCGCAAAATGACAGAGTGAACAACAAATTAGTCCGACACCTGGTCCGGAGCAAATTCGCTACAGCAAGAAAGTAAAAAATGCTGTGGAGAGAAACCTGTCCTAGGTTTCAGACAGAGAGCGAGAGAAGGGGAGAGAAAGAGACAGAGAGAGACAGAGGGAGAGAGAGAGAGAGAGAGAGAGAGGTTACCAAAATATGCTTAAGCAAGTTAAAGACAAAAAGACAGCATAGGGCTTAGTCATGCCAAAAGAGTCAGGTTCTTGTGAGCTAGCACGAGCCAAAGGCTGCTCAGTTAGCTCTGAGTAAACACTGGCAGGCCAAGAGGCCGGACGATCAAGTGGCCGGCAAGGCCTGTTACTTAAAGTGGCACAGTTACATCGTCAAACAGTATTGTGCTTAACTGACCATTCCACTAAACAAAACAATCACATCGACTGAGAAATATCTTGATGCGTTATCCCACTGGGTATTATAATATGTCCGCCCAAACACCACAGCGCTCCACGGCAGGCTGAGTGACATTTGTATTTCCCTCTCTAAACTGACACCACTCACCCAAGTGCTGCTGGTCGTCCAGCACACCTCATTCTGGTGCATCTCCCAGAGATCTGTATTAGGATTTTGTTTGTTGAACTGACTGTAAGTACCACTTTGTTATTACAAATTGACAGACATGGTGACTCCTTCAAGTAATCCATACTGTTCTTGGACTAAAATCCTTGACCCAGCATTGACAGCAATCAATAAACAAGGGGTAAGATGGTAAGAGGCTTGGTGGCGGTCTAATGGTTTAGGGATCTGGGATTCCAAATAGAAGACCGGAAGGTTGTAAGTTTGATCACAGAGGCTGCCGCCATTGTGCCCCTGAGCGAGGCACTTTACCCCAACAGGGGGCTTGCTTGGTTTACTGTACGTTGCTCTGGATAAGAGCACCTGCTAAATGACAAAAAATGTAAAGTAATGATAGTCAAACCCATTGACAAAGAAGCGGAAGAAGACAATACTGTGATGATTTCTTCAGACTTCTTCATCAAAAACATTTGGGGTAGAATCATTAGTAATGATTGGCTATCATTAGTAATGATTATATAATTCTAATGAATTGGCCTTTACACAAAACCTTAACCTGAATGTTTTTGGTGCAAGAGCTGATACTTCTGCCATCACATAAAACACAGTTCTGCAAAGAGTCCCTACTCCCCACATAGTACAGGTATACTATACCATCTGAATGCATACTATATGCATTGCACTGTGTTCCTTAAATACTCCCCAGTAAGCAGGGTGGAGTGTGGAGAGAGAAATTCCAATTGGAATTATTTACACTTCAATGACCCAAGTTATCAAACTACAAAAAGTAATTTCTGGGAAGGTCAAGGGATATGCTTTGCTGGTTTCACTCTCTGAGGGGAATAAGCAGTGGCTGCTGATGCTCTGGCTCCCCTTAAAAATCAAATTAAATGCATGGTCCGTGTGTATGCACTGTGCAAAGACACCAGGCACCCTCCCATGTTTTTTTTTCCTTCCGTGGAGGGTCCGCCGCCAGAATCCTGGCTTCTGCTATGTTGGTGCGAGCTTGGAGGTTGGTGGGGAGATGTATGGTCTATGCACTAGCGTCTTAAACATCTGGAGTGTTTCTACATAGGCAGCCAAGTGAGGACGCGCTAAACTGAAGTGCTGACAGCCGAGAAGTGATGCAAAAAAACACACATGCATGCACACACACACACACACACACACACACACACACACACACACACACACACACACACACACGCACACACAAACACATGAGAAAAACAGGCAAACACACACACACAGTAAACTCTCCCAAGACAGTTAATTTGTCACTCCAAAGCATAAGGCATTAGACAGCTCAGAGGCTGTGCCGTCTCCTGTTTTGACAGAAGCATATTGATTTGTGGACGGCATAGTGTTCCTCACTCTGTGCACCATGGCCATTCTCTGTGTGACTAACATTCACTATGTGATAGCATTTGTCCTTTAATGCCACAAAACCTCCCCAAATACAATACCCCAGCTATTTAGTATAGTGTTTTGCAGGTATGTTAGAGTTAAATGGACAAGAACCCCCCCTCCCCCCCCCCCATAATAATTGCTTTAGGGAGTATTCAGGTCCAGTTCTGGATTCGGTTGCAGTCTGGCCTCCAAATTCTGTTGAGTTGGCAAATGACTGAGTGTAGGCATTAGAGAAATGTGCGCCTGTACTTCTGCTGTTTGGCCACTGTTCGACCCCTCCCGCTTCCTAATCCATCTCTCTCCCTCACACACACACACTCTCACATACTCCCTCTTTTACAAACACACTTTTACATATGGCACACACACCCTCTCTCTCTCTCTCACACACACACACACACACACACACAATAGTATTTACCTCTTTAAAACTAAAAGTACAGTCCCAAGGTGAAACTGATCAAATACTACTGACCATTACTGGCACAAATGATGGAGTAGAAAATGTTATGAAAGGCAGTGAGAATATGGTAAAGTCACCGACTATGTAAGGGCCAGGGTGGTACACTTACGACTCCTATAGCCTAAGTGGGCTAGGTCCCAGTGCTGGAAGGGTAAAGATCTTTAAAAATACATCAACCGTATCTTGAAATAGTTGCTCACGGGAGTAAGGCCGGAAGATAAAACGCAAATGGTTATAAAAGCCTTAAAAGGCTTCAGATCTATGCAGCTTTTATCTTGCCATGCAGCTAACCAGAGGATCCCGCACAACAATGCTGGTTGCTTACATAATCTCTAACGGTAAGGAAGAGGTTAGGTTCCTACCTTTGCGGGTGGGACGTGCCTCTTACCTTTTAGGAAACTGATGCAGTAAAGGGGCTTTCCTCGTCACGCATCCTCTTTCGGTTTAATAAGGAGCGCATAAATTAGCGTCTTGAACCGCATATAAGCAGTGTTTAGATATCAAATGTTTAACATACACATATACAGCTCTCCACACTTTTTACGCACCGAGCGATAGCTGTCACTGCATATGGCTACCAGGGAAGACCACTGTTACATCTAGGTCCCTTTCAGATGCCACTCACCCGATGTTCAGCGCCTGCTCCAACAGCTCAGGCTGCAGGATGTTGTGAGGGGGTGTGAAAGCTCCGTTAAAATGAGATAACACAGAGCTACAGAACTGTCGCAATGTCTCGAACTGCATTTTCTGACTCTCCCAGAAGCCCCCCTCTCTCGGTCTCGCTCTCTCACTGTGCGTCTCTCTTAAATGGTCCTTTTCTTGGGGAAACGACAGTCCACCTCCCTGACGGATCACCGCTACATCCACCGGCTACATTCGGCGCTGATGCATCGATCACGTCCCATATTTTCTTCGATTTCGGCAGGGGAAGTGCTTCACGAAGCGACTGTCGGTCTGAGACGTCTCCCTCATGCTCCAAACTTGAAAGCGACCCGGGAGGAGCAGCACATTTCCGACTGACAGTTTGGCCGTGGCGTGGGAGGCAGAAAGAAGCAGATGTAGCGGCGCATATTTACCGGTCGCCTAGGCACTGACACCGAAGCCCGTTTCCATGCACAAGTCCCAATCCTTTGCCAGTCAGAGACGTACTAAAATACAGCCACGAATGCATACATACACACCAGTCTCGGTCAAGCATAAAATCTCCTTCATAAAATGATTATGCGTAAGGCATTCCTGCATATATGTGTACTAGTTGAAAGTCTACATACACTGTTTTCACACTGGTGGTGCGAAGGTGGACCAGTACACGGGGGAAAGAAGGCGTGGGAGGAGACCGGAATGGGAAAATGTGGGGTGAAATCCAATAAGTTGCTTAATAGCCACTTTCAAAACAGGCAAGAATGTCACCAGTTACAAATTCCTAGTTACAGTAATTCCTCTCATGTTAGCTCATCATACACTTTACACTATTAGAATTAAGAAAAACAGGAGATACCTTAGTCTTCCAGATGGCATTACTACAGTAAGGCATAACTTTATGTATTACTCTATCACCCCACCAGAGTGTACAGTAGACTACAAAAAGAAAGCAGTTTCACCCGCTGCTGATGAGACTTTAGTTTTTTTCCTCTCACTTCTTTTCTTCCACAACCACTATAAAACCACGAGAGCCCTCAGGGAAGACACCATCAGGAAGGTTCAAATAAGCTACAGCAGCGGTGGAGGGCTACAGCTACAGCAGAGCTCTCCCCCTCCCCCTCCCCCTCACACACTCTCTCTCTCTCTCTCTCTCTCTCTCTCTCTCTCTCTCTCCGGGACTCTCACTGTTACATGCTGTCTTTGCATCTATGTATGCCAGTATGCCTGGGTATGCACACCTCCCTCTCTCTGTCTCTTTGCCCATCTCTAACCCTTACTGTGTATGTGGTTGTGTGTATGTGTGCTTTTGTGTGTGAATTCGTCTCAATCTGTTTCTCTCTTCTTCTCTCTTTTTCTAGGTTCTCTCTCTCTCTCTTTACCCCCTTTTGCACTGCCTCACACACTCTATTTCGTGGGCATGTTGGTCTCTCTCTCACACTTACACACTTCCTCACCACTCCATCTCTCTCTCTTCCTCCCTCTTTCTCTTTCTCTCTTTGCCTGCCTTCCATCTTTTTCTTTTAAAAGGGAAAAACCACCCCTGAGCTCAGTAAACAAAGCCATGCCATTAAAGAGCACACAGAAAAAAAAGGAAGCACTAAATGGTAGCTTCTTCAATTTGCCGACGCACATGAACATTTTCCATCTTCTGAGCGTCTGGCTGAAGAACATAACGGGCGATATTTAAGAAGGGTGTTCAGCCTGCGTTTTCTGGTCAACGTCTAAGCCTAAAACACTCGTCAAACATGTCTTATGCGCATACAGCAACCCGTTTAGCTCTTCATGTCTAACTTGGCTAATCGCACAATGATCAAGTGTTCAAAATGATCAACTGCTACATGGGCCCCCATTCTGTTGGGCCAGACCTGTAGGCTACGATAAACAAGCCCCATGGACGTCTTAACTTTTCCAAGTAATTTAGTCATAGGTGACTAACATTTAAACGCATCTTGGATAATCACACTTTATAATTTGGTGATCATTTTTGTACATTTTATCATCAGGCGATTTGCCAAGTTAGATAAACAACCTTCGTAAATAGGCTTCAGCTCTTCAGGGCTGAGTCTACCTTCAATGAATAAATCAATATCCAAGAGTTTTTCTCTCTCGCAAAGAAGAGGCATCATTCAAAGGATAATGGTAATGCATTTGGTATTGTTGTTTGAACCTTGCTGCAGACCCAAAAACACAGTGCTATTTTTCCTCTTTTGCAACCTATTTAAGTATGCACCACAATAAAGGTCTGGAACAGGAGTTCAGTGAACTGACGGTATTTTAACTTTATCCTAAAAATAAACACGGCAGACTAATTCATAGACATCAATGCAATGCAAGCTATTTCTATTGTTATTTCTAGTATCATTGTCATTCAGCAAAAATGAAAGGAGATAAAATGACTCCACATTACCACTATGCCAATCCCACCATTTTCTTCCCTGGTAGATTGACGCTCGATAAACAAACACAAACACTGAATCTGCTTCATCAGGACCCAGACAACTCCAAAACATAACGCCTTAATTTACACTTCGAATTATTGTTAAAAATAATACCTTTTTTTCAGTGCGAAAATGAAATAGATTTGTGCACAGATTAAAGTTTCGAAGGGTCCAAAAACACTTAATTTGTCCCTTAACCAGGGGAAATGTACTCCTTAAATAACAGCTGAAAAGGCTCTCCTACCTTAAAGTCCAAATATTGCATTACCGTACCTTTGCACAGACTGTATAATACTCCCTAATGTATAAAATGCATTGATCAGTGCAGTAACTGGTGTCTTTAATAGATATAGATATAGTTGTATGTTGTATGTACAAAAATGGTTCACACTAAGTAGGCTATGCATAGTCAACACTGACCTTTTGAGTAGGGCCTTGAACTTTACATTTAAGGTATCTGTCATAAATTAAGAGATTGCATTCAATCTGTAGATACGCAACTCCTTAATAATCCCTTGAAATTTTATGAACTCCAGAAAAGACCTTAATCATGCCATCATATCACATATATCAGGACATTTTTAAGGAGTAACTAAGGGCTTGGCTACATTCAAGGTAAAAACTGAGGGAGCATGTTTGCAAATTAAGAACCCCTTAATATAAATTAAGGGATTTTTGATAGTTTCAGGGGCAAAAACAGGGCAATGAAAGTGTTTTATGTGTTGTAGAGTGGATAGCCCTGATTACAGGCTCCTGAGAGCCCATTTGCTGTGTACAAAGTTAGAAATTTTAAAACTATAAAAGCGTCTCTCCTCACTTTTATTCATCACAGCTATGAGACAGAGCAATAAGTTGCCCACATGTCCGGATGATGTTTCTGTCTAATTTACAGCCACGCAGGAAACACCCTCATCGGCACCATCATCATCATCATCATCATCCTCACCATCACCATCATCATAATGACCTCAAATTTCACAGTCCATGAATGAATGAATCTTCATCACCCCCATGAAGCCTTATGACACTGAAATCAATTTTATTGACAGCCACTCTTACATATAGGTACAGCAGTATAATTACTTCAATTAACATCTTCAATTTTGCTGCCATCCACGTCATGATTGTCATTACTTAAATCACTCTCATCATTCACCATCCTCAACAAGAGCCGTCAGTCAGCTGTACTATCACCGCCAACATCATCCTCAATATTCTCATGATCGTGCCACTGCCACCAAAAACCATCATCTTCCCAACAATTATCATTCACCATGAACACAATCATAATCAACAGTATCATTATCGTGATTACGCTGACAAACACCACAGTGACTACTGGTTTATTAACCAGTGGCTACAGCATGTCAGTATCCCCCATCACAAACATCACCCATCACTACACACATTCCCAAACATCATCCTCATCATCATCATCATCATCATCATCATCACCGTCGTCTTTATCACTCCAATTACGAACTCTGACACACACACACGTCAGCTTTGCAAAACCAGAGTCCCGGTCTGGGCCTTTGCCTGAGGACATCAAAACAGCCCTAATCTCATTAGCGCTCCAGACACAAAACAGCCCTAATGATTAATAGGATAGTGGGGAGGTGGGGTGTGTGTGGTGGGGGCCAGGAGCTGCTGCAGCTCTGTACTCTTCTACATTCGCTAGATGTCGGGGATCACTTCCAACCTCAGGAAAAACTGCCACCGGCCTCCCCCATCATCATGTCCGCCATACCAATGCTTACAGAAAATGGCACATCCCTGTGCGGCCCACTGCAGCCACATCTGCTAATGCATGGCAGAGGGTAGTTTCAGTAAACCACTTCTAGGCTGTTAATAGACAAGCCAGTCTGAATACACGTCAGTGTGTACGAGACCATGGACCCTAAAAGGGATGAGAGTCTTTTACCTCTAGCAGCATAGGAGGTCACCCGGAGAGACGTGAACACGCTGCACTGGTGCCAGAGAGTAACGCCGACTCACCTGTCGATGGATGAGCCGTTCCTAAGGGAGACCGGACCGGAACCTCGTGGGCCCAATCTGGTCTGAGGTCCTAACCGGCGCCCTTCAGCAGTCCCTTGCTGTTGGCCGCTGTAGAACCAGTCCCCAGACTTTGTGAGGATTTCTTGTTGTTTTCGGCACAGGTTGCATACCCACATCACCTACAAGTGAGGAAAAACAAGACAGACAAACTAGGTCAAATATGTCAGGTTTTGGCCTAATTGTGCCGGAAAAGAAAAGGAACATTTGCCTAAACTCCTCATTCTCCCTTTTCCCACATTAGGAATGTGCCAGAACAGATAACTGACTTTCAGTTTCAGAACTAGGTGTCAGGCATCATACACATTGCCTGATAATGATCCCAAATATGTGTTTTATTTTGTGCAACTGCAGACAAAACTACTGTTGTGGAATAATTTGTGGGCAAGCTTTTTAGCAACATCAAAATATTGTGTGTGTGTCTGTGTGTGTGTGCATGTGTGTACATGCACTTTTGTGTGTTTGGGGGGGGTGAATGTGTGCACCTTTCAGTATGTTTACACATGTAGAGGGTTGCCCCTGTGTGTGCATGATTGTGCCTTCTTCTATGTGTGTGTGGGTGGGTGGGTTTGAGTGCCATTGCATGGGTTTGTGTGTTGCAAGTGGGTGTATTTGCAAGAGGATTCAGTGTCCCACGAAGCTGGCTGCACTAAAGCACTCTCCTGCAATGAGCCCCAAGCCTCTACAGCACACAGGAGAGTGAGGAGCACAGCGAAATCAATACAGGCCACTAACCACAGCCTTGTGCTGGAGAGAGAGGGGAGAGCAGGAGTTGCTGAGTCACCATTGTATGAAAGAATGAGTGACAGCCTGAAGAGAGGGAAAGAGAAAGAGCTAGAGAGAGAGAGGGGAGGGGTGGAGGGAGGGAGCGAGAGAGAGCTTTTACCAAAAAAACTAGTGGTGAGTAATTCTTTATTGCTATCTTAGCAGAGAGTCTGTGTTTACATACAGCATGGCGTATTTAGAGGCATCTATTTCCCACAAAAGATAGATTTATTGAGGGAGAAATCTTAATACATTAGATTGCTCTCTCTTTCTCCCAGCACAAACGTCCATACACACAAAATATACACAGTTTTATGTTTATATTTAAAACTGAATAAAGCACAAGCACTATGACACTAAAAATAAAGCTATTGTGCATCTCTGTAGATTTCTATCCTTTCAGTGATTCCATTTGTAGCGGTTCTCTATTCAATATTCAATCCTATTCTCCCACTTAAAAGTTTAGTCCAAAATGTCGAGATCATACGTCTCAGTTTGCAGCTTTACGTTTTCTCCTTTTTTATTTTGATGGCACTGGAAAAAAATGGCTCTGCTCAGACGGAACGCAGCCTTCAGCTATTACATTCAGTGCTGAGCTTTCACTTCAGCCTCCCTGAATTCAAAGTGGGCCTGCCACGGGGGAGAGCACAGGGAGCCGGAGATAACGGCGCGCTCCCATACGGAAACGCATTAACCGTTGCGATGCATAATCTTGTCATCGCCGTTGTCTTAATTAGTGAATGCGGGCTATATTTAATTTCAAAAACGCGCGATGGACATTTTCCCCACATGTAACAGCAGGTACCTCCAATGTATTTACACGAACGAAGGGGTTTAATTACTCTACGTATGCTTAACCAAATGTTTTAGAATAGTAGGATATTTGGGTAAGGTAAACCCGCAAAATGTCAGAAAATCACTGAACGCATGTCACAAAAGGTTGGGGAAGAAAATGATGTGAGGAAAGACATTCACTCAAGATATTCTGAGCTAATGCTGCGGGTCTATTTTCTTGACCTAGAGAAAGCACACCTGAACTAAGGTGAAAATCTATTTCGTGCAAAATCGTGAAAAAGAGACATGAGAAAAGAAATGTACCATGATGTAAAGATGTAATGACATTGCATTTAGGCTGACTATAGTACAGATATCTAGAAAGATACATGTCCTACCCATGATGGTTGACTCAGTCATCCTGTCCGCGCAGAGACAGTAAGGCAATTGTGCGCAAAGAAAATATCCACTTTCAGCGCCATGGACAGTTCCAGTTCAGAAAAGACAATATCGTTGTTTGGTTCGCCTTTATAGAAAGGTCCATGTTGCCCCCGCCCAACTTCATATCAAAACAGACGTCATACGTCAATGAATAATCTAAATGTTTAAGGAACTCCACTCAACTCTGTATGAGAGAGAGAACATCCCAAGTCTGTTTTATGCGGCACTCGCTGCCAAAGAAGAAAAAAAATATTATAAAATAAGTAGGGCGAACGGCAGAATGCATTCACCAGCATTCCGTTACTAGTTATGTCTACATTATTTATGGATGCTGCTAGGATCAAGCAGCGAAGGCTGAATCCGCTTCATTACGAATGCACATCGTCCCCCAGTGGCACCACAATGTTCAGCAGCGACGAAGTAAAAAAGAGAAACACGCAAGAGACTGGAATGAGAGCCCTCACACACGAGGCCAAAAAAATCGGTACCCTATAGGGAAATCTATTTATAGCACAGGTGATTTCTTCACCAAATTGTCCCTGAATTTAAGGCAGATGTTACCCAGCCGTACTGGGCAGCACTCGAGATTTTCCATTTTTTTTAGAATGTTTTAGATTTGTTTCAGTTTTAAATATAATAATCAATAATCAGGTCCAGTTCCCATTCCTACAAGAATGTTACCTGTGTATGTCTATGTGTGTGTGTGTGTGTGAGAGAAAGAGAGAGAGAGAGAGAGAGAGAGAGAAAGAGAGAGAGAGAGAGAGGAGAAGACAGAGAGAGAATGTGTGGTGATCTAGGCAGGAGAGAGAGAACGTGTGATGATCTAGGCAGATGAGAGGGGGGGGGGGGACTGGTGCGTGTGAGTGCTCCATGACGTCACCTGCTGAGTGCTGAAAAAGAATCTGGTCACCCGGCACTGCCGGGGCAACCCAATCCAAGCTCCCAGCAGACACCACAGGCCATTCAGACCGCAACCAGACACAGGGGCCCCAACACTCCCCATCACCACAGCAACCAACCCTCCCTCGCCCCCAGGTGCATCCTGGGACGGCCCTTACATCAGGCCAAGGGGAGAGCGAGGGAATCAGTAACCAGTGGAGGGGTGAAGGAAAGAGGTGAAGGGTGCCTTCAATGTCCCTGATTTACAAACTCTTCGCCCTTATGGGCCGGTGGATTGGGACCTCATCCCTTGAAGAATGCACGGCGGCCGACACTGAAGATATGTACAACATCTGGACTGAATGAGAACCTCTAGTGCCTGCCTTTGTCTCAGCTGTGTGCTCCATCCTTCCGCCTAGGGTCCTCACGAGACACTGTGTGTGTGTCATGCATCCTCTGAATTATTCATGGAGGTTGAATAGCACATTAGTCACTGGTTAACCACTGACCAGAGGGACAGTTCTCCTACACTTTTATCTAGATCACTCCAGTAAACCAGTGAGTACCAGTGAGTTCATAGATATTAAATCAGTGAGTACCAGTGAGTATTCATAGATATGAAATCACAAATGGAGCTGGACGATCTATACGCTATTCAGAATGGGAATTTGTTTTTCTCTCATCTCCGATTTGTTTTACTGTTGTTTGTGATTCTTTTTTTACTTTCAGAAATGTTCACGATCACCTATGGTGTCTTGGTGATTGTAGTAGACATGAGCTCACTGCTGGGTTGACACTTGAGCTGCGTAGCTCTATGTAGTTAGGTCACGTATCTAGACGTATCAGCTGATGTTTAACCACTGATGTGGTCTGTGTAGTTTGTATCAGTCTGATGGTGACAATGATGCAAAATTTTGACAGAACAAAAAAACAAGTTTAAATCATAAATAAAAAAATACTAAACTACTAGGTAGGAAAGGAGTAGAAAAAGAGGTTGCTAACCACTTTGTCCTTCTGTGGCAAGTCCATGCAAGCAAGACAGCAGCAGATATGGTGGGTGGGAGAAATGGACAAATGCAGAAAGGGAAGGAGAAAGAGAGAGGGAAAGACAGAGAGGAAGAAAAGACATGAAATGGAAACAGACAGAATAAGCACAGGAGACAGAAACAGACAGCAGCAGCAAAAATACATTCAGACAGAGAGAAAACACGGACAGAGAGTAATGATACTAGTAGTGATTTACATATTGGAATTTAACCTGGAATGGATCTTTTGTAGTAATGAACCATGGTGTATTGACCAATTCCAACAGACATGTTTGTATGCATGTAATAATTTCCTGATATATACTGCCTCAAGTGGACCAATAGCACTAATACAACACTACATATCATATAAAACAGTAGCATCCCACACTTAGAAATAGCAGGACAGGCCAAGGTACATTTAGGTCTAGCATTGGACAAGCCACCTAAAATCCTAATGAGTCACAATAATAACCAGCACATAATGAATGAATCAATTATATTTAGTCCACTAGGCTTAAGGCTGCTGCTCCAGCATTCTAGCAAGCACTTCCTGTCTTCCTGGGCTGAGAGACTCCAACTTCCTGGATACACCGTGTTCCCTTCCTCAAAAGCTGCTGGCACTGCTGTGCTGTAAGACTGCAGCTCAGAACAGCTGGATGCTAGCACCCTCTTGTGGTCCTGTAATGTCTTCAGCTAATCTCTCAGTTGACTGATGAAAACATCTCAAATAGTTTTACATTTCAAACTACTTTCTTTACAGTGAATATTTACATTTTGATCAAAATTATTGTTCCAAGCATATTCTTAGATCAGGCATTAGCACAAAGGAGATCTTGAATGGCTCTGTCAGCGAATCTTATGACGTGTGTGTGTGTGTGTATGTATGTATCGGTTTGTACCGTATGTATCTGTCCATCTGTGTCAGTATACATGCATGCAGGTGGGTGCATGTTTATTGATGTATTTGTTATTGTGTGTTATGTGCCTGTATGTATACATGTATGTCCATTCCCACAGTGTACACTGAGACTTTTCATTGGCCAGGAAGGGGAGGGTTCGGAGTCTGGGTACCTTGTTGGAGCGCAGAGAGACCCGTCCCCCGCAGCGGGCGCAGAACTTGGTTTGGCAATAGGAACAGACATGGCCACAGCCGTCGGCAAACTTGGTTTTGTGGCAGATGCCGCAGGTGGGCGAGTCAGTCTTCGGCTCCGTCGTGGTTTTGGCCTCATCCCCGATCTTCTTCACCTGGTCCTTGTACATTTCAAACTGCTGGTGCAACTTCCTGTAGGGGGGAGGGGGGAGCGGTAGCAAAGAGCAAGCATGAAGGATGGCAATGGTGACATGGGTCAAGTTGATGGTGATGTCCTTGGTATAAAATTATACAAAAAAATTAAACTTCTAACCTACTACCACGTTCTGGTCACACCTAAGAGTACATTTATTTGAGAATCAAAAAGTCCGACTATTGTCTTTGCTGGAACTATCATGTTTTGAATCTGCACATTGTCTTATAATGCTTTAGTGGTTATTTATTCAGACATTTAAAGAAACTTACAGTGCTACTGTCCTACCCTACTGACAGCTCTTTCATTAACATCCCCATGTGAAGGAGGTCTAAATTCTGTGCATATTCAAACAACTCGCAATCCTTTTTGGTTTGGTTTGATTTGGCTATTTTAGGTGACTGTGTCCTACAATAGAACTGATTCTGCCTACGATGTGACCCTTTCATTTTCGTACCTCACCTCACTTTAGAGAAGCAGAACATCACAGCATTTTTTTTTCTACAATTTCTTTCATCATCTTAAAAGCCGCACTCATTCTGCAATCTGCAGAGCCATCTTTTTTTGCTTTAGTTATCATGTGTGAAACACTCCAATTAATCTCTATATTGCAGCATCACACATTTTTGCACTCAGGATTAGTATGTTGTTAATTGGTCAGATCAGCAAAAAAAAATGGAGCTTCCTGTTTCTGGACCATGATATTAATATGTTCTTTAGATGATGTTAATAGTAGGGCCCTGACCGCAATGTGTTAACACCTTTTAATACAATACAAAAGAGACTGATTGAAGACCAGCGTTCGTATCTGTTATTAACATCTACGCAGTACTGGTGGGCAAGGCTTCTCAATCAATAGCTATCGCACAGAATTGCATAGTCATCAGGACCTCATTGATCCCTGTGGGCATTTCTCATTGTTTTTGAAAGCCATACAGGAGGGGTAAAATATGGGGGCCAGACCCTGTTTTACATCATTTGCAGGTTGTTCCGTCTGAAAAATGGATGTCGGCCCTGTCAGAAATGTCTGATGTTTTTCTTTTTTTTTTTTCATGGATTTCCTGCGCCATCCTTCCAAGAGGTGAGCACATTTTTGTGGCTTTGGCTCAGAAGATTTCTCTCCCTGTATTTTAAACTCCAACACCAGATCCACTGGAGATGTCTACGTTAAAGAATAGCAGGTTTCCTATGACACTACTGTCTAGCTAAGACAATGACTCCACAGATACACTGGTAGGAATAGCAGGCTACAACGCAAATACAATGTGAACTTGGGCAAATACTTACGCAACACCTAAATCAATTGGAGATGGGGTCAACCTGGTAAAAAGGGCATATTGCAAACAAGCACCTCAAAATGATAAATAACAAACCTATAACAGGCGATGTGTGATTCCAAACCAAACAATTTATCAAGTTACTTTGAATAAAATATGTCCATATGCGGGAGTATCCAATATAGCACAAGATAGCACAAATACCTACTATGCTAACAACTACTACCCTCTAACACTGTCTCACATTCTTTAAATTAGAAGGTCTTCGAGAAGGTCAATGTGACGGGCCACAATCTAAATATACACACACATATGCAATACTCACTCACACGTGGGATATTCTGTTTCCTCGACACCTACAGTACACAACACTAACCACAAGGGGGACCTGGTCTTTGTAGTACCCACAGTCTACCGAAAACATGTGCTTTACCACAATGAGCAGAGTAATCGAGCAGATAGAGAATCTCATACTATGCAGACCTACTACGCTAATATAAAGCCATGAGTTCAGTATGTCTAAAGGACTCAGCTCATACAAGAATCAACAAAGTGATGAGAATCTGGATGTATCCCCATTCCCAGCTACATGAGTAAAAGGCAAAACATTGTTGATTGTTGCAGAATCTGAGGCCACTAGGTCAGTAGACTAAGGTCCTCGTTTGACTCTCAAAGCTGGGAGTCGGTGTGCAATGAGTGGAAGCTGAAGGTGAAGCTGGTCCCAGGTCACTTTCATGTAGTGTTTCTCCTTAACTGTTTTCAGGGATTTATGTTCAGTACTTCCATCATTTGACACTCAAAAATGTTTACCACTTTTGGCATTTTGTAGTAGCAAGGGTAAGGGTATGATGTAGCTTCAATTCAACAAATAATTTCAACTTGTTAATGTTTGATAAGTGATTAATGATAAGGTTTGATTGGTGGTCAGCTGTCATACCATTAACCAAAGTTATGAGACTGAACTGGGACCTGGGTCCATGGACAGCTTCAGCGCGGAATTCACTGCGCCTCCACCACACTCCCCTTCCGCCATACTTACGTCTTGCGTTCCTCCTCGCTGAGAGACTTCGGCTGGGGCTGCAGGACGTTATTTACCAGCTCAGTGATCCCACTAAAGGGGTTCCATCTGTTCGAACAAGGCACAGCCACATCAAGCCACGAAACAAACCGCAGGAGAAACTCTCTCCTCTTTCTCTTTTCTTCTTCCCTCTCTCTCTCTCTCTCTTACACTCACTCCTCTATCTTCATTCTCCCTCTCTCAGTGAGCACAATCTATGCAATTCTAAGCACTTATTTCATTCACTCCATGAAGAAAGGAAAAGCACTGCAGTGCTGAGACAGAGCAGTCCAAGATGGAAGATCATCAGCAAACTGTAGAAGGCTTGAGAGTTATGTTGCTGGTGCGGGTGGGAAAATGCACTATAGGGGGGTCTGTCAGTGATGAGATCAGTCAGGTTGCAAAGGATGGGAAGTGGTAGAAGAAAGAGAAGGGACAGCGATGGAACCATTTAGGGCTAAACAAAATTGGTGAAAAGACAGTGAGAAGAAATGCCACCCGATAGGAAAGCCTGAGTACTAAAGAAAGATTGAGCTTTTCTAGCTTGAAGGATCAGGGTCTGTACTGAGATAGCATTTACAGCATCTCTCTCATCTATCAGTAGAGAGAGAAATAAGCCAACAATGATATAGGACACAACAGCACCGTTAGAGAGGGCAAAGGGTAAAGCAGAGAGTGTATCATGGAAAAGGCATGGGGGACTGAAAATTATCTCCCAAAGATCTAGATCTCATACTACTTGTAGCTATATCTCTCTACATTACAGGAAAGAGTGGGAAGGACAGAAGCCCTACTGAGAAGCAGGAGGCACAGCAGTATTGAATGACAGAAAGTAGTGTCAAAGCCCAGGTTCTGCTAAGCTTACTTACTGGGATGGCTGAGGCTTTGGGTCTTCTTTCTCCCTAGAAAGACACGGTTTGCATAGCTCAGCACAACACAGATGGTGACACAACAAAAAACAGTAAGAAATAATGCTGATGCGTTAAATAAAATGACACACAACATGAGCTATATCTGGACTTGGGATAAGCCCCAGGGCTTTCATTTATTCATGAGGTGTTATTAATAATGAAGTGTTTCATTATGAAATTTGTTGAGTCACAAATATTTAATTCGAGTGGCCCTCTATGATGGCATGCAAATGATAAAGGAGATGACAACAGCATGACAATGTAAAGCACATAAAGTAATGACAATTTCACTTCTAATATAAACACAGATGACATGAATTACTGAATTACTGAACGATGAAATGAGACATTGTTTATATGATAACCTGAATTTGAGGAAGGAAAGATCTAAAGGGGGTTTACTGAATGCAATGTGTCGTGGGCCACCTCCTATGAGACAAATGAGCTTCATAAATGAGTATTAAGGAGGAGAAATACAGCACTCCTTCTGCCTGTCTGTTTGGACAGACAGACACAGAAATCAATGGGATCCTTCACGGCACACATCTCCGCAGCTGCATGAAAAGGGAGTGGAATGCATGCAGGGTGGAGGTCTAGGAAACCAACACCACCCGTCTGGAAATGCACACTGGGCTGGTGTGTGGTCCTGTAGCAAGAGGAACCCAAGCATCTAGAAACGTTCTAAAGCATTGCTAATTTTGGTGGGGGGAGAAAACTGGGGTTGACCAACTCAGTCAGGACATGATGAACAGGTAGGGCCTCAATGGGGAGTTTTTCTGGCCTCATCTGATTTAGAAATAGGGTCATCTATGAGGCGACTAGTTCCACTTCCACTAGCTAAGCACCATGAGGGTTCCGAGTGGGACAGGACCTCTTTCTTCAACAGAGAAAGCAGGCGGATGCCACGTCTGTGACAGGAAGTTGGTTTCTGACTGACAGCGAGTCATGCCCAAGCCCAGAGCATTCTGGGAGTCACTGGGTGTCTCTGCTGTGTCTACTTACTGAGGTGGTTGAGGCTTTGGTGCTTCGCTCTCCCTACAAAGACAGGTTATCAGCTCAGTACCACACAGATGGTAACACAACAAAAGCCAACAACAGTAACAAGCTATAGCCCTGGTTATGCATAAGCCAAACCTTCACCGTGTCTGCCACCATCAAGAAAATAATTCAGAACATCTTAAAGACTTCTATATGCACATATACACACACATTTCAAACAAATATTAGCTGTAAATATCATATCTGTTTCATTCCAAATACGCTATACAATGTCAATTGATATGCATAAATACAATGACTATTCACAATATCACAGCAATACAACTATACAACTACATACAACACAGCTTTTTTTGGCAGGACTGCCAGACAGACTAGTTGGACATCTAATGGACAGACTAGTTGGACATCCCAATCTACAGTAGGACCCTACATGAGGGACCCACCACCACAACCGCCACCACCAAGCTCTATGAGGATCTCAAGTCAAATAGGACCTCTAGTCAACACAGAGAGGAGAGCAGAGGGACACTACAGCTCTAGCAGTCCGTTGTACTATGGAGTCACAGCTACTAGCATTAAAGCCCAGAGCATTCTGGAAGCCACTGAGGCGATTCTACTGCCGTTTACTTACTGAGGTGTCAAAGGCTTTGGTTCTTCTGTTTCCCTATAAAGACAGGTGTGCAGCTCAGTGCCATACAGAGAACAAAACAATCACTGAAGGAGGAAGCTGCTACAGGGTGATCTCAAGGTCTGGGTAGAAAGACAGCTGGCATATTTTCCTGAATATGAAAACACAGCTTTAAGGATTTTTTCCACTACAGCTTACAGAGAAACCAATGCCTGAGTGTCCTATGGACTGAGTTGCACCCCTGTGATCTGGCATTGGGAGGGGTCCATTTCCTGGACATCAGTGAAAAGCCTTGGTGAAAACTTCCCATATTATATGATGCTCCCTGGTATAAGACATATTTAGTGGGGCCCTAACTTCATGTACAGGCAACGAGCAAAGCAGCGAGCAACGAGCAACGAGCAAAGTCCATCGCACGTGAACTAAAGGTATCGTGTGGCGTGTAAGAGAATTCCGCTGACCCACTCATGTTTGCGGTTAGGATCCTGCTCATGTTATTAAATTAGAAAAATGATTTTGCCAAGTTATTAAATTAGCTTTAGTTCATTCGCGGCAGACTTTGCTCATTGCTTTGCTCGTTGCCAGTTGCCCTTCAATGAAATCAGGGCCCAATGGCTAGGTTAGGTTATATTCATCCAGTTAGGCTAGACAAGACAATCCACAATCGCTGGCGCTATTATAAAAATCACTGGTTCACACTGAAATGACGATTGAAGAACGAAGCTCACATCTCCTTACTAACAACTGTCAACTCACTACTTTTCAACAAACAAGACAACAAAGCTGTGAGCATTCCAAAACTAAAAACATATGTAACCATTTTGTCTTATCTCATCAGATGTATGTAAACTGACAGACAATTATGTTGGGTTTGTGCAAGCTGACTACTTTTACACATATTTTATGCATTTTTTAAGACATGAATCCGTCCCTTTCTCTGCATTCAAATTCTGGACACAGAAGCAGCAGATGACGTAGCTTTTGCTGGTTTCCTCTGCTTGACAAAGGGAAAAAAAGATTTGAGTGAGAAGAATGTAGTCGAGAACCCTCAGATCCTCTCGCTTTTCCAAATCAAATTCACATCAAAGAGCAGTAGGGCAAAAACAAAACCGCAAAAGACAGTGACGAAGGCACCCTATTCACGTCAAAGCCATCACATTTAACAAGCGAAAAACAGGGCAGATGAGACACAGACACATGAAACAGACACAGAGTCAATGGTAGTGGTGCTAAGAATAGCCCACAAGCATGTGTGACAGCGTATATGTGTGTGTGTGTGTGTGTGTGTGTATGTGTGCTTGTGTGAGTGAAAGGTGGGAGAGCCAATGAGCATTAGTAGCTATAATCAATAATCCTGTTACACAATGATGGCCTTAGATTGAAACAGTGCTAACAGTCCGCCTTGCTTGTACCCTCCACTCTGAGGTCAGAATCCGAGCATGAACACATGAGCACACGCTGCAGTGAGACGATGCGTGGTCATGTAGCATTGCAGTGGGTGAAAGTTTATTTGGATCTATTGTCAGGCACCATATGTCACATGCTTTAGATACCGAGCATAGAGCACTGCACAGTCCCAGAATGCATCACAGTTGTGTTTCGTCTTTCAGGCTTGAAATAGAAGAGAGTAAAAAAAATCAGTGGGCAACAGAGAAAGTGTTGGATCAGGTGTCTGCTGTTTAGACTGCTGTGGCGGTGAGGTTAAAAAAACCACAAGTTTGTAGATGTACTCGTCTAAAGAGATTAGGGCAAGCCCACTCTGAATAGCCATTCAGCTCTGTCCACTTAGCTGACTGAGTCCAGCCCCGGACTCGGCCTCGCGGGCAAAGGTCAGACAAGGGAAGCAACTGAGCCACACGATGCCAAGTGATGTTGAATGGAATGGTTCCTGAACTTGAAGCAGACACTGGAAACTCTCCATCCCATCTGCTATGTAAAGAATGATTCATGTTTTTTATCCTTCCCCATGACGGGTTTCAAAGGAGTTTCCGGTGTCTCATTTTTATTGCATAATAAAAGGTATGACAGACATTGAACGAACGTCACACTCACACTCTCGCAAGCACGCATGCAAACACACCAAACCACCCACCCACCCCCCAAAACACACACACGCACACACAAACACATGCAAGAATAAACACAAATACACACAGATATTTGCTCACATGCACACATCATACATACTGTAGACATAGCTTTCTCTGCTGAAAAACACAAAGGCTGAAATGCACAGACATTCAGTCGGGCTCTCGAAGCTGCTGGCATCGTGAGCGAGGGATTTGGGCAGAACCACCAAACGGAATTAATATGGATCCAGACGCTTCTGTCTGTTAGCAGAGAGCCACTTAAACCCACAGCAGCTTAGGGCCCATTCTGGCCCATTGCTCCTATATTTACAGAAAGGATAGCAAAGAGAGGAAGAGAGGAAGAGGAGGGTGGCAGTGTGAGGAAGGTTTAGCCAGGGCCTTCCTTTGAACTCATTTCCATGGTGCTGAAAGCTCTCTAGTGTCACTAGAAGGTTCTTTTTCTAATGTTGCTTTCAGTCCCCTGAATTACATACTGCTTGTTCGTGTGATTGACCTATTTATCACGCCATCTCCCAACACCACACTGAACATTGCATATCTTAAGTATGTCCATAGGCCTTCATCTAAATAACAACTCTACAAAGGGCTAAATATAACTGCATACTGTAAAACACTGGGCCATACAAGAGGTGTTCTTGATACCGCATCACTGACTGTATGGTATGGGGTTGGCCTCACAGCGGCCTTTTAGCAATCATGTACATAACATCATCATCATAAACACACAACAGTCTTGAAAAGCCGGTTCGCTCCTCAGTTTCTCCTTTCGTGAGATTCCAGCAGGGAGGACGACTCCTCCTCCGGGTGGTTTAGTTCTCTGGGCTCCTTACGCACAAGGGGCTCTTCCTAGAGCTTCATAGCCTGCGCTGAGCAGTATGTCATGCGTGTATGATTACATAACCAAAAGACATGGAGGCGATATGGAGAGGAGTAAGGGGGACGTAGAGGAGGAGGGGGGCAGTGGATGGATGGGGGGGGGGGTGTGGGAAGGAAGGGGAGGAAGGAAGAAACCCAGGAGGCCTCTGGCTCATCAAGAGGACAAGCCCTGTGTTGGAAGCAGTGCCTCCGATGTTCCACCTGCTCTGTGGTGCAAACTGGGGGGGATCTTCCTCTTGAAAGAGTGTGGAACAATCCCTCCAGCACCTCGCCGTCTCTCACCTCTAAAACTGGAAGGCGTCTGCTGGTGTATTTATGTCACAGTCCCAGAGATCCTGCACTCTCCTCTGTTCTTCTCAGCCTCAATGCTGGTTATTAAACAGCCTTTTCCTTTACAAGTTTTTTTTTAAATGGCAATTGCAATGTTCATGTTCACCAACAATGGCACTGTACAAGTGGCAAAGGCCCACTTTTCTCAAGGGACCTGAGGTCTTCATTGTAAGCTGCATGTGAATCTCATTCTAAGCGGGAGGGACATTTCTCATGGATTTGTAGGCTGAGAGAGTATCTAACTCACTGGCATAAAGACTGTAGTAAAATAGTTTTCATATTTGAGAGAGAGCTACAGCGTCAATCAGGCTATCAGATCATATTGTTATTGGTCTCTTAATGATTGGGAACGTCTGACTGCAGAGCAGAGCATGTTTCTGTGTTCATCTTCCTCAATCAACAAGCAGTTAGAACTGACACGGAAATAAAATAAAATGGTTGTTAAAAACGGTAATGGAAGACACAAAGGCACTGCCTTTGACAGGCCAGCACAGAAGTAATCACAGTTGCCCATTAATGCACAGTAATCCAAACAGAAGTGCCCAGACCAAATCCCAGTGTGTGAATTTAACTGGGCCTTCAGGTCTCATGAACAGTGGCTGCACTGAGCACCAGTTAAGTACAGTCAGGCCCCTGTGCTAATTGGATCTCGTGGTGTAATTAGGTTCAAGAGGTTTCCCAAAAAGAAAGACAGACTGTTGGCTCGTCTTACTGGGACTCCTGAAGTGGCATACAACATCACTTAAAATTAGAGATAGAGAGAGAGACAGAGAAGGAGAGAGAGAGAGAGAGACAGAGAGAGAGAGACAGAGACAGAGAAGGAGAGAGAGAGAGCGAGACAGAGAGAGAGAGAGAGAGAGAGAGATGTCTGAGATACACAGAAAGGGAGGGAGGCATTCTGGACTTATGTAGCATGTCTGTGATTCTTACAGTGACTTGAAGTTCTATATTTATTGACTCGTCTCTGACAGTGACTCTTCATTTGTTTCACAATGTAAACAAAACTGAAAACACAGAGGAAATAAGGCGTGTTGTGTGTCTGGTTTGGGCATCTGAGTCTGCATGTTTGTTTGACACACATTTTTAAGTCTCACCAAGCAGATCAAGCCAAGTGTGTTTGTGTTTTTGGAAAAGTCTTCTCTTAATCTCAGCTCCACAACCACAACAGACACTGACCTAAGAGGCTGGCACGACCGTCATCGTGTGGGGGTGGGGCATGGAGGGCCATGCCCGGAAGTGCCCTCTCCAGACATCTCCATCACAGCGCCATGCCCCCTCTCCTGCTAATTCTCAATCAGATCCTTATCCCCACAGCCAGACACAAAGCTATCGAGTAGTGCCCTCGTAGTCGAGGGCACACAGGTAATTATGGTCATTGACCAACAACGCAATGAGCAACCATTACCAGGGTAATGTCATTTTAGACACACCAGACAAATCAAGAAGAAAAAGCCAAAGAG
Source organism: Clupea harengus (assembly GCF_900700415.2). Classification (NCBI taxonomy): domain Eukaryota; kingdom Metazoa; phylum Chordata; class Actinopteri; order Clupeiformes; family Clupeidae; genus Clupea; species Clupea harengus. The sequence goes on from NC_045170.1 coordinate 14,069,455, forward strand.
AATGACGAACAAGACATTCTCCAACAGAAGAAGCTCACAAACCAAGTTCATTTACCATTTACATTTAGTCAATTCATCTAGATTTACAATCCCTTTTAATAGACGTTTAGCTAAAACCACAATCATATTGTGTATTTCACAACCCTGTATTCTAATCGATCAGTGTTCTGGTCTCCAGGCCTTCACCAGGACTCTGGGCTATTCTGTTTCCTTACGCAGCATAAGGGATTGCACCAGGGAGGCCACTTTACCTATTCCAGCATGAGCTTGTGAACTAGCCAAGTATGTACAGTATGAATGAGCAGTTAGCAGGGCAAGCCCGCTGACCCCTGCCGAGCCAACAGAAGGTCTGAAACAGGCTCTCCACCTGCCATGCTCCCAGCACAAACAATCTCAGTTCCATTCTATTTTTCAATAAGCCACGGTATCCAATGGAGACGGGGCAAGATGGGCACTGTCGCCATGCCAAAATCACAGCCGGGCCTATCTTGGCTGGCACCTCAGATAACCGTGTCATTGCAGGCTACTGACAGAGAGGCATGCACTGGGGCAGGAAGAGATGGAGAGAGTCTCACATGGGAAGTAGTGCAGTGTACTGACACAAGGTGGCATGGGCACACAGGGACACACATGTGGTCATGTGGCAGTAAGTCTTTACCCCCATTAGTGCGGCAAATGCTTCAGTCAGAGAGTAATGATGTTTTCCAACGTGAAGACCTAGATGTTATTGTCTCAACAGAGGTATCCCATCTTCACAACAAATGTTTCTTAAAATATGGCAACAGATGCATGCATGTCCTCTCTGAATTTTACACACACACACACACACACACACACACACACACACACACACACACACACACACACACACACACACACACACACACACACACACACACACACACACACACACACACATCCTCTGTAATACTAACAGTATTGGCATGAGCATATGCAGTGGCAAAAGAACAGTGGTGTCCACCAAACAAGAGAGTCGCAGCTAAATAATGAAGAATAAACTTGTTGGTAGAAAAACATGTGGTGACCTTAGTCATGGATCTGATTCTTGACATCCTACAAATGAGTCATTCTCCCTCTCACACAGAGTCTGACAAAACTCTTCTGGTTCTCAGAGAACTGTCCATACATTTAAAACCACACATAAAGTATCGTTCACATCACAACGTAACTGCATTTCATACAGGTAAACCTTATGGGCTTGCAGCCCTGGAGGTGTGTACGCACCTTGTAATGCATCTTTTTAGCCAGCGTATAATTAAGACCTGATAATTAAGTCACAAGCTAGCCCCCTCTCACACTTCTCTCTTGGAAGAGAGCCGTCTTCCTCTGCACAGTCACTGAGAAAGGACAAGCCCCTGATTAGCAGGTGCAACAGGTGTTGTCTTGCAAACAGCTTGTCTTGCTCTCTCGACCTGGCTGTAGTATCGGGTGCCAGAGCCAACACTGGGCTGGCTGAAGTGACCTGGCCAGACACTGATCCAGTGTGTGCACTGGGAGCTAAAAAGTGAATGTCAGCGCTATGATATTTCATGGAAAAGGGCAACGTACCATTCATAACAGCAAACTCTCTGTGTTTCTGTATATTTGAGAAAGTATGCGAGCGAGAGAGAGAGATAGGTAAGGATGTGAGAGAAAGAGTTCCTTGTTTTGTATAAAACATACTGTATTGTCTATCTCCATCAGGCATCCTGGGCCCCAGTATTAGCAGTAAGGGGGCTGAGGGGGAGGGCTTCTTGTTATTTATTGCCTGGCACTCGGCAAGAGGGCTTTCTTCTTTACAGCCCCTTCCTTTCTCTCTCTCTCTCTCTCTCTCTCTCTCTCTCTCTCTCTCTCTCTCTCTCCATCCATCTCTCCCTTCCTTTCTCTCTCTCTCTCTCTCGCACGGCGTGAAATTAAAGCGGTGCCGAGTCACGGCTGCCACGCTCAAGATGTGAGATGTCCTTGATAAGAGGGAGGAGGGGGGGGAAAAAAACGTTCAAAACTGGAGGAGTGTTGCAGGCTTACCAGGCGGGGTGAGAAACATGATGGATAGTCGTCCCCCCCCCCGAGAGGCAAACACAAGGCGCTGAGGCCTCGCGTAGTTCACAATGCGACGCCTGTCACATAGCTCAAATAAAAGTGACAGCTGACCAGTGTTGCTCATTCTCACCTGTGATATTCGGCGACTTGTTCTAGTGAGGATGAATGAAACCAGGATGAAGACGGAATGGGGTCTGACCTGCTGCGTGGATTCGCTAATTGTGCCTCACCATACACACAACATATTAGGCAGCATCCAACACCATTTTGTAACATCCAAGAATTGCATTGCTCTTTCATAACCACAGAGTCAGGCGATGAGGTTGTTTTAATTTCGACACACCAAGCAAAAAAAAAGGGGCACCAAAACGTTGGCGATGACATATGTGCCGCAACAGCGCTGACCAGGTGAAAAACAAAACAAAAAAACACAAAACAAAACAAGCCCACTTCACTGCAGTAGACGCCTCACCTTTGTCTGGTCCGGGTGACATCAGCAGCCTGCCCGACCCACGTAAAAGTTTCAGAAGGCAGACTGACAGGCAAGCTCATGCAGAGTGACACCGCTGTCAGCAACCTCGGTCCCTGAGTGTGAGTGTGTGTGTGTGTGTGTGTGTGTGTGTGTGTGTGTGTGTGTGTGTGTGTCTGTGGTTTTAAGAGCTCCAGTGGAAGAAAACGTGCGTCTGTCAAACACACTCCGTTCCCACAACAGAAGAGCGTGGAGCTCAGGCCAGCGGAGTATGGCACCATAACAGGGGCAATGTAATAAATCATACGGAGAGAGCTCCTGCTTGCATATTGTAACGGTAGCCGTCGGGGGAAGCCCGTCACAGGAAGAGGGCCAGCGGTTCCCTCTCTTTGGCATGGGGGCCATGACACATCAGATCAAATCTCATCAGACCCACAGTGATCTGGGCAATGAAAACAATTATGGCAGAAGGCACGTTTAAACTCGATTGGCTGCCTCAGAGGATGGGACCTCATATATCGCCCTATTCGGAGAAGTTAAAATAAATAACCAGAATTTCTACAGTTCATACAAGCTGTTGGTGAGGTTATTTATCCTACCCAGGTATAACCTGCTGTATGACAGTGCAAAAAGCAGACAGACACACACACACACACACACACACACACACACACACACACACACACACACACACACACACAAACACACACACACAAATACATACAGTATATACACATGCAAACTTCAGCACGGCTAAGTGTGTAAACCAAGCCAATAACTGTAGACACAAACACACACACACACACACACACACACACACACACACACTGATGCTGTCACTGATGATAAAATGTGTATGTAACATGTAGCATTATTGCTCCCAGGGGCCATGGCCCTGCGTGTTCCCCCTGGTGCTTCCCGGTGACGCGAGGCTAATGAGGTGATCCATAAAGAGTGTCAGGCAGTCTGCTCGCCCCTTCCCACTCTCACCAGTGGCCTGGCTGGCGCAACCAGTCTGCTTCCACAGGCTACAGCACACCCATCAGAACAGCTACAAACAGCAGCCCTGTTGTTCAACTAGGATCACACTCACAATATCAACCAGGTCTAACAGACTATTCAATTAAATTCATTTATTTTTTTGATATAGCACCAAAACAATACAATTGTCTCAAGGCGCTTTACAGAGCCCAGTGCCTGAACCCCCTAAGACAAGAACCGTTAGGATGAAGCCACAGAAGAGTACTGGGAAAGTACTGTAAGAATGGCTAGGATAGGACTGTGAGAAAGTCAAACTGGTGTATGATAAATAGACTGATTTAGGAACAGAGTAGGACAGCAGTAAAATCAACCCGGATGAGTAAATGTAGGGTACTCTTAGAACACTCTGAGACCCAATAGCAGAATCCAGTTCAGTGTAATTATTTTCATTACAGTGTAGTGAGCCAATCTACAAATATGAGCGGACAATAGGTGCCAGTGTAGGCTGGTGCATAAACAACACAGACCTGGTCCGCAGTCATGGCAGGATATGAATAGATCCAAATCTAGCTCTTATAAATACAGGTAGCTCTCACAACAGCTAGAATGGAATGCGGAACACCGCCTCAGCTGATCTCACTCCGTTCATTGACTACATCAGTCCAATTGACACAAATTCAGTGGGTGATAATAAAAATAACACCAACATAGTTTCACATACACATAAGAAATCTCCAAGTTTCACGACAGGACAGTGAGAGACAGGCTGTTTATAAAAAAAGCTCATCTCCAAAAGGTTGCTTATGGCACACATGTACTGCGTAGCACCAAAAACAGCCATTGCAGGTGGCTGGTGAGTCAGAGCTTTTCTTCTCTTCCCCCACCCGAAAGACTAGCTATCTCACAAGAAATTACCTCAGCAGCAAAATCCCTGTAGGCAGCTCTTTTCAGGCAGTAAAGATTCACCACTAACCGTCAGTCCCTCATGAAGGCACAGTCATGCCATGGTGAAGTAAGCTATGAGCTCATTTACCCATCAACTACTGTGTGACAACAAAGCATAAATGTTTGCTTCAACCTGTAAAACATATAGCCTGGATCTTAACACATTTACGTTGTGTGGCGTTTAATCTATGTGGCTTTCTACATGATCACAGTGATAAGTGTGCATTCACTGAATGGCCGTGTGGATAAAAGAGCCTGTTAAATGGCTAACGTAAATGTAAATATTAGGGCGTGGGTTGCTAGGATAGGACTGGCAGTGCAGGTAATGTGGCGATGAGTTTGTTCACCTGTCTGCCGCCGCTTTCATTAAAAGCTGGCATCCCGGCACATCATGTTCTGCCACCTTTCCCAACTTACACACATCTGCTCGGCGTGGCTGTGCCGCGCCGCACCGCCTGCCCCTGCTGTCAGAACGCCCCGTCACTGTGACAAGCAGGTGGCAAGGAAGTTTTAAAGCAGCAGACAAATTTGTTTTCACAAGATGGGTGTAAACAGCCAACCCACCCCACCCCAACTCACTGCCTTTTTTTCAGAAAACACAGCAAATACAAAGACAGCTCCTGGGCGGAAAGATGATGATGGGAAATGGGGAGGGGTGGTTTACAAGTTTTGACATGCCACCTTGAAAGGATGACAGACAGATCTCAGACCTCAGATCTCAAACTCCCAGGAAATAAAAAAAACTGACATTCAGCTTAAGTGTGATTCTGACACCCCACAAGGGCAGACAAACTCTCAGCTACAATGACCTTTACTGCAGGACTAGCCCTGTGTGCGCAGGTTCAAGTGCACCAGGGCTTTGCTTACTGCACAGTCCATTTCACTATGTAAAACAGGTGCTTATTCACTATATGGCTCTCCACCATGCTTTCCACCTTAGCTGTCCACGGGGGGGGGGGGGGGGAAATGGACTTAAAGAGAGTTCAGGTCAAAGAAATTAATTGACAAAGAGGGCCCTATGCTTGTAACGTGGAATAGGCTTTGATATATTCGTTGGCAATGTCTGTTCCGACTTGTCAGTAGCATCCTCGTATTCCAGACAAAACGACAGAAAACTCTATCTACTCGATAGCAAGCTAAGTCTTTAACACCGTGGTACTAATAGTAGTCATCCAACCTAAAAATCGCTGACAGCCAATGCTGTCATAGCCGACGTAATGCTTTGCTACGAAAAATACAGATAAATTAATTCAGGTGAATCCAACTTTGAATTGACGTTAAGTTAGCAGCGTTAGAACTAAGCAGCAAACCGCTGCCACACACCCATCCCTAACATCGTTGACAGCTGTAATGTAAAGTGACGGACGACTGCGAAATCTATCTCCACCTTAACACACTGACGGACAGCGTCGTGGTACTGAAAACACGGTGGTGTGCCGAGCGCGGGGCAGCTAAACCCTCCGTGTAATTCACGTGATAAACCATGAATGAAGAATAGCCTATATCTAAACGTGAAGCCTAAAGGTACAGACGAAATGAAAGATGTATGTCTTCTGTTCAAAGTGTGATTTGTCTGACTGGGAGCAGTTAAACGTCTAAGTAATCTGTGATAAAAGGCGGTTGACGGGATTTTTAGCCGAAGATGGCGCCCGTAGCTAACCCAACCCAAAGGCGACAGAGCTAGGCCCGCGCTGAACGGATGTCAGCTGGCACGGGAATTGCCCCTATAGTAACAGAAAATACTATCGCATCACCATTTGTAAATGCACTGCCGACTTATCAAGAGGAGCGATAAAATCCACCGAGGCGCTTTGTCATTCAATGAAACGCCCACGCCTCCCGTGTTAAGTTTAGGCAGGATATTTTGCACTGCTCTAAGTCAACAATACTATTGACACCCCACGTAAGCACTGATATTCAATAACCAAAGACAGTTGTGCTTAAAATAACACCGGTGTGTGATAGAAACCATTTAAAGTTATACAAGCACATTGAAATGCAGCTACCAATTTCAGCACCACACTGCAGCAGCACGAACCGTTCTCAGCCCCACACAGTGGTTAGCGGCTCGCTGGCCAGGTCTGCTCTATTCAACAAATGGCACTTGAAAGCGCTTACTTCAACATGGACTGCTCTTTCTCCTCTTCTTTTTTCTGTCGGTCCATGACAGAGAGGATGATCTTTCTTTCCTCCTCTGTTAGGTGGCTTAGGTCCGGCATGTCCGACGGGGCATCCGCCGCAGGAGGAGCGGTCGGGCCGCCCCGGGGCCCGACTGGAGCAGACATCTTTAGATGGAATTGCTAAAAAAGACCCAACATCACGCATAAGGACTTAAATTCTGACCCATTTCTATAGTCATGACAAATACGTATGTATTGCCCTATCTGAGCAGGTTGTCCCAGCAAGAATGCATGCATCACGGTTCAGATAACTTCATCAGGTTATGCTCTCCACAACATATTTTTGTTCTATAATGAACGCATAGGTTAAAAAAACTGCACATCTAAACTGCTTTACAGCGTTCCCTTTCAATGTCCACAATGCTTATAGCCAACACATGTTACCACCTCCATTACCTAGAAGCCCATATGCATCCGCCTGATAAGCCTGCCTGATGTATGGTTTCTTAATTCTACATGATCATACACCGTCATATCGCAGTAGTCTTTGGATACCAGCGTCTGCTAAATACCTTACTATAACTATATAACTATAGTCCAGTGCTATAGGTAGGCTACAGCAGGCGGTGAACGTTGCTAAGCGGCTGCTGAGATGTTGTCTGCAATTCTTAGCACGGGTCCAGGGATCAAACACATCGACTCTTAGAGACAACGTGAAATAAGGTACTGAGGGCGAAAAGCCTCTGAGTACTGAGTTTCATGCAGTTTTCACGTTGGGTGCCTTCCAATGACACTGCTCAACAGCCATCCATTCGAATGGGTTCGGAGGGAGTAGAGATCAAGTTCTTGCCTTTTATTTCGCAGTCATGTTAAATCCAGTCTAACCCATAGCTGGTCCTTCTAGGGAGAGGTTAGCCGCATCTTCAAACGCAGGGCCCTCGTTCCCTTCTTGCGGTTGTTTGCGTCCTCTTGCCTCTCTCGCTCCCCCTGGTTCTCTCCTGGTGGATAATTCTTGGAGATTTCTTGAATGCTCAAAAATGGATGCAATAGGGTAAAAAGCCCGATAGGATGGATGGGCGGAGCAACGGTCTTACGTAGAACAAAGATCAGCTGCTCCCAGCGGGAGGGGGCGGAAGTAACCGGTGCTGTGGCACGTTCATTGACAGAAGGTAGGCTACGGGCAGCATTTTAAAAACATGAACTGGATGATCGTTTGACTCGGCTGTTCAAACCTGATGTAAAGAATAGATCCAGGTCTCGACGAATATCCACAACTTGCTGATTAGGTTACCATACCAACATTAAAAACAATTCACTTTTGTGATAAAAATAAACCATATTGAATCAAGGCTAAAGGCAGCAACAGGTCTAAAACGACACGTCTAGACTATGCAATGATTCTCATAGCCATGCAATGATTTCCATACATTAATGTTTCCCCAACTAAGGGCAAAAGAAATGCAAATAAACACAACAGTAAACACAAACCTAATATATTTTTTTTTCTAAAATGAAAAAAGCCCTTTTGTTTCCATCGTCAGTTTGTAGTTCAGATCTGCATTTTAAACGCCTACCGACCCATAATAATTATGTGAGCCTAATGTAAATATGTAAGTGCATTAAAAAAGATAATGTTCCTGGATATCCCTGTGAATTCTGTAGCCTACATCTTGATTTTGTCTCTGTGTTTTTTAATACATTTCTTTATATTTTCGTAACCTGAAAATAAAAATACAGTGCATTAGAGCTTTAAAAAGCTCCACTTTTAACCACGAAACCGGCTATTTCTTTACGCTTCCATGACATGCTAACGGAGATGTCAAACATACATATAGCTTAATTACTGAATATGTGGTTATCTACCACAGCTAGTCCCGTGTGGGTACATACAATTATTCATAAAAAAAGGTCTGTTTCCTGCACCCAAAGGGTCCAGTGCCTATTCATCAATTGGGTCCTAAAAATGGAATTACAAGTGAAATGAGCGCCCCCTATTGGTCAATTAGCATTAAGTAAGCCTATTTTTCCTCAGGCACCATAGACTGCTTCTGGTTTGCCACCAGAGAAAAAAGCCAAACACCTGTTTCAGTTTATTTGTTTGTTTTGTGTTCCTTTTTTGTTTTATTATTTATTTCAATAAATAATCATCTGTGGTATTGTGTTTCAATATAGTAATCAATCTTTACCATGACTAAAGCATTTATTTGGACAGTGTATTCTTTCATATTTAATTACATCTCACAGGCAGAAGCCACAGATCAGAAGCACTGTTTGTGTGTCTGGTAACGTTTCAGGTGCACTGCTAAGAGAGGAACTGAGAGTGTTAACAGGAACTTATAGTCAAGATAGACAGACAGGACCTCTTCTGCTATTCAAAGTATATAAGTAGTACAGGGAACCCAGTGATGTTATGTAATGAAGCACACAAAACTTACTTGGATTGTCTCTTAGTGTAGGATGTGTTTTGCCAGGAACTATCACTCAGCAGTTAAAGCTGTCTGCTTTATCGCTCAACGCTATCCCAGTCTTCCTTCTGTGACATTCTTGCTTCAGATACGCCACGAAGGTCATGATGTTGTTGCAGCAAGAAAATTCATAGCTCTTTCAGCTAATTTTAAAGTATTGCTTCATGATGTCCTGGCTTAGCACATATTTGTTCACAACCTGTGTCCTCTTTTGACAATGAAGAGTGAATATAGATGTGCACATAAAGCCCATGATAAGGTGAGGTGTGAGTTTCAGTTCTTCACTAATGATGAAGAAAATGGCAAAAGAGAAGCAAAAACGTCATGCTATAACTCTGAGACATTCTGATAAGATAAATACAGTGCCTTGCATAAGTATTCACCCCTTGGATATTTTACCCTTTTATTGCTTTTATAAATCAATCATGGTCAATATAAGTTGGCTTTTTTGACCAAAAAAAACACAAAAAAGCCCTCTTTAATGTCAAAGTGAAAACAGATTTCTACACAGTTATATCAATTAAATACAAATATGTAATTAAAAATAAGTGATACCATAACTATTCACCCCCTTTAAAGTGACTGACCTAATTCAACAGAGGTCCAGCCAATTGGTGCTAGAAGTCTCACAATTACTGAAATGGGGATCAGTGTGCAGTGAATGTGTCTCAAGTGATTGTAGTATAACGACACCTGTGTCTGGAAGGTCCATTCACTGGTCAGTATTCCGTAATCAGTATTCCTGGCTACCGTTACACCATGAAGACCAAAGATCACTCCAAGCAACTCAGAGAAGAGGTTATTGAAAAGTATAAGTCAGGGGAAGGATACAAAAAAATGTCCAAGGCACTAAACATCCCCTGGAATTATGTTAAATCCATCATCAAGAAATGGAAGGAATATGGCACATGTGTAAATCTGGCTAGAGCAGGCCGTCCTCACAAACTGAGTGACCGTGCAAGAAGGATACTAGTGAGAGAGGCCACCAAGACACCTATGACTACTTTGAAGGAGTTACGAGCTTCAGCAGCTGAAATGGGAGAGACTCTGCATACAACAACTTTTGCCCGGGTTCTTCACCAATCAAAGCTTTATGGAAGAGAGCCACTGTTGAAAAAAATTCAAATCAAATATCAACTAGAGTTTGTGTGTGTGTGTGTGTGTGTGTGTGTGTGTGTGTGTGTGTGTGTGTGTGTGTGTGTGTGTGCGCGCGTGCGTGCGTGCGTGCGTGCGTGCGTGCGTGCGTGCGTGCGTGCGTGCGTGCGTGCGTGCGTGCGTGCGTGTGTGTGTGTGTGTGACTGTCTGTGTTTGGCTAGGCGATGATCCATGTCTTTTTACCTGGAGAGCTTTGTCATGCAGGGCATGTTGGTGGTTTGGCTGCAGGCTGTGACCAAATTCTAGTATCAAAGTGTTCCACTTTTTCACTCTGTTTGCCATGCATCCATATCATCAAACATTACCTTGACCCAGATGCAGACTGAAAGGTATATTGCACAATTCAACAAGGACAGACCTTTGTCTTGTAACCTTAACATGAACTGAATGTAATGGTGTTTGGGTGGGCTAATAGCTTAAGTTAAAACTGGTATTGTGCAAAGGGTATTCCTGGAATGAAATGAGAAATGAATCATATCAAATGTTTCTGCATTTCTGCAAAAGAGATCGTAATGATTAAAGTAAATCTTAACACCATTTGAACAAGTTGTCAACACTGATGAAAAAATCACAACCTCTTATATACTGAAAACAAGCATTTTTATTTCAATTTTGTGTATAGTTTTGTGATATGACAGAAAACTGCAGATTTTGAATTTGTACTAGACATCATCAGTATTAAAATCAAGCAGCTACACACACAAAAAAGACTAATCAAACAAAGCAGATAGATAGATAGATAGATAGATAGATAGAACAAGTAATCCGCTGACTCACTAACGCACCACTACGTAATACTGCTCTCTGCTGCTCATCTTCAACGGGAAGAGAAAGAGAGAAGTGTTGAGCTCATCACAGTTAAGATTTGATCAGCCAATCGCAGCCTAGTAAACAGCCTCCCCTTAGTCACACTGAAGCCCTAAACGGCCAATGCATTGTGGGTCATTTCAATGAGGTCAGAAACGTGGGGAGGCGTGTTTAATTTCACAGATCTCTACATCATACACCATACTGTCGGGAAGACCGAGGCCCATGTATTGGTCCATCTTAATGCTTACAAGATCTGCGTCAGCGCGAAGTTGTTGTTATGCTGCGCTGATCCTCTCCCATGTCTTCTCTGCATGTTCGTTTATCCTATGTTACATACGAAGAACGGTCGACTGAAAGAGGTCAGGCGAAGTAGGCCTACTAACACCGTTATCGATCGGTGTCTAGATGGCTGTAACATTTATGGCAGGAGACGAGTCACCTGATTACAGTCAATTCTGGGTTAGTAGTGCGATATCTGCACCCATAAATTACTCTTCGCTGCGTTTTTTAGTGTCGTTTCGCTGAGTCGCGGCCACTGACTGTGGCTGACCTGCAAGTAAACAAGCATGAGTAACATTTCGAGGCAGCACCAGACTGCCGCAGCGATCCCTGTCTCCCCGGATTCTCCTGGGTCACCTTTCTCCATATCCGCAAACCTCCTACGTCTTTTCAGCCACATCAAATATGAGAATTTGGCAGCCGGACTAAGCGGGGGAGTTATCTCGACAATGGTGCTCCATCCCTTGGATCTGGTGAAAATACGCTTTGCAGGTAACGCGTTGTTTATTAGAATGACTTGCGCCGCACAACGGTGTGTTTATGCTGATAGCTGGTTGTTGCAGAGCGCCTCAGCCACTCGGTTTCTGGGTGACCTACATTTGATATTTGCACTGAGAGAAAATAGTCGCAGAGATATCCCACCAAGTAATGTCAGCGCACATACCCAAATGCCTTGTAGCCATAACAGATGTAATGAATTACCATTAGTATTTAGACTGCAGTTGTCGTGACTAAGCTTCTTGTTCCGCTTTCTGGTCCCTGTTCCCCTACCCCTACACTCCCCACCTCCTTTGTGCTGCCTCGTAGTGAGTGACGGGTTGCAGATGAGACCCCAGTATGATGGAATGGTGCACTGCATGAGAAGTATCTGGCAGCTGGAGGGGATTCGGGGTCTCTACCAAGGGGTGACCCCAAACATCTGGGGTGCAGGGGCATCCTGGGGCCTTTACTTCCTATTGTGAGTGTGTGCTTGAGAGCGTATGGATGGATTTGCTTTATTTGTTTATTTGCTTGTGTCATTTGTGTGTGTGCATGCCAGACAGGGTTGGACTTACATGCTCAAACAGCCCAAGACCATAAGTGTGCAAGGACTTAAAAGCCCAGGCTAGCTTCCTGTTTTTTTCTAGCTTCTATTCAGGAAGACACACCCATCTCACGGAGTTAAAAACAACAGGGAACAGGAACGTGAAACAGTTGCAACACGCCAGTACAAGCATCTGCAACATTATGCAGTACATGGCGTGCAGTAAAAGGCCTCACACAAGTTGATTCTAGTAAATAATGTGATCAATTAATTATTTAAACCATATTACTAATATTTGGCCAATATTATTGCCCATGTAGGCTCTACCTCTGACTTATTCAGAAAAGCAGTTGAATGTCGTATAAAGGCTATGCAATGCTTTTTTCACGGACTGTGTGCCTGTGTGTTTGTGTGTGTGTATGTGGGCGTGTGTATAAAGAAATGGATAAGATCATAATATTTGATATAATGCCAGATGTGTGTCTTTTCTATCTGCAGTTACAACGCCATCAAGGCATACACCCAGGAGGGCCGGAAGGCTGAACTAAGCGCTTTTGAGTACCTGGTGTCCGCAGCAGAAGCAGGTCAGTGTGTGTCAATGACCTAGCTTAGCAGCTCCACCCACCCCACCCCAACTCCAGTGTATGTGTGCGCGCGTGCGTGAGTCAGTGTGTGTGTTGGTACTGCGTGTGTGTGTGGCTGTGTAAGCTGATATCTGTGGCAAGATTTGGACGCAGTGGTTGGGTGTACTTGGAAATCTTGGCAGAGAAAGCATTTGATGATTCGGCAATAATTTGTCAGGTATTGGATCCTTTTGGGCCTTGAGGTTACTCAGGACTCTGGCTACAGCTGTTTATGAGGCACTTTTGGTGCAAGGAGAAGAGAACACATGCTGCAGCAGGGGTGTTGAGAGCCCTGGTCCCTTACTTCAGTTCCCTTATTAAAGTTCATTTTAATTTGAGTTGAAATTAAAGGGTTGGAAGGTGGCTTGGTTAACCCACTTACACAAAATATTAGAGAAGATCATTTTGTTCTATATTCCCCTTTCATCACCAAACAGCCGTGTGGAAGGGTCTGAAGAGGCTTTCGGGAGCTCTCCTACCTGCTGCCTGCTTTACGCCAGAGCAAGAGCTCCCGAAAGCCTCCAGAAGTCTCTGGAACATTCTTTTTTTGAGCACTAGCCTGGAGAAAGAGAGAGATAAGCCTAACCCCGGGTTGTGCTGTACATTAGCTGAGCACTTCTTGTTTTGGCTGAGTGTTGGTTTGAAGGTACCCTGCTGTTGGAACTCCCTCTGCCCTCCCTGTTCCCCTGCGTTTTCCAGGCATGCTGACGCTTTGCCTGACCAATCCAGTCTGGGTGACAAAGACCCGGCTGGTCCTGCAGTACAATGCAGATCCATCCCGGAAGCAGTACAAGGGAATGCTGGACGCCCTCGTGAAAATATATCGTCACGAGGGTATCCCAGGATTATACAGGGTACATTTTGGATCTAAACTAATCCTCTCTGAAACGCTTAACTATGTAGAGAATAGTACAGAGCATTTGACTAGATTTTTTGCATTTCAATCTCTGTATACCTCTATATTATTGATTTTTTTTTAGCGCTACTCCCCATGTGGCTTCATAGCAGACAGTATAGTAGATTATATTTCTGTGGTGTGCCACCAAAGGGCCTCATTGCATTTGACTAAGCAGAGCTAACCGCAGTAATGCATAAACAGAGCAGACACTTTGTTTCAGTGCTGTATTTGAAAACACGCACCCCCAAAAAGCACATGCAGCACTTGCTACACCTGTTTCAAAGCAATTCACCTAAATTCACCTAAACTCACCAGCTAACTGTAACAGTAAAAGTATGTGGTCTCATAATGCTATCCTAATGCTATCTTTTTTTCTTAAATACATTAAAATCATCTTAAATTAGCTCATAATCATGTAGTCAAAGTTCATTACCAATATGGGTCGCAAGTTTCTAATTCAAGTCCATTGTCACTGCAGGGGTTTTTGCCCGGTCTGGTGGGCACTTCCCATTCTGCACTGCAATTCATGACCTATGAGGGCCTGAAGAGAGACTACAACAAGTCAAGGAAGATGCCCTCGGACGCCTTGCTGGTAAGGTCACTCATGCAGCTCAGCAAATTCTTCACTCATACATTGAGAGAGAGAAAGAAAATTAGCTGTTCTTGAAAGGTCAACTGCTTGCAGTTTTCAGCTTGCCATGATTTTTTTTTGTGAACTAAGTTGATGAAGTTAAGATAAGGATTCCAGGTGGTGTACAGTATCACGCCAGGGTCACAAGAGCCCGCGAGAAAAGGATTAAGAAGAACCTTGTTTCAGCGACAGTAGATTCTTGTATTTATTCCTTAATTCAAGTCACGAGTGAAGAAAGTGAGAAAGTTCTGTTCACTGAAGGAAGTGAGTAATTTTTTTCTGCGTGGGTTCCCCCTCCCTCCCTTTCTCCCTCCCTCTCTCTCTCTCTCTCTCTCTCTCTCTCTCGCTCTCTCTCTAGTCTCCGCTTGAGTACATTGCCATGGCAGCCATCTCCAAAATATTTGCCGTAGCAGTAACTTACCCATATCAAGTGGTCCGAGCTCGCCTGCAAGACCAGCACAACAACTACAGTGGGCTTTCGGATGTGATGAGGAGGACATGGAGGTAGCAATAAGCACTGAACTCTCTGTGTTGATTCTAGGTTTTTCTAGGTCTCAGAAATGTTAACAATATGTTTCTTGCTGTGCTCAAAGATTTAGCCTAAAAAAATGTATTAGCTAGTCATATGAGATTGATATTTAGGGAGTCTGTTGCTTGTCATTTATGTGTGTCATATATGATGTTCCCTTTTGCAGTAATGAAGGTGTGGAGGGTTTCTACAAAGGAATGGTCCCCAACCTCGTCCGCGTCATTCCAGCCTGCTGCATCACCTTCCTGGTGTATGAGAACGTATCTCGCTTGCTGCTCGGAGAGTATCATTGAACCTCAAACATACACACACACGCACACATAGAGAGAGAGATACCGACACACACACACACACACACACACACACACACACAGAGAGAGAGATACGGACACACACACACACATACACACACAGAGATATGTACACATACACACACACACACACACAGATAAGTACACACACATAGACACACTCGCACCTCTGCACAGACACAGAAACACAAACACATGCCTCAGGAACACTGGACCAACAGGACGGAGCTGACAGTCCACAAGCAGGGCAGTAATGCCTGTATGTTTTCCAAGTGGCCCCCAAGAAGACTAAAATGCACAAAACCTCTGGGGGGGGGGGGGGGTGCAACATAATGTTTCACTGGAGGTTGAAGACAGCACACCACCTCAGTCTCTGATGAGAGACAACCTGAACTGTAGCTGTTGCTGGTTAGTGACTAGAGTAGAGTAGAGTAGCACCAAGTGGAAAACAAAATAGGTTCCATGTGTGTTAAAGCTCTTGTTATGAGTTGTTGTAGAAGGTTACACAATGCTGAGGAAAGAGGGATTGGGGGCGGCAACAGCCATATTATGCGGAAGTGTCATTTTTAACTGTCACAACTCTTGTGCAAACCCTGTTGTGAAAACAACCGTGATGATGTTTAGACACCTCTGTCGTTGTCATCGTTTGTCTTTTTTTTTTTTTTTAACCACGTGCTGACCTTTTTCACCGGGTGGAAAACTAAAGCCCGTGTCGGAGGGAGCGTCACTCCAGACTGTTGTGTTTGAAGCACTTGAGAGAGGGGGGTGGGGTGAACTCATTTACCCGATCATGCTTTACAGAGGAGATGACATCAGCAACTTTCCAGTGCTGAGTTTGCAGGGCTCAGACCGTCCAGCCTGGACGTCCCTTTAAGGAAAGACACACGGAGACTGGAGAGGAGAAAGAAAGTTGAAGAAAGAGGGAAAGAAATAAATAAAGACTGACTGAAAAAGAATGTATGTGTGTGAACCAAAGATTAAGAGTCAGGAGGAGAACAAGTGTGAACGTTATGTTTTGTGTGATTTGAAAAGAAAGTGACTCTCTAAAAAGTACATAGGAAACATTCATGGGAAAAGAGTGCATCATATTTCTTCATTGAGACTCAGTGTGAATATTATTGCTTATGACTTTTTTTCCAGTTATCAGCCTACAGTAAATCAGTGTGCTATTTGTCCTTCTCACCACTAGGGTGCAGTCTTGTCCTTGGATTGGAGATGTTAATGTGTATATAGACTTCGTGTGCACAAATTAAAAGCCACTACGGCTTCCTCCCTTGTCTGTCTAATTAAACAGAAGTTTGTGGTAAAATTCTTGCCAGGATATAAAAATATCCCTCTAGTACTACAGTTTTTTTTAACAATAAAGAAGTATTATATGAAATATGTCACAGATGTGAAGACCTTTAATGAAAATAATATTTTGTGTGGAGGGGATTTTTTGTTGTTTAAAATGAATGTTAACTTTAGAATGTGTTTTTATTTATATTGCATGAGAACACAATGCTCTCTCATACTTAACCTCTAAGCCTTACGAACAAACTCAAAGTTCTTGTAAAGGTAGGCTGATGTGGTCTATTTATTAGTCTAATTCAACAATACAAAGCATTTTAATCTACCTCTAAACCACTAGCCAGCAACTCTATACGTCTGATGTGTGCATAGGACCTGGTTTCCTAGAGAATTTTAGAATGTGGAAAAACAACGTCTTTTGTAGTGTTTATATTAGGGCTTGGTGATTAATATAATTTTATTTTCGATTACGATTATGAAACCAACACAATCGTGACAGAACAATGATTGTGCCGTATTCCGTGATGCTCTTTAATCCAGCGCATCCCTTTTCTTTACAGTGGTGTTTTCACTACTCCCCAAAAACCCAGACTCACACATAGCTCGAGCAAAGATGATCCAAAACGAGCCTTCAGTCAACAAAAAAGGTGAAACCAGTTCCGCTGTTTGGAAACACTTTGGTTTCAAGGAGACCCAATGAGCAGTACCACCACTGCTGAAATTTTACAGTTTATTATTTATGAACACATGTACTGTTATATTCGTTAGCAAGCTAAACATACTCAAGTCTAATGCTACAGGCGTAATATATGGGGCAAATAACTAAAGCCAGCCAGAAGTTAAGTCAGTGACTCGGCCTACTGTATAATAACAGTGGTGTAGTGTGAATTTTTTAACACATAGATTATTAATGTTGAGTCTAAACGGTTCTTATGCGCGTGTCAATGTCCATATTTGAAGAGAAACGATGCATATACAGGGAAGAGTTATCCACCCTTTTAGCGTTATCTGCTACACTGTTCAAGTACATGATTAACATTTCCTCAGTTATAGCAGTATAGTAGTTCAAAGGCTAGCCTAAAGGGTCAATCCCTTAGCTTGGACCTAGCATTAGCATCAGCATCTCATCTGATATGATCTGGCAAGAGAGTTTACCTAAGAGTCTGAGTGTCATGACTTGGAGAAGTCCCAAATGGTTGACTGGAGTGTTGAGCCGTTTCAGACCCATAAATAATGCAGATTAAAAAAAAAATATATGATTTTGTCAATATTAACATGGATTTGTTCTAAAAAAAAAAAGCTAAAAAAAAATGTTTATGGTGCACTTACACTTTCATCTGTGTAAGTCTACATAATTGTACGGTAGTTATCTTTTCATCTGAATATGAGAAAAAATTAACAAATGAACTAAATGTGTTTTTAAATAACTCTTGTCTTGTCTGTATGTATTGGTCAATTTATTATTTCTAATGAATAAAGAAGACAAAATAGGTTAATATATTATTATTATTATATATAAACCTAATAAGCATTGATAACACTACTAATAATAAAGTCAAAAATATTCTATTAAATAAAAGCACTGAGGGGCCCATTATAGCAGGCTCATGGATGTGCATACAACCGCACTGTTGCTGAAAAAAATCCTAGAGGAAATAATTAATGAGTAATAATTGTAAAAAGAATTGTGATCTCAATATTGACCAAAATGATAATGATTATGATTTTTGTCATAAGCTCGAGCATACGATTCGATGTTGCTTGTGCTGAACTCTCGTTGACTCTCATTACCAACATTCATTTAGGTGCTGTACCTTTAAGACTATGGCTATCTGCAGTGATGAATGTGTCTGAGAGGTATCTGTCCTTCCACATATATCTGTAAAGCTCATCAGCATGGCCTCTCGGACTCTCACTCACTCACTTTCCACGAAAAATTCCCTGCATTAGTCACAACTGTATACCAAGCCTGTCCCTCCTTCGGTATCTGAGGGTGTCTACTTTTTTGGGGGTGGGGGGTGAGCTAAGTTAATCATCTGCTTCATGTCTTAATCAAGGGTAAAAATGACACTTTTGTATGTTTGTGACAGACATGCTGTAAGGCTATTAAAGACAAACAAAATGTACTTGGGCAAAGTCATGGTTGTGTAAAAAAGGGCTTTACTTTCTAAAGCTGTACACATAAATACTATGCTAACATTTTGACAATGGTTACAGAGGAATGTTAAACATATGCAGGGATTTAGAGGTCACCGGGTCATCTTAACAAAATTAAGAGGTTTGAACAAACACAGGTCCTCCAGCAAGTTAGAAAAACACAATAACATTGTATTCATTTCACTTTTTTGTTACTTTAGACAACTTTAAAGACCTGATGTGTGCACTGTCAAGCATCGAAAGCCCAGTAAAAACCACGGATCACTCCTTAGCCCCTCTAGCGTAGACAACAATTTTTGAACAAATTCAAAACAAAGAAAAAAGAGGAAAAAGAAAAGAATGCAACCCTTTGTCTAAACCATGCAACATCACTGAGCACCATAAGAGTCACTGTATGGATAATAAAACAGACCCATCTCCTCCCTCGTGCATCAAGGGCCTGGAGGTGTTCCTGTACCTTCTCCCCAGCGTATAATACAGAACCATGTGTAACAGTTCTATTTGGACTGAGCAGTCACTGATACACAGATATGTATAGAGAGTCGGCACACTGGTGCCCCTTCTGGTGGCTCAGGGTTCCTTACAAAAAGTAAACTTCTAAATATCTAATTCTGACATGAGACTCGAGCACAGCAGGCCTGCAACCATGCTGAGACTGCCATCAGTGAAACACCTTCTCCCATGCACCGGGAGTGATAGTGTTCAAAATGGAGTGAATTAGTGTTTGAAAATGCATGTTCTGTTGCCAGGAGACTGGAGGTGACAACTGCCTCTTATGTGTCTGAATGTGAGGTGTGGTGAGACCTGCCGAGCACTGAATCATGCTATAATTTGGTTAGAGAGGTTCTTAATAGGAAAATTGCATGACTTTGGTCTGATTATAGAGGTACTTTAAGGCAGGTGGTGCAGATCCCCATCCTGATGTGAATTAAGTTTCCTTTCTACATTACAGTAGGAAGGCTTTGGAATACAGCTGAGAGAGTGTTTGGTGTTCAAGCTCTCTCCTCTCTCTGTCAGTAACTTCAAAGTCACAGACAGTAAGAGGGACTTGTGGAGGAACTCAGGATCATTTGGGAAGCTCCTCGATGATCACCCTGGAGACCGAGTTCCACCCAGTCGACGCGTCTCCCTTCGGATAGTCTGCGCAGGTGCCCACCCAGATTCCCACGTCCACCAAGCCGGCAGGGACCCCCTCACAAAGCCCTTCCACTGCAAGACAACACACAAACAAACAGATATAAACCACCACAAACAGAGTAAAAACAGTGAAGGAAACATTTGCTCTGCCTGTAGGTAACATATGTCAGTTTCTCCTCTCCTTCTGTCCTTTTTGTACTTTCCTATTACAATGGCGAAGCCTTGATGGGAGTTAATTGCGGAGTGAGAGGGCAACGACCTGCTGTGGTCTGAAACCATCTCAGGCTTTAAAAATACCTCTGGCTGGCGAGTAATTGCAGGATGTGGCACTCATAACCCCCATGGTGAGGCATAAGTGAGGTCACAGAAAATGACCTTTGGCAAAAGTGGTGGCAGGTTACGAGCCGCAAATGAGTCTATTTCTGGACACTCTCACTGCAGCCACAGGCTCATTCTGTTATGCGTGGTGACATTTTTATGATGTTCTATATATTGTGTCTTGTGTATTTTACCATGGTTCCTTTGTGTGAGGGTAGACTGCGTGTAACAGGACATATCATTTGTTCTTTTCTTGTCGTTTTTCTATGTTTTGCTGCATTTCCATATGGGTTGGGGATTCAGAAAGACAGGCTATCCACAGTGCCTGAGGATATTATGTGTGTGCACATGACTAGTCCAAATGGTCTCCCATTCATAATGTTATGAAACATTTTTTGTGCAATTGTTTCAAGAACAAAGAAGTTACAGTGTTTTAGACCAGCTTCACTTTATACATGTGATCAGCCGTATATTTATGTAATGATAAGAACAAGTAAGCCAAATGAAGAATGTGCCATGGCAATATTGTAGGTCTGTTTTACCTGAGACTTAATCTTGGGGGCTTAGCAATTTCATCCTTACCATGGACTAAGAAGTGTGAATTCAATGCCAGCAGGAGCATTACCTATGCAGAATTTTTGCACAGTTGAGGAGTGTGTGTGTGTGTGTTTATGCATTTGTATGCAAATGTGTGCTGCAAAACAATCTCTCTGGAGGATATCCTTTTTTATGCAAATGGTTTCCGTAAATTGGCTGCGTCTCTTGTTAGCGATACCTGCTGATGTCCGGTGTATGTTGATGGTAGAGTTGAGCTCAGGGCTTCCTTGGTCCAGGTAGATGATGGACTCTATGGGCAGCGGCCCGGCGCATTCGGCCCCGTTGAAGGTGAAGTACCAGCGCTGGCAGCAGGCCGACTTGCACTTGAGCCGCAGCGAGCCGCTGAATAGCACTCGCAGGGCGCTGTCCGAGCGCAGCTTTGTGAAGGTGCAGTCCTGCAAGGGTACCGAGCATCTGTATGACCAACAGAGAACTCATCCCGCAGTTCATAGATTTACTCACGGCATCCAACAGCTCATAGATTTTAGATTTAGTCACAGCATCCCACAGCTCATAGATTTTAGATGTACTCACGGCATCCAACAGCTCATAGATTTTAGATTTACTCACGGCATCCCACAGCTCGTAGATTTACTCACCGCATCCCACAGCTCATAGATTTACTCATGTCATCCCACAGATTTACTTAACTCACTGGAGTTCTAATTCAAGCACTTCTAATGACACAATTTGGTGACGTGCTTAAATAAAAAAAATATTCATCCAAGTTTATAACTTCTTTTATGTCTGTTTTTATCATTTTTCACACTATTTGGAGCAAGTATTAGAATTTCAAATAGTTTACTTTCTTTCTTACGCTTCCTCTAAATAATCGGATGCAAGAGGAGAATGCCGACACATTTTCCCACTCATACTCGCACACCAACTGTGCATTTGTCATTACATTTCAAGTGGGCTTTTTTGCTACAATGGTTCATTCATATGTCTGATATGTAATAAAATTCCATTATAGCAATAAAAACACAGCTGTGAATGCTATTGGACTCACAGTGGTAGAAACAGCCTTTAAGTGTACAGACTTTTAGTCATATCCTGCTCTTGGAGACTGAGCCATTATTTCCAGCCATTATGCTTTATGAGCAAAACTGTTTTCATTTCCTTAATGCTTCTGTAGATGTCTGGATGTTCATTTGATAAACACATACAATATGTATAGACCTGTGGCCCAGGACAGGACAGGCTCAGCCACCATTTGTCCTTTGCTGGGTGTTTTGTAGCCTACTCACAGCAATCTTCCCCAGGTCAATGCCGTAGTTGAGCGAGTTCCAGGCACACTGCTTGTAGTTGGGCTTCCAGGGCTCCTCGTACCTCTCGCTCACACACTCGCCCTTCTCTCCTTTCAAGCCGTCTCGTCCAGGGATACCTGGGGTGCCAGGGATGCCATTCACCCCCGGATTACCATCCCTGCCCAGGGTACCAGGAGGGCCTTGGAGACACGTACCATACTAAAATAGAAATAAAAGCAACACATTGAGTCCTTCACAGGATAAGATACATTACGATATTTTGCTGATCTCAGTTACATGTAAGCATACACTAAAATGTAATTGAATATATAAAAACTGGATTGTGTTTGCTTATTTAGTGCCAAGGGTACTTTGAATGTTTTGATGATACATTGCTCAAAACATGTTTGCTTGTTTGCTTTTGCAGTTCAGTGGTTGATTGATAAATAGCTATGTAGCCCAGTTATGTAGGACATTTGGAGGGTACCGGTATGTTCTGTTTCAGAATTTGCATATTTCCCAAGCGTAAAGGAGCTTATACGAGCAGAGTTTGGAGCTCTGTGTGAACTTCACACGACCCATATCATTTTGTTTTTGTCTTTGTCAGCCTACGTAAACCGTTTTTTGTTCTCTTCCTGTTTTTGAGCATCACTCATCTTAAAAAGCAGTGTCAGGACTCTCCAAGAACACTCCTGATTCAGCCCTGTGGTTTAAGGAGCATAGTGACAATGCAAGTGTGTCACTGTTGTGATCCCTGAAATGCAGCAAGGCAGATCTCTGATTCACACACTGCCTGACCAGTTGGTAAAATCCCCTGACCACATCCCAGCATTGCAGACAGTGACACAATAGTTTTGGAGCTTGTGTGAACATTAACAGCTGTGGGTCACAGAGGCGATGCCAGGAGATTTTGATGGCCCTGTACAAGAGCAGAGGTTTGTTTTAATCTAATTTGTACAAGCGGAGGCTCTAATCAACCCAGCCCTGGAAATAACTGAATAAAGAGTTTAGACAATAAGAAAATAGCTCAATTCAAGTCATGGCTCCTATTAAGGCTGTTGGCATTATAGAACGACTGAATTGAAAACATTTTCAGAATAATTAAAAGGCAAACCCATTCATAGTTGAAAGTTTGGGGAAACCAGTCAGTGAGGGAGGAGAGACTCCTGGACAAAGCACAAACCTTAATGTCTAGGTGATACAAGAGAGATGGAAAAAAGCTTATATAATACTGTAATCCCAGGCAGAATTTCAAAGGACATGCTAAATTCAGCCACCACACCACTTTCAAAACTCTCAACCGGTTGCCAAGACCAGTTCTCTCACATAGTGCCTGTTTCAGACATGGAGCCAGACGATGATGTCATACCGTACAGTGTCTGTGAGGAAAAGCTATTGGGGAAAAGGGAAAAGGAGAAAATCTTGCTGAAAATCTTCAGTTGGTAAAGGTGTAACTGTAAAATGTAATTTAACTGTTAAATGCTCATATTAAAATCTACAAAACTTATTTTCTACAAACATATATCCCCAGTGTGTGCTCTGAGAATAATAATTCAAGAATAATGTGCAGTTCCAGTTCCAAGTATGAAGCAAGCTATTGAACCATTTTAGTTTTTTTTAATACTTTTATACTTGTCAGAAAGTTAAAAGGCTGAAATATTTTGATATTTCACAGTGCAACAACGAGTGTTGATTTCCACAGAGTGAACACAATCACACAGCTGTCTTAACCACTCAAACCTTGCTGCGGTCCGCTTGGTGCAAACCTCATGAAACTTTCAACACCGCCTTCCCAACATTGTGCTTTCTCATTTCACACATTTTTGTGGCTTTGTGTGCTCCCCAGCAGTCTGTAGATATGGCTTTGTGGAGAGACATTAAACCTCCAACGGCTTTGAGCAATCTTCTCCTCTAAAGGGAGGTGGTGGTGGGTTTGCTTCAAAACATGCACTGTTGTCTCAGCCCACATCCCCACCAGCCCCAAATCTTACCACATGCTTGTTTGAGTAAAAAATTAAATAAAACAAATAACCCATGAGCCAAGTAATTATTGTATTATGGACGTGCGATACAGTCCTGTTAAAAAAAGCCCTTCTGCCTGTCTCAGAGTTTATTTGTGCCTACTGCAGGGGGTTGAGTAGCAAACCAATGCAGGCTTCAAATATAACTGATGTCATTATGTCTTGCACATAATGGTTATGGCGGGTGTGGGCTCACACAAAACAGAGGTTGCGCATCTCTCAGCAGCACCTCATGACAGTCTACGTCTAGACGTCGAGCCGGTAGCGTGAGCTAAGGAGGAAGTGCCCATCTGCCTAAGCTGTCAAGAGCAGAAGACCTCTGAAGTCATGAAAGAACCCCCTGTTCCTCCACCATGATGTACAGCTGTATTTCTTTCCCCTTCGTTCTTCTTTCTTTTTTTTCGCTTCAGGAAGCCCCTTTTGGACACAGCACCCTGTGTTTAGAGGCACTTCAAAAGCCTTAGCACTCTCAATGGGTTCATAGACGGACGGGAAAAAAATCATAACCAAAAACTCACTCCACACATGTTTGGGTTCATCTCACAGATGCTAGGTGATATGAACACATGGACTCGATTCTGTTCATGAAGTGATCTTGGAATCTCTATTTCCACGCATGGCCTCCCATGCAATCAGTGCAGGGCCAACGGAAGTCTAGCAGACGGACACAGTTGAAGAAATTCCAGCAGAGTCTTCGCAGAAATACAATTCAAACATTTCCACAATATCAGATCTTTAGAGGCATGATGTAGAGCATTTTTTTTACCCTACTGAGAGAAGAGAATTGGTGGGTGAGCATTTTACAAGAATTAAATTGCCATTAATTAAAATTTCACCCAAATCACTTCAACAGCTTACATTCTATATTCTTCACCAGTTCGACGTTGCGAATCGAATTTGAATGACTGACATGCTGGGCCCGTTCCAGTCATTATTTGAACAAATAGTGGCATGGTCTGTGAGGTTTTAAGGCTTGTCAGTTTTTCAGTTGGATTATGGAGGGGTCGATGGAGGATAGGAGGATCGAACCGTTACTGACTACTCCTCATTACGTAAATTGCATACTCAGTCAGAAAGCAATTACTGGTTCCCCGTCATCTTAAGTCTGGCACGCAGACTACAAGACATGCAATCTGCGACCGACCGTCCGGCCCTCAGTGCTGTCTATGACCGAGTCTATAACCAGATGTAAATGACTTGCCAACTTACAATCAATAACTGCCGACAAATTGGCAACAATCATACATGCCATGGCTAATTTGAAATAGTTAAAAAAGTAGCCTGTTACTGGATTCAGTATGGGCTAAGGATAGGACTTCAATGATGGAACCCGTAAAAAGCTGATTTTTGAATTCTGTTATTTGTTTAACTGATCACTACATTCAGTACCACTTACCTTATCCACGAACTCTGTCTCCTTTTGTCGCTTAACTTTCTGTGCTCGGCAGTGATAAATAATGAACAAAACCCAGAACACCACTTGAACGGACCCCATATTCGTCGAAAAGTACGGTCCGTGGTGTGTGCGCCTCCTTGGAGTTTGCCAGAGTGGAATCAGGATGTGCGCTCTGAAGGTAGTTTCTTACTGGTTCTAGCCGCTCCTTTGATTGTGAGTCCACAGAAATCCCCAGGGAATTCCGGATTCTGTAGTCCCCCACTCGTGCTAGGCTTATTTCCTCTAACCGTTGGCTTTGATACACGGCTTGCATATTTGATTAGTCAAAGGCTGCTTTTAACTTTATGTTTATAATATTGTGATTTTATACTAATAACCTGCACACGTGGTATGGACTACTAGGCAGCAAAAGTGCAACCAGATGGCATAAGAGAGGGAGCATTAGCATGAAGACAGAATTCATGTAAAACCTATGGTGGCCAGTAGTAGAAAATGTGGTGTGGTGGTTTGAACAGATCTTAATATGACAGTTATGACAGTCTGCAACTTTGTGATGCGTTTTGTAGATTGTGGATAGCCCCACACAAATTGTTACACATAACTGAAATAGCAGTAGGCTTCAGCAAACTTTTTTGATCAGTTTTACCCCAGACTCTGCATATTCTACATGACACAGCAATCTAATATAAAGATGCAGAGCTTTCAAAGGTTTACATAAGCTGACTGACACTTCATTAAGGGTTGGCCACCAGTGGAACAGAAAACCCATTCACTCGGCGTGTGTATTTTCATTTCCTGGCCTGACCTCAAAGGGCAAAATGTAAGCCAACCAGCGAGCAATGTGGGGGAGAAGAATAAACGTTCTGAAGTTCTCACCCGGAGGCCGAGCATTTCCTCGTCAACATCGTCATTTCCTTCATTCGTTCCAATATAAATGTGAACAGCAACTACAAAAAACAACATCCACCTACTACATTTTCACAGAACTTTACTGTTATACAGCAATAAATATGTCACCCTGGTCTGCTATTTATTTATCCAAAATCCAAATCAGAAAAACCAAGGGTTATGTTGGGGTAAATGTTGTTCTTTGGCTGATTGGTTTTCATGTCTAGGTAAATCTGGCCCTTTGACCGCAGAGTAGCTTTAGTCTAAGCATGCAGACGTCCCGGGCCCCACTTCATCCAAATGAAAACAGCGAGGAGATGCAAGTGGGCTCAGTCTAATGGGGTACTCTGTAATACAATGAGGCTGCCCTGTGTTACACCGTCATTGAGGAAGGCAGACTCCATTAGGCAATGGATCAGATAAACAGGAATGTAGAACTGGAGAGACAGGTAGGCTTGGTAGAGAGATGGCCGAAGGAGCGTAGACAAAAATAAATGATTTAAAAGCAGAAAAAAATAGGCGACATAAACCAATATTAGAGATCTGCGGCTACTGATATAAGCAAATACATATATGCAAAGAGCGATTTTAATGTTTACTACCCAAAATGGACTTGTAAAAATGGAAAAATTAGCAGACAGTAATAAGGCACATTCAAACGCTGGAGTGCATTGCATTCAGTTAAGATTATTTTTTTCTTCCACAGTTCTTGACAAGTTTACAAACATTTGCAGACCTAAAGGGTCAAGCAGTGATCAACAGACAGCACAACTGTAGAACATTTCAAGGTCCACCAGACTATGCATCAGTGGGACTGGTTCACAATCCCCATAAAGTAAACTTGTGAACCGCAGGAAAATACTTTCGCCTGCAGGGGGCGGAATTATTCTATTTCACCCTTGTAGTAACTGCAAAATGTACACCTACATGATTGTTAAGCCTAAGGCTGTTTCACATCGACTCAGGGAAGATCACTGTCAATAAAAGAAATGGGTCTTGGCACAGTTTCTTGCAGTCCAGTGATGGCGAGGCTGTCAATAGTCAAAGGCAAACAGACTCTTGACTAGTCTCATGCAGGGCAGCTCATCAGTTAACCCAAGCAGCGGACATGGAATCACTTGAGACATTGGGTCATTTTGTCATCTCAGTGTTAGCCTATACTTCAAGGCAAGACAATACAGGGTTTTATAATTGGTGAGAACTGTGTTGTTTTAGCAGAACATCAATTAAAAAAGAAATGCTGATCTGAAATTGTATGCCTCTAGGCAGGGACGCTCCAAGCACTAAATATTTCTATTGTATTACATATATTTGCTTCTGGTGGAGCTTCTAAGTAAGTTCTTCACAAACTGTTATTTTCTTTTGTTTATAACAACACACACAAACACCCACACTCAGCCTAGACAAAACAGCAGGCATCTCTCTATTTAATATTTCCTAATCCTAAAAGGAACACCTGTTGAGTTCCTGGGAGCAATTATGTGTTGGAATGGAGGTTTGAATTGCAATAGAATTATTTCTTTAAACAGTGGCATGCCATTGTGTGAATGGTTAGTGTAAAAAGGCTTTATAACTGTAATGAAGTTTACATTCATTTGCCAGAGTAAATTAATTATGTGAGAAGAAAAAAAATAACCGGTGAGAAAAAAACTGTAGGTTTTTTGTAGCACTCGATACAAAATTATGTTTGTCAAAGGGCCTTGGTTTTGTACAATACTAAAGTAAATAATTTCGATCTGTGGCCTGTATTTTTATTTTTTTTGGACTTGTGGTGAGAATCAAACTGATCAAATGAAAACAACTACTGAGCAATTGCAAAAAAACACCAGAAAGCACCCAGACCTAGATCATCGCTCTACCTGTCTCAATATCTGTCCCAGAGGCCCTGGTTTAGATCTGGATCCCACTTGATTCATGCTCCCAGAGGACAGAGTGATGGTGATGGGAGTCTGCTAGAGACTCGGGCTTCAGCCGTTTGAACTTTCGTGTGAGCAAGATGATGCAGTTCCTGCTCCATGCTTGCAGTTCAGCTGCTCCTAACATCCTTTAGGCCGTGTCCAATTACCAGCAGAGGGGCTGCGGCAGTGCTTGCGCCTGCTCGGCGCTCACCACACATCAGATGCGCCGCTGCCTCCCCTGCAGGGCCGGGAGGAGCCGTCACCACTGTGGACTGCAGTAACACAGTTAATTAGAACTGCCACTGCAGAACGCAACGAGAGAGAGAGAGAAAAGAGATAGAGAAAGAGAGAGAATACTGTGTGGCTAACATTTTTTTATGTGGCCAAAAGTATAAGCTTTAGAGGATAGAGGATTGTGAACCTTTCCATGAGGTCTTAATAAAGACGTGTTCATTCAAATGAAATATAATGTATGATTTTATTGTGAGCATTTGAGTCAGCGAGCCCCAAGAACCGGTGTGTGTGTGTGTTGCCATAGGAATTGCCATGGAAGTAGCATAACATTAGGGTTGTCAGTCTTCTTGAGCGCTCTTGATAATTGTACAAACATGACATCTAATGGGGTCTTTCAATGTACCAGATGTGACAAAGATGGCCTGGAGGAGAGAACAAAATAAAAAAATATCCATACAAATCCACCCATACACAAAAACATGGCACAATCATTAATTCCAAGTAGCCTTTCACTCATGCTAAGAATTCCCACTTGGACACACAGAGGGTCATCAGCGCTAATGCTCAGGCCTGGAACATCAGGGCTCTGTGTGTGTGTTTATGTGAAAAATATATGTGCGTTTGCGCACATGTATATGTGTATAGCATATGTGTGTGTGTGTCTGTGCTTTAAGTGTATGTCCTATATGTGTTTATAGAATATTTTGCGTCTGTTTGCGAGTGGATATGTGAGAAATGTGTCTGTGTGTGTGTGTGTGTGTGTGTCTGTCTGTGTGTGTGTGTGACTCTTCTTCCATAATCCCATAGATGAACAGATGCTCTGATATGTGCCCTGTTTCCTATCTGGCCCAGCAGTACCCCTGAAGGCCGGCGGGTTGATACTCCTACAGGCAGTATAGGCGGTCGCCTAGGGCGCCACTCAGAGGGGGGCGCAAAAAACTGCGCCCAGCAAAAAAAAAAAAAAAAAACAGGAGTTGTGTTTTTTTTTTTGCTGGACAGAGTTTTTTTTGCGCCCCCTTCTATATCTCCAACCAATATTTTGCCATAAAAAAAAAATCTAACATTAGGGTAAAATGAGCCAAAAATCGAAAACGGAAGGGGTACGT
Source organism: Clupea harengus (assembly GCF_900700415.2). Classification (NCBI taxonomy): domain Eukaryota; kingdom Metazoa; phylum Chordata; class Actinopteri; order Clupeiformes; family Clupeidae; genus Clupea; species Clupea harengus. The sequence goes on from NC_045170.1 coordinate 14,099,024, forward strand.
ACGTCCTTAGTGTTGTCAGAACACGATAGCACAGTGAGGCGTTTGGTAAGAGTGTGTGTGTTTGTTCAAGAAACTTTGAAGAACAAAATAATGAAGAGGCAAAAGCCATCCGGGGCGCAATTTAGGAAGAAAAGAAAGGAAGAAGAACAGAAACGTGCCAAGGAGAAAGGTAAATCCTTAAATCCTATTCTAGCCTAGAATGAATTCCAGATAAGAAAACGTTCACGAATGCGTGAATTGCCCGCGGCACTTTAGTGGAGTTAAGAAGAAAAGATGTACCTTATCATTCAAAGTTTTCCTACTCCCTGTCACAGAGTTCTTTAAGGATTTTACAGACGCGGGTATATCAAAAATGATATGTCCATTTATTCTACATTATACAAAAAAAGACATGATTAAAATAGGGGCGCACATATAAAGCCAATAGCCAGTGCAACAACACTACACATATCTTACTCGTTGCATAGCACACCCATTAAGGAAGCCAAACACGGCAACTTGTCAATAAGTGAGGAATACTGGTAAAAATCCAAGTGTTGTATTGTCAACTTTAGCGAATGGTTTGTATGTAATCTTGCTAGTTAGCTAACGCTAGCTAGCCAGTGACTTGTGACGTTCCTTGTTATTGCCATTCAGTCGAAACATCAGTTCAAGTTCAGCTGTACCGCAATGTGCGTCATTTTGCGTCATAAAAATTTGAGTAATCAAATTTGGACAGCATTAGTTTTGGTGGAGCGAGCTAGCCAGTTTAATTAGACATGATTCAACTAATCAAGAGCTATGCATCTTTGAATACAAAAATATCAGGCTGTCCAAAGTGAAGCTCGCCTAGAGCGCCAAATGTGCTAGGGCCGCCCCTGCTCTGAGCTATTTAAGCATTACACAAACACAATAAAGAAAGCCATTATGATGTCCACAACAGGGCACATTACACAACACATTATCAGTGGTTGAGGAGACCTTTTATGTTTGATGGCTCTCTGTTCAAGATGTTGGATGCTCGTTCTATAATGCACAGCCAGTGTGCTGTTTTAGAATCAGGATCTTAAAACTGGCCTTGTATTTTCAGCTGTACAGTTTCTAACCTTCACAACAGTGTTCTAGGTTGAAATTTCAGTAGATTCAATTTAAAAGTACAGTCTGTGCATTCAGTGTGTGCGCTAAAAAAAACTCCTATGTTCGTACACAGTCCTGATTTTGTGAATGGGAAACAGACATAGTGGCTAGGACAGAGCCATAAACAATTCCAACCAATCAACACATTGCTTCAAGAGCATGTAAGGGAGAAGTGTAATTTAATTGGTTGTGGAGCTCAGATATCAACAACCTTTCACCAGAATCTCAGACTTTGCATTTGACATGACATATTTGATTAATCAACCTCCAGAAGGCAAACATGGGAGATGACAGCTTCCGTCTCATCATGGTGCATTTTAAACAGTTAAATCTTTGGTTGATGATGAAAATGGATTTTAGAAAATGATGGTCAACCCAAGAAAGTTTATGAGGATATGAATTCAGTTCACACATATTCTGTGCAACATTTGTGGTGGTAAACAGGCTTTTGATAAATCAGAGGTGCTGCATCTGCATATAATGTGTCTGTTCACTCCTCCTTTGTTGCCGGTGGTATGTTTTATTTATTCTTGTAATGAATATGAAATAGATTAATGAACGAGTCCTTTTATGATGAGCTCCCAAATGACTACACGGAAAAATGAGCAGATGTATATATCATATCATTATAATAATTCTCCACAAATGCATATTTCCTGTCGTTTTGATGTAATTTTATTCATTCTGTGACTGTCATAAATGGTAGTGGTAAATGGGAAAAACATGACCTGGTGAATATATGGCAAACATCTGTAATAACTCTCTGAAGCCATACATTGTGTCTATTAACGTAGGATATACACAACAAAAAGGCCAGTAACTCAATCTATGTGATATAGATTGGACATTACGTAGCCAGCAGGCTGTTCTGATTCAATGAGTACATATCCTGCAAGTCTTCTCAAGTATACTAAAGCATTAGCTGTCATCATCAATCGAGATGTTGAGCTTTAAGTCTGGACAGACCAGTGGCTTGAGGTAAAAAATGACAGTTTATAACCAGAAGCAGAGCATGAGTCAGGAAGAAGTCTTCTATTAACTTTAATTTCCAAAACTTGCCAGGCCTTTGTTGTTCCAAAAAACGTACAAAAATCTTGTGATCCTTTCACATGTCACAAAGTTTCTTTGAAAGTAATAGCCCTCTTCAGATAGAACAACCTTATACATCACATACAGACTTTCCGTCCTAACTGGCACTTCGACTAGTGCGTAACTTGCAATTACAGCAGTTACATTTCTGCACTTCTTTTTTATTTCATTTTGTTATATTTCTTATGTCAAGTAGTATTTATTGTTACACCAGGTTCTATTGCTCGTAGCTTGACTATTCTCTCCCTTGTACGTCGCTTTGGACAAAAGCGTCTGCTAAATGTAAATGTAAATGTAATCACGTGGAGGTTCTACACCGAGCATTTAAGGGGGACATGGATAGGAGAAAGTACTCGTATGCCACGAATGTGGAATTAAAGATCATTTCCACACTCTGACCTTCATTAATCTGGATAATAAAATCACTAGACAGCCAGTTCAATTCAGAAACCCGACAAGATCACCAAGGGAGCAGAGCGCATTGTACACATCCATTACTCAAGGCCATCTTTACCTAGGGATGGAGGGCTTCCTCTCCCCTCTTCGGCATGCATGGGCATCTGCTTATCCGGCACGGCTGATGGGTATGGAGAGGTATTAGCCAAGTGGTCACTAAATCCGCACCAAGGGAGACGCAGACCAGAATACAGAGTGCGATTTCCTTTTTTTTTCCAAACGTACCAATGGTAACAAGGAGGACTATGTCAGCGACTTTGTTGGTAATGAGCAAGTTAAATGATTTATTCATGATGCTGCCACTGGCAAAGCGAGGAGCGCGGCAATCCATGTCATCGGCCTTGCATCTGTCAGGTCATTAACTCAGTAACGTGGGTGTTACGTGGGGAGCCGTATTGTGCGTTTGCTCTCCCTACCGCTCTCTCTGTCCCCCTCTACAGGTGACCTGGTGTCTAATTGGGCTGCGTTTGTGGGTTGGCCTTCGTCTATAAAAGACGGCCATTTCGTTCCATCGCTCTCTGGCTCGCTGGCTCACCCTTTCATTCCAGGCACACCCCGTCTCCATTTCCGGTCGGACTCTGCTGTGGGCATGCTGCACGGTGCTCCGCTGGCGCCCTGCTTTAGTCATTGTTTGTTGCTATCGTTAGTTTGACGCAATCTACCCGGTTGTGTTTAGCGTACTTTACTTTATGTTTACTATAGAACTGGTGGTGTCAGGTGGTGGGTTTTTGCACGCTTTAAGCTTAGTTTAAGTTCAGAGTAGGAAGATTCCCGGAAGACTCACCACACTCCTTTGTCCTTTTGTTTGAACGGGAGTTCAGTTTCCCCCATTTGATTTCTAAGCAGACTGTGTGAGGGTTTGTTTTTCAGTTTTGTTATTCCTTATGTTCACCGCCACCATGTTCTTCCGTTAACTCTTGATTTATCAATAAATATATTACCATTTCACCGTCACCATTTCTCTTGGCTTCTTTATGTTATGTTTGCCATTTCTTTAAGTTGATGGTATCGTAACAGTGGGAAATATTCACAACAGCAACAGCAGAAGAGCTTATGTAATTATAGTAAGTAATTATGACAACTCCTGAAGCGCCTGTGTTGATTGTATGTTACCTGACAATGTTGATACTAGAATGCCTGATCACACAGTGATTCAGAAGGGAAAACAAAGACATTGTATAACCTTATTAAAGTGGCATTATGTAGGAATTGCTAATCGCTAACGAGATGTAGCAACTAAACCTAGCGAAACCTCTTGAAATTTGCTTACTTTGACACTATGACAAACTAGTGAGTCAAAAACTTTCCTAACACAGTCAAACATCAAGCAAGTGCAACACAAGACAAAGCAAGACGGCAAATAAGCTACTTACTAGTTCGGCAGACAGTAGTAACCGGGCGGCTTCAGGCAAACCTACATAACCCAGTAATATGCCTACGGACCCTGGTATGGCAATGGCACGGAGGCGATTCTCCATATTAAACGTCATTTAAGCTGTTATTTGAAGGTAAAACTGCTAATCCTAACCCTAATACTGAAGTACAATTCCTACATAATGCACCTTTAAGTGCAGCCCATTGGTAAATGTTGATGCCAATTAAGAAAGTTGACACGCTGTAGTGAACCCCTACAAATTGACATTATTTGTCATACAGCTTCTGAATTGTATGGCTCATATTTGAGATCTCGTGTTGTGGCCACACAATATGGGCTACCTGTGTGTGTGGTGTGTGCACGTGCGTGACTGTAAGACAAATAAGAAAACAAGAGCACAGCAGGCCACCGGTTTCCCACCTCTCCCCGCTGCCTGAATCCAGCACACGATCAGCTCCTTTAATAACCGAGCAAGTCTGAGATAAAAATCACCATTGGTAACCGTGATGGCACGATACATTAGTTGTTATCTCTCCCTCTTCATTTCAAAATCCAGTGTCTTTTTTGGAAAAAAGGGGAGAAAAAAAATGTCATCTCAATAGCGTCCCAGATTTCAGGGCCATGTCACCCTGCGAGATGGTTTCATTTCACATTGGCTGTCGGCTAAAGCACTCCATGAGCCGGAAACCTTTCCCTTTTTTCATTTCTTCCACGAGACGGCAGGGATAAGACGCATTGTTTAGATTATGAATCCCTTGTGTTGCCCCACGATGTCACATGGTTTTCCACAAATGTTTTCAAATCTTTTCATCACCCAGACTGCACATTACATACTGTCTTTCATTTTTAAAGAAGGTAGGGAAAACCTAAGATGGATAGCTGGAACATTAATGTTGGCTAGAAATTTACAAACTGTGAAAATTATGTTTAAAAAATAACAATATCAGTGAAAACATTCATGTTCAGTGAAATCAAATTTAGTTCATTCCTATTCATATGGACATTAAATAACAACTAAAAAACTGGCAACTGGATTTGGATAATATATCTTTTTGTAAAACTATTCCCCTATAAGTATGTCTTTCTTCATGCAGGGGAGCAGAGGGGGAATAGACTACAGTGCTTCCTGACATGAATTTTCGGCCAAGCCACAGTATCTACTAATGACAAACACTTCCCGTGTGACTGCTGCATCCTAGCCAGCTGCAGACATGAAATAACACACTGTGCACACTGTGACCAGTTGAAGCCCATGGCAATGGGGCTTGCCTTGCCTGAAGCATGGCATTAGACTCACAGTTTTATCACCAGTCAACATATGATTCACCAGGCAGGACTATAGGGTGGTGGTCCTTTTCCAGACATGCGACAAGGATTACGTCTTCGAAACCACCCGAAGCATCGCACCTCTGTGAAAAGCATAGCTCTCAGTCGTGGGATGAAAGAACAATTCCAATGAAAGCCAATTCCAGGGAGACCATGAGAAAGTTGTGGCCAGCGTGATGTTTACTTGGTTGGCAGGTTGACCTGATTTAAATCGCAAAAGCCCTGTAATGACCCTAGGGTCTCTCCGCAAACAACAAGGCGGATTATTTATTAATTCGTTATTTATTATTTATTATTTGTTCATTTAAATGAAGTTCAAGCACGTTGATTTCCTGATGGCAGTTTAATGAATTAGGGACAGCTGAGCGTTCAAGAAATGATGGAGGTGGTCGTCCGGGCTTTAAGATAATTCACAGGCTTGAATTTCTTTGAAGGAAGCACACATTTCCTTTCTCACTATCAGGCACTGATTTGACATATCAGCACATCAGCCAGAGTATGGTGGTGCATTAGAATACGCTGTGACATCACTGCCCTCTCAGCTTATTGGCTACAATAGAACACTCCTCTGGTTAAATGCTAATTTCAACGGTGCAGAGTGCACAGCTATCAAAATCAGTACTCTTCCCAAGGATAACACAAAGAGATTTCACAGACACCATAGCCACGCTGGCATCCCATCAAAGAGGATGTCGGGTATCGCGTAAAAGGACGACCCAGTCCTCTGACGGTTGTCAGTTGTGTGGCCCAGAGTGCATAGTGAGTATGGAGTTATGAGCTGACACATGTGTCCTCTGTGTGTTCGTTTAGTGTGAGGATGGCGTGGGTGATTTGGAAAATCAGATAAGTGAGGATGATTTTCAGTAATCATGCTCCCATAAGAATCGTGCTTCCTCCTCGTCAATGAAGTCTTGACAAGAGGAGGACTGAAGAGGGATCCAGGGGGACACGACTTATTTTTATTCTGTCATTTTTATCCATCAGGTGTGTCTTTGGCTTCATTGCCTTTTATTAACACAAGGCACATACATTCACACGCTGATAATGAAGGCCAAATTGAGCGGGCTTATATGCACATACACACTAGGAAAATCACACTAGGGCATTTATACAATACAATGACTCTTAATCACTGACTAAAAATACACAAAGACATTAAAAGAAAGGGGAAAATCAATCACTCCAACATTAAAACTGAATTCTGCAGACATCAACATTCGCACGGAACACTGAAGACCACATAATAACAAGGAGGTACACATTCATACATCACTCCCACAACACGCCACAATATTATTTCATAATATTCTCATGAATTCATATAATGTGTGTGAAATTGCAAAAGCAAGACATGATACATGAAGAGTGATAAAGAGCTGCTGTTTTTTATTTATTGTCTTCACCACCTGAAACAAGCAAACTTGTGCAAGGCACAGATATCAGGTACAATAGAAATAACTGAAGCACAATCCAGAGATCACATTTAACACAGTACAAATGGTCAAATCAGCACAGTTGAAGGTCAAAACAATAATGTGGGTATTATGCCCTTAAAGGATGAGGTTTTTTTTCTCTCTCCCTGCCTCTTCCTCTTTCTATCACTTCCTGGGCTTTGGTCTGGTCTTGTTTTTCATCATTGTGAACTGAACTTATCAATAATAAGTGAATCAGGAAGAAAAGAGGCACAAAAAAAAAACACAAGGTCTGTGGCCCAGCTGGGGGAGCAGGTTCACTCTAGTGAGGGACATTCCATTCAGTGATGTCTCATTTGCTCCTGAGGTCCCTTCAAGCTGAACCAATACAAGAGCTCTCTGCGAAAGCCGACAGAGAGAGGCAACAATACATGCAAAGCGCCAGTTTTCTTCACTGACGTCTTTCTAGGTCTTATTCAGATTGTGCATATCAAGTGTTTTAACCAGGCCCCCCTTTTAAATCCAGAGAGTGAAACATTTCCGAAGGTCACAATTAAGAAATACGCAGCACTTGCAAAACTCAACTGATCGACAGAGCACACCAACAACCACACAGGAATATCACACATTTATAGCTTTTGCAATTACATTATGCATACTTTCCCATTTCATCATTTCCCCCCCACTTTATACACTAATGGGGTTTTCAGCCAGTTTGTCCTGCTGTGCAGCTGGTACTGTCCCCGTGTGTTCAGTCGTTGTCTGGTGTTGACTCTATATACATCTTTCTGTTCAGTCAATGCTTCCAGCCATCATGCCAAAAGTGTGTTTTTCTCCAGTGTATACGGAGATTAGTCATAGTCATGCTGTCATGCATGAACTGACATCTGGCAATTTTGGCAAAAATTCAAAGGGAAATCCTCATGCAAAATGAACCGTACGGTAGGGAGGGAGTAAACAAATTAAAATTCATATTTGAGAAACAAACATGGACTTAACTTGTGACAAGAGCCGTACCAATCTTCTCCACTGCTTTGTTGCCTTCGCATTACGTGATAATGTGAGGAGAAAGGCAAAGTGAGCAAAGGACCACTTCAAACGCTTCATAAATATGGAAATCACAGAGCAGATGCATTTGAAGTCTACATGCAAAAGAAATCAGAGCAACCCTTTTTCCTCTGGATGAGGCTACGGTCTGTAACGCACTGTTTCTTTAAGCCATCACTGTTCTCTCTAAAAACTATTTTGTGAGCTTGACCCCCCTCCCCCTCCTTCCCCTACCCCTTGCCAGTCCATGGAATGAATTAAATGAACCCCTCCTTGCCATTTAAAGCACCTAAATTGCCGTTCATTGTTAAAAGGTAATGACTCACCCAGAATAAAATGACAGCCTGTAATTTCATTCCTTTCTTAGGTATTGGGTTTACCATTTGTATTCATCAAGTTTTCAAAGACTTTACAAACCTTCCTTCAACGTTAAGAAGTTGTTGACATGTTTATCATTTTGGATTACATTCATTAGGTAGATACTTTGCTAGTCTCTTTGTGATGTTGAATGTTTTCAATTATATTTATATTATACTATGGGATCATTCAAAAATCAATGCAGTTTTGTCATCAAAGCTAGTCCAGTCCTTATAACCTTTATCTTGTCTTCATTTAGCATATGATCAAAAGTGTTTTATACCAACAAACAGTAATGGGAATTCAGTGAGTTTCTGTGTGCTTGTGAGAGTACACTAAGTGTGGCTATTAAATAACGAGACTGTTATTATGAGAACGTAGGAGTATAACAGGTTTTCTTCATTACGTTTAAACTACAGCATTAGTCTTGTTATTTAATAGCTACCTCTCATATGCACATGTTATGTGATGACAAAAGACAGTTAATGAAACGTGAATGATAACTGCCCTTACTGGTGAGTCACTGGTGAGGCCATTTGGACAGTGTGATCCTGTGGGAGGTCCTCTTTTAGAGGATCCTTTTCCCTCCAAACTCTCTGAATTATCTGACTGATACACTTGTACTTCTGGCTGATTTATGGAACTAGTGCCAAAAGTTCTGCCTCGATAGCTAAATGCAAAAAGATCCGCAATGTTGGCTCAGCCTTCAGTCACTGACATGTATCTGTTAATGACATAGGTGCAATGATTTATTGATTAACCTTAATCTCAGGCTACCACTTTGGTATGTATAGTGCTTTGGATATGCATGAAAAAATTCAAGATAGTTCACAGTAGGTCAGTGTTATATCAATGCGATAATATATAATTATTTTCATTTACATTGTACAACATTTATTCACAACTAGTTTGCCACGAGTATTCATGAGTAGTCCTGATTTCATGTAGCGCTTTCAGTATTGCACTGTTATAGTTTATGCCTTCAGCGAGTTCTTTTCAATTTCAGGCTCCACATTTATTTTTGTATACAGTTGATACTGAGATGATCAGAGTCCATATGATGTGGCTGAATTATCTTTTGTCTTTTGGAAGCCTTTAAATGAAAGCTGGTGAATCCTTCAAATGAAACCCTTTTAATGAATGTTATGTTTTCTTGTCATATATGACGGTGAACATCCATATGTACATCCAACCATCCCTGTTTTGGCAGTAAAAATCCCTGTTTTGATGGTGAAATGGCACTGCAGGTGTAGCTAATCAGGTGAAACAATTCATCCAGGCTCACCTTGTGCGTGCTTATGACCTTTTGGCGTTCCTCGTGGCCTGAGATGTGTCGTTGACCTGGTTGTTGGCGGTCCGTTCGGGCATGGGTAGCGTGAGGACGTTTTCGAAGACGCTACGCAGGCTGTAGCAGCAGATGATCTCCTTGAAGGTCTTGCGCATCTCCTGGCTGCGGAAGGCGTAGATGAGCGGGTCGATGACGGAGTTGCACATGATGAGGATGACGTACATGTGGAAATGCGACATGAAGCAGATGCAGTAGATGTTGCGTGGGCAGGAGATCATGAGGATGAGGTGCAGGAAGAAGGGCGCCCAGCACACCACAAAGATGCCCAGCAGGATGGTGAGCGTGATGGCACCCTTCATGCTCGCCCGCTGGTGGATGGAGTTGTAGCCGGGCAGCGCGGCGATGCGCTTGACGTGCGAGCGTGCCAGCATGAACATATGGCTGTACAGCGAGGCCATGAGCACCAGCATGGCGAAGAACATGGACACCAGGCAGACGATGACGGACGTCGAGTCCGAGTAGATGATGAAGACGATGCCGCAGCCCGTGCAGAAGGTCCAGATGCCGGCGATGATGAACGAGGCTCGGCGGACGGTCATGATGTTGTGGTAGCGCAGCGCGTAGAAGATGGTGACGTAGCGGTCCACGGCGATGGCCAGCAGGCTACACATGGACGCCACCACCGAGATGCAGATCAAAGAGTCTAAGACGTTGTCCATCTGCTGGGTGAAGTATTCATCCACCACCAGCTTCCGGTTGTTCAGCAGGTAGATAACGATGGTTTCCCACGCGTTGGACACACTCACCAGCATGTCGGCCACGGCCAGGCTACAGACGAAGAAGTACATGGGCGAGTGGAGGTTCTTGTTCTTCACGATGGCCCAGATGACCAAGATGTTCTCCAGGAGGCTGATGATGCCCAGTGTGAGGAAGACCTCCGTGGCGATGTTGAGTTGCTCACACGCCTTGGGCCTGGTGATGGAGGGGGACGTGGAGGTTACGTTGGGGTGGGAGTACACGGGGCTGGCGTTCAGCCAGGAGCTCCAGTGGGGAACGGGGAGGGTGGTGGTCTCTGAGGCGTTCATCGTTGATCAGCCGTGCGGATGTTGGTGGAGGGGGGGTGGTGAAGAAGCAGACTCAGCGTTGGGGTCCCCTGTTTGGGTCTCACTGGTGTTGTGTGCAGAGCATGGTTCTGTGGAAAACTGAAAACTAAGAAGGGGAAATGAAAAAAAATTATGTCACTGGACTCAACTGCAACAGTTAGCTACGACATTAAGCCCTTTTTAAATCATTAACATTTCATCAAAAAAATAATTTCATCATGACAAGAACAGTAAGATATTTAACCACCGTTACACGCTTTGAATTGATTGTGTTTGTTTGTGTTACCATTCATTTCACTATACTGTATATCTGACCAATGACACTTGGTCAGCCCCAGAGTGCTATTTCTGATTAACCATGGTGCCTTAATCTCAGGAAGAGAAGAAGAAAGTCACAAACGTTATACTTATATAGTTATACTTCTGTCTGGAAGCTTTTTGTTTTTTTTTAAAGGTTGCTCAGACCTTAGAATGCATGCCCATAGAGAAGCTTCATCTTCATCAAAAAATGATGGCTACTGCAATAACCTCTAACAAAGCATAATGATTCAGACCTGACAATGGGCATTTCGGCCAGTCTATGGGGAAAGAAAGGCACAGATTGATTGTCAATTCTTGTTCCCCATCAGTCTCCTCTGGACTGAAATAATTTTTGCACAAGGACATCAACCCTGCTGCCGAACATGTTTAAAAAGTGTTTTGTAACCTTTTGTCCCGTGGATGTTTTTTTTTCTCTCTTTTTTTCGATGAGCTGCACAAGGCCTCTGAGTCAGAGCCCCTTCTTCCTCGCCCCACGGAGAGCCTTCCTCAAGTTTGGATGACAGAATGGACAAGGGGGGAAACCGTGTCCAAAATACCAACACAAATTAAACAAATTACATTACGAAAACACTGCGACTTCACTACTTGACTTTGATTCATTATTTTACTTTTTTTCAAAATGTCACTGTCAATGGTTTCAAGAATATAGCTTATAATTAGGCCAGGAAAAGTAATGCCACCCAACCTTTGGGTCCATGGGTGCATTCATTATTTTGTGCACCTCCCCTCTTAGTTTCCATGTGTTGCATGTATGGCCAGCAAAATAAATGACTTAATATTTTATTTTAATTTATTTATTTATTTATTTAAAGCTCCCCTATACTTCCTCTTCATCTTCACTTAAGTGTTATGTTTAAGAATAACCTATAAATCCTCAAAGTGAGTTTATGAAAAAATACATGTAATGAAGTGCTTTTCTACAGGAGTTTGGGGTCCAGACTATTCAATATACAATTCTCAGTCCTACTCTCAATCTATGTGGCAGCTCTGGCCTTTCATTTGGTTATTTTCATTTTCTATGACAACAAAGGTTTGAAAAGCCCAAAGACAAAATTATATTAATAGCATTGGGTATTGGAAAAACGAATACAAATATGTCAATAGTCTAGTACGCCTATCAATCAGAGTTGGGGAGTATACTGATATGAAACTGCAAGAGAATCAGTTCTATAGGCCAGATAACTTCAAGACATTATTGGCTATGTCCATTTACTCCAGTAATCAACACATAAAGACAAGGCCACTTCACAGAGCGTTAGCCGTATCTAACCAGAGCCCCACACATCCTATGCCATGGAGACAACAACAGCTCTTCAAAAACCAAAGAGACTTTTTGCTCATCAATATGCCATTGAGTCTAAGGAGGATTGCTCTGGCTCACCAGTGCGTGTCTCTGTGAGTGAACAGCATCATAAACAGTCTCCCTCTGCATTTCCAGTGCACGACCGCTGCAGCTCTCCTCTCTTGGATGACAAGGAACCTGCTTTCGCTGTCAGCTTCTTAAGTGATGCAAACTCCTCATTGACAAGCTGGTTCGACGCCTTAGAGGCTGCTATAAATATATTCCCAATAATATTGACACGAGTAGTTGTGGCAAGGTGCGGGTGGGGGGATGGGGATGGGTCGCTTTCTGATTGCCTTTTAAATGAGCCCTGCGTTTTTTGAACAGTGATAAAAAAAACGAATTTTGATCACACAGACAAAGACTCCAGACTATTCTTTGAGATGTGCGGCAGACAGGTTACGCACACTGAATACTGTATTGATATTCTCCTCTCGTTTTTAAACACCAGACAAAACAACAAGCCTTTTCACAACAACTCCAATGTGCTCGCTGACACTGAAAGGGCATCTGGTTCACCCGAACATAATTAAAGGCGCATTACAGCAGACTTGTGCATCAAGCTCAACGCCAAATATCTGCCCTGATGAAGCCGGCTCTGCCTGGGGCCAATATGATACCTTCTCATGAGCGGCAGTCACGATCTGGCTCTCAGTTGGGGGGCAAAGAGCTTGTGTTCGAGGAAAACAAAAGATCTTGAGTCCAACACACAAATCATCATTCAACCTCTGAGGGCCACGCACAGAGGATGGCACATCGCCTGCGATCCATAGTCTTGCATCCAGTGTGACAAAAACTGCCTAAGAGCCAGAGGAGGGGAAAACATCACGTGTTCGAGACAAGCCGCTATGTTTACTGAGCTAATTTCTGCTTTTCTGGTTAGTGTAGCACTCTGAAGAGAGGGGGAATTGAGATCCGATTAGAATAGGTATGTTGAGTGGAATACCAACCTCAAAACGGGATTGGGTATTAATTGATACTATAGCTTGAGCAAAATTGATGTTATGTGTGTATGAGGGTGCATGTATGCACACGTAAATGTCTGCGTGATTAAGAAGAGTGATTATTCATCCAATGTGCTAATTTTTATGTGTGTGTGTTTGTGTGTGTGTGTGTGTGTGTGTGTGTGTGTGCAGATGTGTACATCAGGAAACCGTCATATCATAGTGGACATTATCATTGCAAAATTCTTAGAAATTTAGGAAAATGAAACAGATCAGTCAACACAGAATTAGCATCGCTAAATTAATTTAAGTTTTACCTCCAATACAATTCCACAATCTGCAGTATGTTATCTTAATTTCCTTCTCAAGATGACATCTCTTGTCTGAGATCCTGCCATTTTAGAGCAAGTGCGAAAAGCTGCCATATTGATTTGAAGTATTTCTCTGACATTTATTTACAGAGCCTTAAAGAGGGTGATTACAGTTATTATTCACAATCATGTGACCTCACAGCTTCTACTGAAAGAATTAAACATCATCTTCAGTGATCTCCCTCCCCATCCCTTCAATTATAACTATACTATACTATACTATATATACTGTCCATCTTTGGTCAGGAATGGACATGTGTTCTGTTATTTTGCAAGGAGTTTTGTATTTGTGTGGACTAGGGATATATATATAACTATATATCCCTAGTCCACACAAATACAAAACTCCTTGCAAAATAACAGAACACATGTCCATTCCTGACCAAAGATGGACAGTTCACTTCACTTGGTCCCCGGGCGCTACAAGCCGCCCACTGCTCCTGGGGGGTCCTTGAGGAAGGACAGTCCAGGATGGGAAAAAGCAGAAAATAAATTCACCGCAACCTCAGGCTTACCTGCGTGTGTGTGTGTGTGTCCTGTGTCGCCTCCATATATGCACGTGTGTGTTCCAGTGTGTCGTGTGTGCCATTAAAAACCTGACAAAGGTCTAAATTATAATTATATTATATGTAGCTTGGTAGCTTCATCTTGTATGAAAATGGTGAATTCGAGGACTTCATAAAGTGGCCATGCAGCCATCTGTTATTTTTACTGACATTTCCCATCAGTTCAATTGCATGGAGATATATAGTGTGAGTAGAGGCTATGCTGAGGAGGAGGACAAGACGTTATATTCAGCAACTGTTCATTCTTTTAAAGGCGAGCAAAAGAGAAAGAGAGTCTTTGAAAGTCGTGACATTTGCTAAAGGGATTTCAGAGTAAAGAATTACAGAGTACAGTTTTCCGTGGGAGTTATGGTTGGTAATAAGGAAACCCAAGGTGCATTTTGACAGATAAAAAAGGCGAGAGAAAAATTAAATGTTTTTTGGCATTCTGAGGGGCACAGACGTTTCGCAAACATACAAAGCATGTACTACTTACAGAAACATTAAAAGGCTGAAGACTAAAAAGCCTTCATCGAGGTGTACTGGTCTGGCAGCTTTAATATTCGGATAGAGGCTTTATCAGTGAGACTCATGTGCCAGCCCAATAATAAGTTAATTAATGAGGGATTGTGATTTTAGGAAAATTGGAAGTGAAAGCTGACATATTAAGAGGCACATTCTACCTTTCAAAATGTTAAATGCAATATGTCCAACCGGTTTTCAGTCAATGATACCCTTCCATGAAAACAACTGAGTGCTATATTTATCTTTGACATGATGTTCAGGTTTGCAAAAGATTGGCTTTTACATCCAACCTTGCAAAGAGGATTTAATTCATACCATGACCACCGCCACCACCTTTATGAAGAGCATACAGCATGATGGTCTTTCATCATGTTTCTGAAAGCCCTCATGTGAATATATGTAATCGAAAAGCGTAGAACAGTAATGTCACCCAGCACTCAAGCTACTTATAGGACCCATGGAAATACACCCTGCGGAATTATAATAACTGAACTACTGACTGCCACTGCTTGGCTGGTCACCTTCAACCATCATGTGTTCCACTCTGAGTGCCCTTATATCACTAACCATATACCAAATGTAAATATTCTTTCCATCTATTTCCCTTTAC
Source organism: Clupea harengus (assembly GCF_900700415.2). Classification (NCBI taxonomy): domain Eukaryota; kingdom Metazoa; phylum Chordata; class Actinopteri; order Clupeiformes; family Clupeidae; genus Clupea; species Clupea harengus. The sequence continues at coordinate 14,114,251 of NC_045170.1, forward strand.
ATATATCTTTTTTTTCTTTTTCAATCCTGTCTTTTCAGTTTATAATAGGTCTGTCTCCAAAAGCATCTCTCTCTTTCTCTCTGTCTCTCTCGCTCTCTCTCTCTTACTCTCGGTCTCTCTCTCTGTCTCTCTCATTTTCTATTAAATGATCTCCTTTGACCCAACCGGTGTGTCACGCTCCAGCACAATCCTGTCTACTTCACTGCGGTGGCGAGTCTCCACATAGCAGGGTTGGCTCTGACTCACACCCCCGCACAGGGCTGACTCAGACCAGACCGCCAGTGCAGCAGCAGCAGCATCAGATGCAGCCGCAGCAGAAGCAGTCTCACTCAGCAGACAGTTCATCTATGAATCCCCTTCATCCAGCATCACGCGGACCATGTGTGTCTGTCTGGCCTGGGGATAGGGATTTGCTTGTTCTAAAATGCACTGAGGAATGGCAATAAATAGTGCTTTGCTGCATGTAGTATTCCTTTCAATCAATACAAGGTACATATAGATCTACTGCACAGTAGTGGTGCAATTCTAATTCGGTTGCGATATTTCCGTGGGGGCAGTACATCTTCAGCCTTTGTTGCAGGCATTTATTTGCATTTATTTGCTATCCCTAGTCCACACAAATACAAAACTCCTTGAAACTAAGAAACAAGATGTATAGACCAAATGGAACCATTCTAGTAAATAGTGACTTTATTTTGAACCATGCCTTAAGGACCACCCACACACAGTTCAGCTCTTTGAGAAGAGCAGCTGTTTTTTTTTAAAGTTAATTGCAGGGGGTTTGATGAAAATGTGAAATATGTCACAAACACACAGACAGGGGAATGGGGTTAAAGTGTGTGTGTGTGTGTGTGTGTGTGTGTGTGTGTGTGTGTGTGTGTGTGTGTGAGAGAGAGAGCTATATATATATATATATAGACAAATATGCACACGCATACAGAAAGAAACAGAGGAAAAGACAGAGTGAGATTGAAACTGAGACTGGGAAAAAAAACAAGTCTTATTTTAACGAGCCCAGAGGGATTGGGCTTCAAGGGGTTGTTCTGACATTCTTTGCTTTCACTTTAAATTGGAATTATGGATCCATGTTTTCATTTTTGGCATTCCAGGACACGGTTGACTTTATCATAACCCGTTGAAGGAGGACCACCTTGTTCCAGTTGAATGGTACATTTCTATTCTGAAGAATAGGCTTGGAGTGTGTTCACTTTGGCAAAGATACCCTTTGCTGCCCAGGACTCTTTTGTCATTCGTGTGGAATGCAAAAAAAAAACAATTCTATGGAACGTCAATAATTACTTCATCTCTGCTTTTGTAGCTATTTTCAGACACATAGAATCATTTTCAATCTTTAAGGACCCATTTTTGCAAGCAATTTGGTCAAATGCCGTTCTTCAAACTAACCAGGAGTTTTTGCCTTGGAGTCCACTAAACGAGATATCTGCTTTGAGCTCAGTAATCGGGTTTCACAACTTTACCGACATCAGGGCAACCTCCTCTCTTAGTTCAGAACTGGTGAGTGGACAGCGCCCAATCGGAATTAAAATACCTTCTCTAACATGAGGGTTCTACCCAATTCATGATTTTTTTTAATACCATGTGATTAGATTACACCAGGTTAAAGGATATTGCCTGTCTCTGTAATCCGTAGCATTCAATGTAAATCATTATTGTATATCAAGTAGGCAATCCAGTACCCAAAAACCCACAGCCACCTAAAAGACAGACGTGTACGTCAGCACTCACCTTTTCCCTTCTTTCCGTGACAGACGATTTAAACGATTCCGACACCTGTTGAGCAGAAGAACTTGAGCAAGAAATCCTGTCAGAAATGTCGACTTCCAAGGGTATGAAACCTCTATGCTCTGTGGTCTTGCGTTGCGTATGTGTGGTATATAAGCTGAGTGCGCGTGGAAACTCCACCTCCCGCATCTCGGAGTCGATGAAACACGCATAGATAAACCAACACCATCATAGTCCAGTAAACATTTAGGTTATAGGGAGTCAGACAGCTTGCGAAAGCGTTCCTGGTGCACGGTATTTAATTGATCTTACTGTTCGCGTTGTTAAATAGCCATTTCCACAGTTTAATCATCCCAAAATATGCCCGGAGAAAATATCCTTTTTGCAATAAAGATACCCAAGAGTGGGAGTGACCCAGCAAATAACTCAAATCCTGCCAGGGTTTGCCAGAGTAGATGGGTTATTCATCTTGGCGAAAATACACACGCTTTGTCTCATTCAACATTTACAGTGGCCTAACCTGCATATAGGTGAGACTAACCAAAACTAAAATAATTTAAGTATTGTTCCCATCAGACTTTCTCCCAGGAGAATTGGGCACAGAATTTGACTTGGCATGGCGGTGTTATATGCTTGTCTTGTATCGATCTGCACATCATCGCCGAACTCTATTAGCTTCTGTCTTTTCTGTTGCTTTGTAAAAACGGCTCAATGCAAAATAATCCCGTGTCATTACGAAATGAATGGCACTTTGTTTTACTAACAATTGTCTTAAGGTAATTGAGGGGCTGGATTCTGCTATTGAGACTGGCTTCTCAATGTCTAAACTGATTGAGAAAAAATATCGTTTAAGAAAACAATAAGAAATGGACAGCCAGATTTAAAGACATTGGATGTAGTACACAATAAAAAGATGAAACATAAACCTAACATAGACACAAAAGTCAAAGTAGATTTTCAAGTTATTTAAAAACGCACTAGCAAAAATACAGATAACATCTGACTCTGCAACGGATCTGGCACCATAAGGGCCAGGGCTGTTTCCGAGTCACCTGTAATATGCAAGCTTTTATTTCACAGGAGCAACTGTTATTTATAGGGCCAGTCTCAGATATTCTGTTAGCTTGTCCCACATATGCAGAGCTTCATAGCTAAAAGCAGCTTCACCATGTTTTGTTTGAGGTCTGACACACTTGTATCTGTGTACAAAGTTGACATGTAGATGGACGAACAGGTGTGTTATACTCAACTGTTTCGGTTTCTTATAAAGAAGTATTGACAATGCATTATAAGGCTTATGTCAAGCATGACAATGCATTGTTAGCATGTCATACACTGTTATGGATACGCTAAGATGACATTTTAGATCCCCGCTTAAACATTGTTTTCAACCATGAACCACCATGAACCAATAAGATAATCTCATTTTTACTATTATTCTTATAATCAACGCAAAAGCCAAGATGTAGTATAGCTGAAGGGTGGAAATGTTTTTTAAGGGACATCATAAAACCAATGCTATGAAATCTAGTCTAGAAATCTAGAAGACTAGTCCTACAGAACTAGTAATGCAATGCCAAGACCCTGTACAGAGACTGAGATTATTCTATCCCAGATCATGTTCTTTATGAGGTCTGGATATCAAAGCCTCTTTTGGACATGACAATGTCCATTTATCAGACAATAAATCTTTAAATACCTGCTAAATTGATTATGGTAGAATTCCGGTTAAAAATACATATGCGCTTAGGAAGGACCTCTCTTCAGAATTACATTTCTTGTTGTCTTCCAAGTCATCTTGAATTATATGGTTTAAATTACTTTGACTTAACTAGATTTGCCACTGTGAGATTAAATTGAGAGACTGTCTGTTTCTTGTATGTGACAGTGAATAAACAACATGTGACAATTCCTCTATATCAAGAACTTTCCACATCTGAATCTTTGATATGCACTCGAGGTTGGTACATTGTACCAGCTAAAGAATTCAGCTCAAGGTGGGCTGTAACCACTTAAGGGTTTAAAATGGCTGTTCAGGATAAAGACTCTCTAAAGTTCTCTAATAATATACAACCGAATGTTTTCTGACAACCGTAATTCAGCGTGATGTCTTTTGGACACTCAATTCAACACATAGTGGTGGGTGACTGAAAGTTTTAAATGGTCGGCACTTAATAGAGTCAGTTTTCTTTATCTATTCACACTTATTCACGACAAGTCACAGTGGAAATTGCACTGCAGAAAAATGGAAGAGTGTTGAGTGCTGCAAGATGTGACCTTGTTCCAAGTTAACACAGCATGATAACATTTGCTTCTCCCACTGTGAAAAGAGCAAGATATTGTACACACAGAAAACTGGAATGAGATCAGGTTGGGCCAAACCCATGACTGTTTCGTATACATGAAGAAAGAACTCACTGTGTGCTCTGCTGTGAAGCATATCTCTGTTAACACAACTTGGTTGAATTACTTTTCCCCTTCAGGACAGCAGAGAGGGCTTTGGTCAACCAAGACTGAAAAAGGCAGATATAGAGTCCAGTATGTGTTTATAAGCCATAATTTAGAAGCCATAATGTGAAGATAGTGGGGCAATATGAAGATATTAAGACATATTAGCACATGTGAGTTCACTTATGAAAATATGAAAAAGTCTGGTGACTTTTGGTGGTCTGGTAGTTGTCAGACTCTACTGACGTTCCAGGTTAATGTGCCAACATGGATAGAGTCAGCAAGCACCACATGCTGATCATTTGTGTGCCCATGAAGACACCTGAAGAATTCATTTGGTTTTAAAAAAAGTAAAGATGTTAAAGATCTGCCCTTCACTAGTTTGTTTGTTTGTTGTGTACTTGTGTTTAAAGGGTATTTTTATCTTTGCTGAAACTAAAAGAGTCCTTTCATCATCAGACAAATTAATTCAGGGACCGTGAATCTCACCAGAGAGGCAATTTGGGTGCTTAAGTTCTGATATTGTATTAGCTTTGTCATGTCTTTCCACGTAGGCTCTAAGGATCTCAAAGTACCTCTCTTTCACTCACAAACCCTTTAATAAAACTACACTGACAAAAGGCTAGCAACAGTGCAGTGAAATATCGTTTCCAGTACATCCACTGTTGAGATCTGTGCAGTTAGGGTAAAGAAAGTATCTCATTCCCAAAGGCAAAAAAGCCATCTACTCATTCAATATCTTCATATCCAGCCATTTTGTTGTCTCTACAGCAGTCTCTCTCAATAACAACCAAGAGTGACAAAACTGTCTCACAGAAGTGGGGTCTCTCTGTTCTCTTAGGATGTTAGAGCAGTAGCCCAAACTGCTCCAGAGTGTCCCCCCAATGGCTGACAGGCTAAGAATCCTGAAATAGCAGTGAATGAATGGATTTCCACAGTAATTGGTCTAGCTTCAAAGACAATAAATAATGGTAGATGATGAAATGAATGGAATCTACGTGGCTCAAAAAGTTCAAATTCAAATTAATTGCATAATTATGTAGGCCGAGCTATCGACATGCAATCGCCTGTTTGTAGAAACCATAACAATGCTGGAGAGAAACGTAACTGGAAATGAATGTAAATGTTAGGTCTTTTGGTAGAAGAGGGTCATGACCCCGAGTTCCATTATTTCTTCAATTCAGATAACAATAATAACAATAACAAATAACAACATGCATAGCTGTAACATTTTAGTAATAATGACTTGTTTTAAATATGTGTGCACATCACCAGTTGGCATTGTGAGTTTCTCTAAGGGTGATAATGATGTAAATCATAGACTACAAATTATATAAGGTTATAATGTAATAATATTAAGAAAGGGATAACTGCTGCCGAGGTGAGCCGTTATACGAACATGAAGGCGTGAATGTACAGTATAGCCCATAAAGGAAACAATTGGTTTTGTTTAAAAAGAAGGCAACCTGTTTAGTTCGTAGTGCTACTTTGTTTTGTCACAGAAAGGGATAAGGTTTGGTCATTTGCTTGGTTACAGTTGAGTTCAAATTATCCAAAGTTTCCAGAGCATTCATACAGATCAGTGATTTAACCTTTTCACCAGATCTACTTAATAGGTGTCCCATTGCAGGGAATTAATGGACAACAGGCCGGCCAATCAGAAAAAAAGTATTTCTCTTCGGGGAATAACCCAGTTCATTTTTTTGTTTTCTTTACTTATAGGTCAAACACACCAGAGCTAGATTATTATTTGTTTGTCTTCCCTTGGTCTGCACTGTCATGCTGTTCAGAATTCAGACTCAGAAGATCTACCTGTGTTCACCGTCTTAGAATATAGCCCAGTAAACAGACCATGCACTCTCATCAAAGTATTTTTTATAATTTCCTGTTTGTTGGTGGTTGGGTCCAGATATAAAGATACCCAAGACCAGTCCAAGGGACTGAACTTCTGTACCTCAATGAATGGGAATGATGACATAATCACAAACCTGAAGGGCCAGATAAATGGATGCCAATTTCAACAACTAGAATCCAGGTATTTGCCATTTGTTAAGGCTCATTGCATGCAGCAATGCACAAATGAATGTTACTGTCACTTAGTCATGACTGATAACTGATTGCCAATTAGACTACTTTCCAGACTTCCAATGTCCACATTAGGTCTAAGCAGTTAAATTACTGACTGAGTATTAATTAAGCAGAACACCAACAAAACATTCACCTGCCACCACCATTTTCCGAATCCCTTTATTTTGTTGCTTTACAGCCATCTTTGTCGTCTGGCTGCACTTACTTCACTTTGGGTTAAACCAAGACGCCAGTGGCTTAAACCCACAGCTCAGGCTAAATGATTGGTTGCCTGTACAGATCACAGGCACCTCTGATGCTTCTGAAGACACTGCTGGTGTTTAAACCCACACACAATGTTCTCCTTTGTCCCCCAACTGCATTTCAAAATGAAAAAAAAAGAATTGCACATAACCTCATAAACAGACATATGCATCCACACACAAATGTTAACATATGCATTGGTACACACAGACACACAAATGCAAACAAACATACATTTACTCGACAAACATACATACACTGGCATGCTTATGCGCACAAGAACACACATCACAGACACACATACAGACACACACACACACCCCACGTCAAGTCTGCATCTATTCAACTGACAATGAGCTTCCTGTTGTTGAGTTCTTTATCAAATCTAAGTTGTGTAATAGAGTGTGGAGCGTGCTCTGACACCTGTGGTAATGAAGTTATTAGAATTGACGCCAGAGACGCCGACAAACAATAGCACTCTGTTGGACTCCCTGGAGATGTCTCAGGGCAGAACTTTCCCCTCATCACCAGTTCAGAGAACAAGAAGCTCAAGACAGCAAACCGAGATGACTAACACAGATACTTCAATGTGCCTCCCTGGAAATGTTTTAAGAGGCTTATGCAAAAGATGTAATGCATTACAGGGAAAAAAGAGAACAAAATTAGTTATTTATGCGATTTCTAATAAAGCCCGTGTTCTGTGTGAGCGCTTTGATGAGGTCACGGGGGGTTCGATTTTTTAATTGCATTTCTCTTGAAAACAGTTTCACATGTATAATTTTGCGCGTGAACTATGGGGGGAACCGACACGATGAAAGGACACCTCAGCAGCTGTCCAGCCCAGGTTATGGCTTGCTCCCACGTGCTCAGAGAATGATTAAAAGATAACTATGCTGTTCATAATTGGTTCTTCATTTGATCCCAAACCATGATAGGCAAGAAGATTACCAGCTGATAATTAAACATTTCTTCTGACGAACAGCAAGACAAAGAACCTCACTCAAAGAGCCTGGAGCATTCAAAAGAAAATGAACAAATAGCCATGGACAAAAATAAGTTATTTGTGATGTGGTTTGGTTTAGCAATGAATTACAATACATTCTATCACATTACAATATTAATTTACTGAAACCAGCAATAGCCACACCTAGAGTAGAGCAAGCTGTATTTTACATACAGCAACTGTAATGCAGTAGGAAAGAATCCAATCTAAAATGAGCAGTCCCATTGTACATGCCGCAACAGATTCCATGGACGTCTTTTGTCTGTCGCCATGTCTGTTTTCCGTGATGGAGAACAGCATAGTCACAGCTGAAGCCACCTGGCCTTGGTAGACTCAGCAGTCTGCATACAGACATGGTTTCAAACCCACCTTATAGAAAAAGCCATTTTTGAATCGGGGGGCAAGCATGAAACTAGACTATGTTACATGTCTGTGAAGTGATGTGAGAACCTCATGGCGATTCCCTCGAGAGCAAGCGCTAGAGACACTCAGATGCAGTGTCAGACTCAAGGTTAGTTGTTGATGTTACACAGCTGGGTACTGACACCCCCGGGGGTGCCCCCCCCCCCCCCCCACCCCCATTCCCTGGCAGGGCTGGGTTTTGAAGTAGGATTATATCCCTAATGCACTGGTTTATGCAATCTGCTATATGTCGAGATGAGAGCGAGAGGATCTCTAGTTATGCAACTCTAATGTAAAGGAGTGATCTCAAGGCAATAGAAACTGAAGGAACAAACAGAGCCAGTCAATAACTTCTGTGATGGCGAGGTCTGTGTGGCAAAATAGCATATAAACGCAACATGAACAGATCAATACACAACAAAACTAAAAGGCACCTTATCAGGGGATTTGTGCACACATGGTCATTATTTCATAATATGAATCCGTTAATATGCTAGAGCTAACACAATACCCACTTGGAAACAGAGCTCAGAACAGTTGGTGCCTGTACGTAGATGATGACTATGATTAAAGCTTATTCATACACTGAGTAGCTTGTATAGGAGCTAATTGTAAAGATGGATAAATTATACGGCAGGAATAATTGCATGCAAATTGGTGGATGAAAAAAACACCATTGTACTGACACTGTTAAGGTGTTGCTCTTTTAACCAAGGTCAGAAGAGGGCTGCCTAAATACAGAGGTTCTTTAACTTGCCCATGCTCTCTTCAAATTCGGTTATGCTCATGCTTTGTCTAAAGTTTGGCTCAAACTTAGCCCTGACAAAAAACATATATACAGTATACTGTATATATATATATGTGTGTGTGTGTGTATAAAGTGTATGCTGAGATTCTACACATGGCTGTTTAATGGCTAATGCCAAAGCTATCACACTTGAGAAAAGTAGCATAGCCAGTACCTCCAGGGTAAACACATCTTTAGTCTTGGACTAAGATGAAAGAGTTCAGTGTAAAACTCGATTTACCACACCATCACTAGATGTGGTGAGCTGCTCATCAAATCCTATTCTTCTGTGCTGCATCTCAACTCAAACTCAAACCCAACTTAAAGTGCATTGCAATACACAGAACAAAGGCAACATGACGTATCCAGGTGTAGTTTTTGCTGGATTTTCCATATCTCTGCTCCTGACCCCACCTTTGTGTGGGATCTAAAATGCAGCTCAGTGGGAAGGTCCAATCACAGCTGCCTGAGAAATTGTTTTGGAATTGGATGTGGAGCAGCCAAATTTATGCTCTTTACAGAGAGGTCTACCAATGATGAGGTCTTCAGTGATTTTATAGAAATATCTCAAAATTAAAAGAAAAAATATTGGACAGTACAGGACACTGCTAGTAAAATAGCAATGTTTCACCAGTGAATTCTATCACATAGCAATGACAGAACTTTAGCAGCGTCTGCCTATGTAGCGCCCGCTCTATAGGCTTGAAAAATGTAATTTATTTTGGATAGATTATTGATCAACAAACATGCTCATTGGCCTAAAGCTTACCTGTGTGAGATTGGTATACATTGAGATAGATTCCAGTTGCAATTTGTGCAACATCATAATACTAAAGCTAGCAAAATCCAATACCCAGCTCGTAACGCAAGTATTTTTCAGAAATGTTATGATACAATACTTAAGTTGTCCTTTTAGCCAGTCGGGGTAGCTTTTCCGGTGTCTGTCGCTAACTCTAATTTTGTGTATGATGCTGCCTGCTGTGTCGCAGTGTCTTGTAAATCCTCTTATCCGTCGCCTTTTTGATGTAGGCTAATGAAACTTTACTGTCCTCACTGAACCTTTGGATCTGACGTCTTTGTTTCTCAGTGTGAAACTTACAAGAGGATAGGATAGGATAGGATTGCAAAGGATTATATCTGTCAAGGCTGAATATTGAATGCCATACTAGCTAAGTGATTAAAAAAGATATGTTAAATTGACAGGTCAAGAATATATTACATGGCTAACTGTAACACAGGCACAATAGCTGGTCTGATATTTTGCAGTGTAAATTTCCAATATCCATATGAATGGTCACACAAATAATATGCAATTAGTTATTGGGAGGGGGTGCTTAACAACAGAAAATGTAAGGTGAAATATCAAGAACCAGCTTGCTATCATGGAGTCCAGCATGGCATGGACTTGTTTGCCTTATGGCGAAGAAAAGACAAAGGAGACAGGAGGCAAAAGCCAATAGAAAGGAGACAAAGCCAATGAGTAAACACTTTTCAACAATTTTCTAATTAATGTAATGAGCTTTTACAAAACCTGAATTCTTCTTTGATGTGAACAGAACACGAACAAATATTTCGCACATAGTGATTAAAAGACGGCCAGGCAAGAGAAACAACCTGAAATCAAAGGCAGATCAAGTGTTTCCGGAGCTCTTTTTACATGGGCCTAATTAATGCTTAATTAAAGACATGTTCAACAAACACCTTCACTCACATTTCCCCTCCCCCACCTTCAGCAATCTGCACATTTTAATAGCTGTGTTTATATGTCGGTTGAGACTTTTTTTAATTTGATAAGTTTGGATAAGTAGTGAATGGAGAAGACTTACATTCTGCCATTTCCTTTCTTCTAAGCGTCCGTATCAGCATAGGAGATCTAGCGTTGACCTCCGTGTGTACTGCCTGTGGCTTTCACAAGTTCTCCCTCTCTCTGCCAAATCACAGGCAGGACTGACGCATGGAAGTCTCTTTCCACAATATAATTAAATCAGAAATATGGAAATGGGCTGCAACTGTGAATTTACATATTGTTTATATCTCAGGACTGTGACTTTGTGTCTCAGTGGTGCATTTATATTGAGAGATCCTGTCTTGTAACTTCAATATTTTTAATTAAGGCTTGAACTGAAGCATGAACTGTTTTCTGAAATTTGAAAGAAATTGGTTGAAGAGTCCTTTTATTCCTTAAGAGTGCTGTTTATGCAGAATTCTCAGGATTAGTTTCACTTGCATAAAATGTGCTTGACACTAAAAATAAACTCTTATACTGGAGTCAATCTGGAGAAACATCTCAAGTCACCCGCAAGAGTCCACTTTGACGAATCATCGTGTTTGCATAGCAAAAGGGATAGTTCATGCCAATTCCTCTTTGAAAAGCTGGATGTATATTACACTTAATATCAACCCTTTGTGTAGCACTGAAGGATTTCAGCTGGATGCAGGATTACCCACACATACAACCTCCACTGTTTACAGGTTTGTGTGTTTATTGAGTGTTACAAAAAAAACGTCAAAGAACATACTGTTCCATTCACTCTCTACCGCATGACAGTCAGGCGATAGACCATGACACTGGCGACGGTAGGGACAAGTTCAGCAAGTTCAAGGCATAAACTCTGTACTGTGGCTTTTCTTTTTCTGCTTAACTGGAACTGGCACACAGATCCACCTAAAAATGAACTCTCAATCACCTCTATGCAGGGCATACTGGACTGATCTGTGCAAATGTTTGTATTCTTCTATCAGAGGCTGCAGAACTCTGCCTCTGTGCCAGGGTGTTTCTGTGTGTGATCCTAGAAAAACACATTTGGCATGGTTAGCGTGGTATTGTGTCGACACTGTGTATTGATAGAAAAGGTTTTATCCTTATCCGAGAAATCAATCCAGGAAACTGTATTCATGTGAGTCACATTCCCACCCCAGTTTCAGGTGTCTCTAGGGATGATCCTATTCTAACGAATGTGGCTCACATGTTGTCTGTGGCAAAGACTGGGAGAGGCCTTGAAAAAAAGCAAACAAACGCTAAAGAGCTGTTAAATAAAAGAAAAACAAAGCCATGGGCTAATAAACACTAGCACACTAACTGCTGCATGCCACACACAGAGAGAGAGAGAGAGAGAGAGAGAGAGACACACAGACACACACACACACACACACACACACACACAGAGATACACGCACAGAGAGAGAGAGACACACACACCCACAGACACAGACAGAACACCTTCTTGGGATGTAACACAAAATAACACCAAATGAGTCTGGATTGCCATTTCCAGAAGAATTTCGCAAAGATGAGACGCATAGGTTATGTGCAGACGTGAACATGTACTCCTGTGGGCGACAGCATTAGATAAGAGGTCAGAGTTCAGAGGCTCAATGTTGCCCTTTGGTGAAAGAGACCATGGATACAATGGTATGTGTTCTTCTGTGGGCAATCCAACTGTGGCTTCAACTGCAGACCTGAGCTGGCAGCAGGTGAGTTGACAACTGGCTCCTGATGCACTATATGTTACTGTGTGGGCAGCCAGACGGAAAGGTAGACTAGTCCCTGAGCAAATGTTTGTTTTGTGGGTTTCCAATTAAAAAATAAAGTTGCCACTTCAATTTTCCTCAAGAAAACTTCATCAGTACTGTTATTGCCGCAAAGTAATGAGGGACATTACAGCTTGTTTCATATTTATCAAAAACAATCAAGCATGAAAAGAAACATTTAGCTCAAGAGAACAAACAGCTCGATAGACCTACTGTGACTGTGGGAGGATGTCGATTTTAAAAGATAAAAAAAGCACTTACAAATGACTGGACTGTTTTGTGCAAAGAAATGTAAGCATGATGTGGTCATACATTGTATTACACATTGAGAATAAATAAATTACAATATTTTAAAACAACCATTTGTACACAATAATGTTTTATTTTATACACCTAACTGTTCCTGTTTAAAAGATGCAGTCAGTATTTTTTGTGGTTGGAAATTGACTTCTTGACCTATGATGACATAGGCTATTTCTGAATGTAATTTGATAATTCTTGTCAATTTGTCCTGTGCCGTCTGTCCAGGTACGTGATACTTTGTTTGATGTGTTGACCATTTAGAGGGCCATTCTGTATGACTGATACCTCACTGTAAGTTTACACCAAAAATTGCTTACTGCACCTTTAAGGCCTGCAGGAGAACATCTGGCATCTGGATTTCATAATCTGATAATCCTTACCACAAATTTACAAACAAAGATCACATTATTTAATCATCAAGACTTTTTTTTTTGCCTTTTCGCAGTAGTTTTAGATAGAGGAGGAAAAATCTGACAGAGGACCAAAACACTGGTATCCGTGGGGAAAACACCTGTTTGATGCGTTTAGACTTTAAAACCTCCATCCGCATCCCCATCCGAAACATTTACCAGCACTCCATTTACCAGTGAAAGGAAAACCCCATCAGATACCATCCCTCACACACCAGGTGACTGCCTAACTAGGTGGTCAATCATACAGACAACAGGTAGCCCTAGGCCTTCTCAGCCTGGCCCTGCATGTTTGAGCTGCCATTAGACTGACCTGATCTGGATCTCTTTTCCTGATGAAATGATTATATTTTAAAATGATCCAGTTCAACTAATGAATGTTAGTAGTAGCCTTATATTCAACTCACTGAGATAACTGTGGGCCTATTCTTCAAAGGGACACCACTGGTTGCTGTACATAGTGTAAATAATAGGCCTGCAGAAAGTAGAAGTGGCTGTGAAGATAAAGGTTAGATAAAGGCTGCAGCTACCTAGCTGGATTATTGGGATGTGTAGAGAAAATTAGATTAGCATTCAAACAGCAAATCTTTGGCTACAGGCTATTTCTGATGGACAGCAGAGACCTAGGAACTGTGTCTGGAGGCACCAGTATCAAGACAATGTCCTCTTTTTATTTTCATTTAACTCTTGAGGCATCAAGAGTTGTAAAACATTGTAAGTCGTCATTGTAAGTCACTTTGGATAAAAGCGTCTGCTAAATGACTAAATGTAAATGTAAAACCACGAAATTGCTGAACGCTTTTTAGGATGATAATTTGGGTCTAGAAGAGAGAAACAATAGAAGAGAATTACAAGTTAGATTAGAACAAGTGTTTGTCAAATTTGGCATCTGTTTGGTGAAATTTTGTTGTTACAGACAACCAGAAATCAAGCAAATTGCCGAAGGCTCCAAAGCATTGTAGCCTAGCCTACCTTAGTTTTTCAGATTCATAAATCATTCATAAATTGTATTACGACTGGTTGTTTTAAAGCTACTTTACACCACTATCGTTCAAAGGCACTTCTTAGGCTACATTTGCACAAGCTGAATTATTTGTTTAGTCTATATTGCTTGTTTCATATGAATAACAAGCCCCACAAGAAGTTCACTCCCACAACACTACAAATCAGTTTTCTATGAAAACGTAGTGGAAGGATAACTTTTCTGTAAAGACAGTGATTGGCTACACGCTTTTGTATTAGGCTACATGTACACTTCATTAGTAATTACTTGCATCACAGCCATGATCTGTCATACAACCATTACACTTCCAAATTTGAAATGTCAGGCTAGTACTATGGTAGCTGTCAGTTGTAGGTTTACTGTGAAAAGAGCTCAAGATAGTTTTAACTGCCAGTTTACTTATTTCCACTATTAATTATTTATGCCGTTTTTTTTAGACCTCTTCAAAAAACGTTCTATTTAAACGTTCGAAAACTGAGAACACAGTGATTCACATGGTCATATGTGAAATAATTTTTCATTTTATTGTCTGTCTGTGTGTGTGCATGTATGCAACTTTGAGCTTGGCATGGTCTAATAAAACTACAATCCTGTTGTTGTTATTGTTATGTCTCAGACCATGATGTCCGAATATGTGACAGCACCAATTAATATTGTGTGTGTGTATTAGTCTGCGCACAGAAATCATGCCCTGAAGGTCTCCATCTAAACATATAGTTTGACTGTAAAGTGCCTGCCATTTTGCCCAGGCCCAGATCTCCTTGTTTGACATTTTACTCACCTTTGAGGGGACATGTTATGGTTGAGCTGTTTTCTATGTTTAGCACTTTTTATTGATTTTTTCTTTTATAATCAATACAATTACACATCACAAATATAATGATCATACCCCTACCCACTGGGGGACATGTTATGGTTGAGCTGTTTTCTGACAAACTTCTACTTTTGAGTATACCCTGAAAAGAGTTCTCTGATTCCCAGTCAGCGATTAGTGTTTTGGGGTCTTGACATATGCTCTCTCACCAGTTGAGCCAATTTGTTGGAACACAGAATGCCTGCGTTCTGCTAATGTTTGGCTCAGTTTCGGTGTGGACACAAACTGCGCTTTCAGTCTCTGACTATTGGGTTTGGTGGCATCAATGACAGCGGCAGTACTGATGGGTTTGCTTCATACGAGGGCATTCCAGCAGTGGATTCCATCTCAACGTCTTGTAACAACCCGGCTCGTGAACCGCTACATAAACTGGAGACAGACCACAGAGTTTGGAGACAAGGGCATGACTGTGAGGAGGGAGTGGGCAGGCTCCAAATAAACTATCTAGAGCTACTAACTGTTCTTTTAGCTCTCAAACATTTTCTCCCGGCTCTGCAGGGCCATCATGTTCTGATCAGCACAGACTCAACAGCTGTCTTGTATAAACAGACACAGTCCCCAGATAGCAATTATCTTTGGGCCAGATCTGCACCAAAGCCTTTAGACCCACTGTAGCTCACACACGGCGGTTGGCCAGATAGAGGTGTTAGACATTTCAGCTGCAAACAGTGCAGTATTTTTGCTGGCTTACAAATTTGGCCCAGATTTGTTTTCCACCACTCAATCGAAAGCCCCAGAAGATGTGTTTAAAAGATGGTTCGCTGATTTGGCC
This sequence comes from Clupea harengus, assembly GCF_900700415.2. Taxonomy (NCBI): domain Eukaryota; kingdom Metazoa; phylum Chordata; class Actinopteri; order Clupeiformes; family Clupeidae; genus Clupea; species Clupea harengus. Next base: position 14,129,858 of record NC_045170.1, read on the forward strand.
CAAATCCATTACACAGATCTGAGCTGATAGTGGCAGCAATAACTGGAATGGAACAGATTTAAAAATTGTGGTGGTACACTGTACAATACTGGCCACTTTTGTCTATGTTAAGGCTGAGATGAAGCTATTGCTTAATAAACTGTAACTGTTAGATATTTTCAACATGGATAAATGACTGATGCCCTCTTTGTCTTCCACTTGTTTCCACGTTGTGGAGATGATTGAATATTAATCGGAACAGTGGAATTCCCCTTCAAGTTCTCCTTCAGTAGAAAGCAGTGTACTTTTACAGTCAGGTTATGCTATAAAATAAAAATAAGTATTTCTATGTTTGGTATTAGCTATCTGGGTCCCTCCTGCTTTTGAAACTTTCTCACCTAGTGCAGTCTGCATCTGTTGTCAGTCAGGGCGACTCATGTCCCACGTTATAGGAATCTGGGGGCAGACCTTCTCTCCAGGGGGGACCTCTTTTTAAGAGAGTGGCGATTTCACATACAGGTGGTGGCACAGATCTGGGGTCAGTTTGGCAAGGCCAACGTTGATCTCTTCGCATCAAAAGAACACTGTTGGCTGTTCTTTTCGGTGAAGGATGCCGGCGCTCCACTCAGAGTTGATGCCCTGGCACACAGATGGCCAAAGTGTCTTCTGCCCGCATTCCCTCTGAAACTCTGGAACTGATTCTACCCACGCTGGAGCATCAAGATGGCCTCTCTTTCATTTTGGTGGCCCCCTGTTGGCCAGCAAAGTCATGGTATGCAGATGTAACCTGTGTTGTATATAGACAAACACATTGAAGCGTCAATTCTAGCACTGGTGTCAGGCGAGTGGCGGTTCTTCTTTTGAACCATTATTCTGTGGACTATCCTTCGTGCACCCAGTGAAACAAAGGTCATTTTGCAGCCTAAAGCGGCTTATGTACCTAAGATTTTGCCTGTGTTTTATGTCTATGCCATTTGACTTATTTGCTTTCTCTACTCCTCCATTTCCCTCTGAGGAGTAGAGGAGGCTAAGTGCACTGTGCCCAGTGCAGCCACTGTGTACACATATTTCTCACACTCAGGAGTTTCGGTCATGTGACCAACTCTGTCCAATTTGTTAATCCAGCTCATGGCAGGGTTGCTGTTTTAACAGCGGCTCTCCCACTGGGTTGTGGGTGGTCCTTGGCTTATAACTGGAAGGGCATGGTGGTATCATAACTGGAAGCAGAATGGCGGTATCCTGGGCATTGTTCAGGGGTGTGCCAGTGGAGGAGGTGTGGCCGTGGCCTCTATACGTCACCAGCCTTTTAAGCGTGAATAAAGGGGTCTTCGGTCAGACACGCAAGGGTGTGACAGTACAGACAGACCAGGCGGCATTGAATTGTGCTGGCTTCTTGGTGGTACAGGCCAAGTTGGCCATTCTAAAATATCATAAGGTGAGAACTTTGACAGCTATGTTTGGGTCTTTGGTGGAGACAAGAATAGTGGTCGGGTATAGGTTTTATCATTAGACAAGTTGACTCGGTTTTGGGAAAAATGGGGTTGTGTGTGGGGTGAAATACTCACCCTTAGTGACTGGTAAGCTTGTATTCAGCTGGTGATGTAGGCGGATTTGTATTTCTTAATGAAAGCTTTTGTTACAAGTCATCAATGGTGCTCACTCATCGATTCCTTGAGATTGTATTCATTAGCCGCTGCAGATTTGCAAATATTGACTTTCTGCTCAAGGATCTGAAGGTAAAATATCGATCATTGCATCAAAGTCTCCAGGTACATTTCTAGCCTAACTGAATCGCTTGGCAGGATTTTAGCCTTAACACCAGGTAAAGGCATCATCCTTAACTTGTTTGACCAGACTGATGCAGGGAAAGAAAATTACTGTGTTGCACAAATGAACACGATGCACAGAATACTTTTTTTAGACGACAGGCTGCTCAGACAGAAGTAGAGAAAATGCATCTGGTTTAATATAGGACATTAGTAATTTAATTGGGATTTTGACAGTTCACAGGCAGACATCTACAAAACACTGTTTTAAAAAGCCCATCATGCCAACCCACACCACATCCCACATGCTCACAACCAAAACACCTTATAGAGGAAAACTGACAGCCATTACCCATCAAACACATCCTCTCAAAAGGGCCTGCACGTTTTTTTTTTTAATTCTCAAAAGCAATTTCCTCTGACAGAAAAAAACAAATGCGTGCTTCTGATAAAGCTGGGCAGCACTTCAGGGGATCCGGACTGACGACCATGGAGAACACACTCAGTCATGAGACACCATGAGGTAAACGGCCAAGGGCAGCTTACACTCGGTGAGATTGCGTGTTTACTGTTTGCTGATGCGCAACAATGCAGAGATTCACTTTGATTTGTATGCGGTGCGCCCGGAGCGTGATTTTATCAGGCAATCAATAACAGATTTGAAGCGATTTTTGCTACGTCACTGAGCCTCGGCTAAACATGATGTTGGTGGCAAAGAGGTGTCTAACAAACAGTACTCAAAGCAGTTACGGTATGTGCGCGTGGGTGTAGGCTATGAGTGCATGTCATATAAATAATTTTGAGGTATGTCTTTCATTTTAACCATTTTCCAAAACACAAGAAAAGCAAACGATGGCTGTTGTACAAAAAAGTTTTTTTGCCGCATCACTTTGAGCCAGACACTACACAGAGAAGCTTTGTACAGGCCAAATATATCAAAAAAAAAAAAAAAGTTGCTGCTTTTTCAAAAAGAAAAAAATAACCAGTACAGTCCTCTCGCGTCCTCTTGAACTCTTCCATGTTCATGTCATCTTCTCAAACACAAACACCAGGTATATGCCTGAAAACCACAAGAGAATAAGCAAGAAAGAATACGTCAAAAATGACAATAGAGACAATGACAATGGACACATTAGAGAAGCCCACTGATAAGCAGCCATGCGGATAGACACATTAGAGAAGCCCACTGATAAGCAGCCATGTGGATGGACACATTAGAGAAGCCCACTGATGAGCAGCCATGTGGATGGGTACATAGCAGCACACCTCCAACCATAGAGGTGTGGTTACTGCAAATAGATCCAGTGCCCAGTCCCCATGCCTGAACTCTTAGCTAATGGACAGAAAATGTCCTGTAATGTCGGACAAACTTTTCTCTTAGGCTAAAACATGATATCTAACAGGCAGCCCAGTCAGCTACGTAACTAATGGATTCTGAATGTGAGAACATGTACGGTGATTTTTTTGTGCTTACTTGTGGCCTCCCATTCAGACTTGCTTAAAGTTCCCTGCGAAGAAAAACAGAAATTGGCATCTCATTTAATCGGAGGATGGGATGGGTGGGTGGATAGACAAATGAATAAATAACTAACTAACAAAATAAATAAATAAACACAAACGCGCAAAACAAATATTATGTGCATAGCATATTGCAATCAAAAATGCATACCTTGTCCTCAACTCATACTCTATTGATCTGTTTGTACTCATGTAAAACCAAGTATGGCCTTCACTGTTACTTAAGTATTTAAATCAGGCTGAACAACTCAGCTGCAGCCTACCAGTGGCATCCTGGCATTCTCTTGTTCAGATCGTGTCTTGGCGTGTTCGTACTCCTCTGCTTTATCAGAAGCCAGCTTATTCCCACCATCAGCTGGGTAATGCTATGACAAAAAAAAAAAGAAGAGAAGTAGTTTAGTCATCGTGAGACCCAGAGTTCGAAACACAAGCAATGAGAGTTCTTCATGCAGGTGTCTGATCTGATTTACTGCCACAGAAATGCACCTAATTAGAACATCCTTGAATGTGGTGTTAATGGGAGGATGCACTCAGACATTTCTCTTTCAAGTATCTGCTGATTGCTAATTAGTTACACCTTTTATGTGGAGGCTATTAGAGAACTTCTTTGCGCGCATGCGTTGTGCAAGGTGACACAGAGACATCATCTGTGGCTTGTGACCCAACACTTCCAGAGGCAAATCAACCATAGAGATAAGGCTACTGAAAGAATGCTTTTAAAGGGATAAAAGAGTGAAGTTGTTTACGGAAGTTGGTGTCCCAGTAAGCACAACCTATTATGGAGAGAATAAGGAATGGAACAACTTCCAAATGCAGATAAGACAAGGGAGAGAGTAAATGAGGCAGAGTGAGTTAGTGAGTAGAGAGAGACTGTGTGTGTGTATGTATGTGTGTGTGTGTGTGTATCTATGTTTAAGTGTGTGAGTGAGTGTCTGAGTGAGTGAGTGAGTGTCTGAATGATTGAGTGAGTGTCTGTGAATGAGTGAGTGTGGGTGTGCGTGTGCAAGTGTGTGTGTGAGTGTGTGTAGAACTAACCTCCAGTGCCTGCATCCTCTGCATCAGGGATTTATTCTGCTCATTCTGAATTTTCTCTTGGAAAAATTCATTGAAGGTCTTCTTGTACACTAGCCTCATGTTGTATTTCTTTGCCATCCTGAAAATAAACAGGGGTGATAAATGTGGAATCACATGTGCTTTGAGGATAGATTGCCTGGAGGTATTTGGCAAGTAACCCAATTTTGACGCTGCCTTTTCCCTGCTTGGGGGTATGAATATCTTGAGCTGAGGAGTACGAATTATCTTTTTAGGTGAGTGCTCCCTCTGCTGGTAAACATGGCACTGTGTGTGTGTGTGTATTTTTCTCAAAGAGGGGAAGTTTGCTGATATTTAAAAATAAAGACAACCATGTCAATACTCACTCTACGAACATCGGGAAATAAACAAGGAATTCTGGGACATCAACCACCCCCTCCAGGTTGAAGTCATACTTGCAGCCAAAGAGAGGGTAGTCATCCTTCTTCTGGAATGTGACTCTGTACACCTCGTTCCCAAACGAGTTGGTCTCGGAGGCTTCTAAACGCCTTCTGAATCAAACAAAACAGACAAATAAACTAAATATGACATCACTTAATTCATAATGTATGGTCATATCTACTGTGCCATCATCTGAACATGTTATTCACCATGCCAAGCACTTGAACCACATAAGAAACTGCCACTACATAGGTTCAATTAAAAGAAAAACAACAAATGCTTTTATTACTGCACTTTCCTGTGAATATGATGTGAGTGCCTATAAATAAGTATTGTACTTGAGGATGGATATGTGCATGTATTTAAGTCAGCTTATTAAAGGTACAGTATGTAGGATTTATTGGCATCTAGTGGTGAGGCTGTATATTGCGACCACCTTTCCAAGCGTGTATGGGAAACTACGGTGGCTGTCAAGTGCCATAAAAAAATGTGAAAGGCCCTCTCTAGTGTCAGTGTTTTTCTTTGTCTGTTCTGGGCTACTGTAGAAACAGGACAGCGCAAAATGGCAGACACAGTGGATGAGAACACACTCCCTATGTAGATATGAAGGGATCATTACAGGTGATTATACACCAAGGAAAACATAATTCTGAATACTATATTCTATGTCTGCAAATAGGTCACCGTAAATCCTACATACTGTATCTTTAAGTCAAATGTGTTTTGTGAAAATATGTGTTTACATAGTATGACTGTGTGCGTGTGTGCGTGTGTGCGTGCGTGTGTGCGAGTCCTTACACCAGCTCATAGGCGTCGGGTGTGGTGCCGATGAAGAAGCCACCGGGTCGGAGTCTCTCACAGGCGTTGCGCAGCATGGTGTCGGCCTGCTGCCGCGTCTCGAATGAATAGTGGTACACAAACTGACAACTACACACATCAAACTGAACACTCGGGTCTGGCAGCTTCTCTGACAGCAGCTCCTAAACAAAGACATCAGACATCTGTTAGCATAAACATTTCCACCAAGGTGAGTGTAGATGAGAGTGTGAGTGAGTGTATGTGTTCTCTCGGTTTTAATGTTTACATGTTCATTCCTAAGTAGTCCATGTAGTGAGCGGAGACATATAATCATCAAATAAAAAAGTACACATATACACTCAGTAGGTGGAATAAAGTGGTTTCAACCCACGGGTGTTAATCAGGCACTGTGATTGTGTGGGCGTGTACACACATGTGCAAAAGAGTGCGTGTACGTGCACATTTTCTGTTATAAATATGTCTGTTTGACAGCCTGTGTGTGTGTGTGTGTTCACCTTGGTGCAGTCGGCTGTGACAAACTCGGCAGAGAAGATACGCTCGTTGGAGTGACACTTCCTCTTCATGTCGGCGTAACGCTGCTGACACTGTTCCACCGATATGGCTGCTATGTCTAACACACACACACACACATACACACACACTTATGGTACCTTCTGAACAAGCAAAGTCGTGAAACAGAGAAATGAAAAGCTATTTGAGCTGAATAATGAAGGACACGTTTGTGACAAAAGAAGGTTTAGAAAAAATTTACCTAAAAAGATGTATGACCTTCTGCACTATTCAATCCATTTATATACCTTTTTTAAACCTTTTAAACAGGTTGTCTAGACATAGGTATGCCATTTTATTTGTCGATACCTTGCACTGATATTACTCAGGTCTATCCTATTGTGCATTTGAATGTGGTCTTCACATCTTGTAATAAAATAAACTTGGGCCTTGATAAAGTGAGGACTTCAAACTCTACAGAGCTCCAACTCCTTTTGTACTGGGGTACAAGAAGGTTACATATCTAAACAAGCAATGTAGGTGCTTTGAGAAAGGAGTCACAAATGTAAATGCCATGCCTAGATCGGATAATGCTCTGATCATTATATGACCTTCAGTGATCAAACGTCAAAGATCACTGTCAATCTCATATTCTGAACAGCTTCACCTATCTGCAACTATCCATCACTAACAAGAGTGTCACAGTCACATGTGTTTTTTCCCATGGGAATACCAATGACCACTATCTCAATGACACCAAGCAAAGGAATACAGCATAATGATTTACTTCTGACAAGTGTCCAACAAAAATCAACTCCACTCTGGAGATACTGTAGAACTACAGATATAGGATGTGAATGTGAGCCTAGAAATGTTCATTACTGTTCCCTAGTCAAGAATGAGTTACTTTTTCAATAGCAATCACATTCAGTCTATATTAACAAGAAAATGACCCGTCAATTATTATGTCTGCTTGTTCTTATGCAATTTTTTTATTTCGACTGGGCAACAGGTCAACATGATTGTATCTAACCATGGTTTGTAAGTCCCTATGTGTCATTTGAAAAAATAAAAATCCCAGACATGAGCACTGAGAAAGCCTGACTCAGCATTGTATCAGAAGAGGACCAGCAGAGCACAGATGGGTGAATGAGAGATTTCTTCCAACATGCCCACACAACGAACACATGCAGAGTGGCGGTGACCCACCACCTGGAAAATTTGGCCCATTCAAATTCACCCCACTACAGTATATGTTTAAGAGTCACTGGCAAACAACTTCATTTACAGACTTACTTTAAGACACAGCGCGAGAGAGAGAGAGAGAGAGAGAGAGAGAGAGAGAGAGAGAGAGAGATGGAAATAGAACTAGAGCGAGTGAGAGAAACTAGTCCATAACTGGCTGCTGTACCTGCACAGACGAGTTTGTTGATGTGACCCTTCCTCCACTTCAGCAGGTCTCCTCCTTTACCACAGCCCAGGTCTAGCACAGACACCTCTCTCTCACGCTGACGCACCTTATCCAGGATCTCACCTGATTGAGAGGAAGGGGGGATAAATAATATTTAACTGATGTAGGATCAGTCAGAGCATATGCTTAAGACTGAGAGATACTTTAGAAAGATGGGTGCAGAACAGCAGTTGACCAAACTCAATTAGACATAATTGCCCAAATATAGAATCAAAGCCATGAGCTTTTCAAGCAATACCAGTGGTCACACACACACACTCATTACTTGACTTCAAGCACTTCAGGTTTGAAAGTGTAGAGGCTGCTCATATAAACACAACTATTGCACTGCCATATTTAAGTATACTGTGTTTGTGAAGGTAGGCATGATATAGTGCTGACCATCCACTAAGCTTACATTGGCTTTAACATCTTAAGACATAATAGTTAGAATTGACACAAACTGTTCATCTCACCTATGAGGACACTCTTTAGCCAGTTGTTGAAGTTTCGCATGTGGACAATTCTGCTCCTGTTGCGCTCGGCTAAACCGCACTCCTGCAGGGAGTTGTAGTGAGAGGCCACCTTCTTGCTGTGATGACCCTCGTCTGTGACCTTCAGAGCGGAGGAAAACAGTAATCAAATGAAAAGGGGGGGACATGTAAATGAATAATAGTACTGAATACATATTTTGACTGTGCAGTACTTCAACTAACATAGCATACAAGGAATCCAGTTCTTACCAGTTTCTTAGCGGGGGATACTTCATCATCCTCTTCCTCATGAGGTCGCTTTCTTTTGCCCAAGGGTGACTGTTCAGTGCTGGGGTCACCCTGTGGTTCATCTTTGCGTATGCATGATCCATTGCCACTGTCTTTTGCTTCTGGTGACTTAGAAACTCCCTCAACTGCACACTGAGCAGCTTCTAAGAGCTGTTCCATTTCTGCTTTTTTAACTGATGTAGACTTATTAGTCTTGGTTTATTGTTGGGGTTAAGAGAAGCCTTCCTTTTAAGATTCTCGCTGAGAGTTTGCTGAAAAGAGAATTAAATCACAATCAACCAAACTGAAGTTACTTTAAGAGTAGAGTTGAAATATTTAGTCATCTTATGCAGTTACTGTTGTACAACCTATAAATGCATGGAGCTTTAAAACAATGTAATCATCCAGCACTAAAATGCACCTAGTCTTTGCCTTACAGATATCTGACTGCATGTTTACATATGCCAGGTGCCACAAATGTAAACAAATGCATAACACATCTAGAACAAAAGAATCGAGATGGAATAACTCAAAAGGGATATTAGGGAATATCAGGACACTTTTGCTTTGGAATTGTATAATTCTTGTACTTCTAAAATAACTTTTTTTAAGTTTCCTTTTGTTCGGTGAAACCTTCCACTCTGAACTTTTGGCACAACTACGCGCACTTATAATAGGTAGTAACCCAATAGCACTTAAACCGCGCAAACTAATGAGCGCGACTGACAAATGTTGGGTCCCTGAAATACATCGCTAGCAAGCCTCTTATCTTATCTGCTGCTACAGCTTGCAACTAATCACTTTGATCTAACGCATTAGTGTAACTAGACACAATGTACCCAGGGCAGCAAGCTACATGTCACGTTAGTTGCAGCCAACCTACGGGAATTATGCTTAGTACATCCGTGGCAAGCACACGTTCATGCACACAATTGCAGAGGATGTAGTCAGAGATGCTGATAGTTAAACATTACACACAATCAGTGTTAGCACAGCACGGCACGGAAGGGCATACATGGTCTACAAAAACATTAATCTCACATACCGGGTTCGTAGCTAACAATCACTTGAGTTTTCCGCCATTACGCACCCGACGATAGATAGAGGAGTTCAGTCATGTGAAGTACTTGGTGGTCTTTTCTAAGACACTGGATGGAAGGCATGCTCCCTCTATTGGCTTGGATGTTCAAACAGGCAATACAAGCAAACACAGATTATACATTGAGTTCACCAGATCAGGTAAATTAGTTCAACTACGTGCAATATATAAACTGAAATGCAGGTGCTTTTTTTGTGACCTATTTGTTTGTGTTATAGATTTTACGTTCTACAAGCCAACGAGCAGGGCAAAACTTTTAGATAGGCGGAACCTCTGAGCAGGGGGTAAAACATGTCGTGGACACCCGGAACGTTTCCGTTATGTAAATTCAGTTGGGAAATGTAGTTCTACACCACAGGATACTATGGCGAACAACTGAAACCATGACGAAAAAACACTACATCTCCATATCTGCACTGCGTGTCATGGGTCCATGTGTTATATGTGCGCGTCCTACGTGCAATTCTCCTAGTGAATGACAGAAGGACATGGCCTGTTAGTTGTTTTTTGTTTTGTTGCTGCAATGGAATGACCACTCCAACATCATCTCATGCACGTATGTTGTTTAAATATACATTTGTATTTATGTTCGTAGTCAGCTGATGACTAAAGTACTGGTGGTCCGGTAGCTATTGCTAGTCAGTAACAGCAGCGTTAGTCAGCTAAATGACAGATCTAAGTTTGAGGCCAGACAGCGTTGTTCGTCGCTTGTCTGTCGTCAGTATATTGGCCAGGGTCAGGATAGCTTTGTTTATTTGGCTGAATGTTCTTTTTCTGGCTAGACATGGTCAGCCTTGACCGTTAGAGTTGCTTGTTTATTTGCTGCAAGTTAGAATTATGTTAGCAGTTGGTGTGGATACCTTATCAGGCTAATTTAGGTAAGGGAAGTTATTCAAGTCAAACCAGGCAATCTTTCCTCGAATATATGGCTGTACGTTATATCTGAATGTTTACATTTAGTTTCCCTAATTGTTTATGTTGTGCAGGATAAAGCCCTCGCGTGTAGGATGTCATCTTTCCAGTTTCTGGAACGTCTTTGAGTCATAATTTCATAAAGGTATGGATACTCAAATACATTGACTGTGATTATCTATTTGTATTGTTTGTATAGACCATCGCTTGAAAAGTACTTCTAAGAGAGCTTCTTTTGTCCTTTTGATTTTGACAAAAAAAAGACTGCAAAATAACCTTTGGCAGTTGTGGCCTTTTTTCACCACTCCATGACTTTGCTGACCCAGTTTCCTTGCCAAAAATCTTACTTAAGTTACTCTGTGTGAAATATATCTGCACCCTTACCACATGTGGACTGTAAATGGCCAACACTTGTTTCTTGCCAGGGCAGAGACTCGACGCGGCAGCAGAGGAGGATGCAGAGGTACTTGTGCGCTAGAGCTATGAGGCAGGCTGATGCCTTGCACCACCTGCTCCTGGGACCCCCCTCCCGAACCAGCAGGACCCTGACCAGACCCTGGGACCCACCCAGGCTGAACTCCAGCCCTCGCTATTTAAACACATCAGCGGCGATGTGGACTTCAGCCCCGCAGAAAGCTAGCCCAGGCGGGGCTGAGCAGCCCGGGAAGCCTTCTGAACAGGAGGAGCATGAAATAGACCCTCTGCAGGACAAGTCCATTGGCTTGGTGCAGAGATTTAAGAGGACCTTCAAGCAATACGGCAAGGTGATGATACCTCTGCACCTCCTGACATCCTCAATGTGGTTTGGGACATTCTACTACGCTGCCATGAAGTAAGTAGGAGCCTGTGTACCTCATAAAAGTTAAGCAGTCTAGGCGGTTTATTGCTAATCTCAGAGGTGACAAGAGTTGTTTTGGAGAAAGCTTGATTTGTCTTTCACTGCAATGTGTAGGCAGCGCTCTCTGGCCCCTTAGCTTAATGATACCGTACCTCCTGAGGCCCTAAGTAGCAAATTGGCTTTTCTTTTTTGACTGCTCACCTCTTCCTTGAGTGCCTAGTGACATGCAGTAACTGGCACAGTGTGTAAAGTTTACTCCTTAATCGTGTCAGGGCTTATCTGGGGCAGACAGGCTTGAAAAACACAACTGTCTGGGAAGATGCTAAAGGAACTTATTGCTGTGAGTGTGGTCACATCGGCAACACAATTAGAGTGGAGCACAGATAATAAAGTGACAGGAGGAACTAATTATTCCTGAGAATGCACACTTTTGTCAAAGCCTTTCCTCCCAACCGCTTAGGTTTATTAATATGGGGCTTAACTGGTGCCACCCAAAGATATTGAAAGGAGAGCAATTTGGTGTAATAACTCCAATTTCACTGTAATACATTATTACATATCACAGTCAGTTTAAATATGTTATGAATGGGATTGCAGAGGTTCGTAAATTCCATGCAAATAAAAAGAAAAAAACCTTAGATAGAGATATGTTAGATTATATGAAGTCTTAATGAAGCTCTGTCTCAAACTGCGCACTTGTGCACTTTGAACACTGACTTTCAGTGTTTAGGGCGTTCACACTGACAGAACCAGCAGAATTCAGGGCACTGAAAGTACCCGGATGGCGCACTGCAAATAGTAAAAAAATGCAGTGAAAACGATGGACACTACTCGCCCTAAACGGGCGCCATCTTGGCTACGTAGCGGAAGAAGAGGAGCCCTTCGGCAGCTTTTCAGTTTGGAAAGTTGGCTGACTGACGCCTCGCAAATCACTTCAACCATTATTGCTGGTTACAATAACTGTGTTATTTGATAGAACAATGTCTATTTCGCGAGAAAACGGCAAAAGATGTACATTTACATACAGAACACGGCCGTCAGCGGAGTTTGGTCCGCCATCTTTGTTTAAAATTTCCTGTTGGCCTGGAGGAAGCTGGCGCATAGATTTATGGGTAAAAGGCTCGCACATTTGCGTCAGTCAGTGTTCCATTTGAGACAACACTAATCAGCGACAGAACGCACTACAGATGTAAGTGCACTGTATTGCAGTGCACTGTATTGCAGTGTACTTCGTAAAGTGCGCGGTTTGAGACATAGCTTTAGAGTGTTCGATTCCATTTACACTTCCTCTTCACTTAAGATCCTTGAGGAGATGCTTTAATGCAAAGCTGTATATTGTTCAGTGGCAGCAACTGTTTTATCAGTGCTTGAGTATTGCATTGTTAGTGACTTCCTGTACCTGATGAGAAAAAGTGATAGAGAAATTTTTACATATTTTACAGCTTTAATATGTATGACTGTCTATGCTAGGATGGTGAAGTTGTTTATGTAATCCTAAAAGTGTGTAGGAACAAAGCCTCTCTCAAGAAGACAGGAACAGAGAAATGATAATATCCTTATTATGCATCAACAGGGGAGTGAATGTAGTGCCATTTCTGGAGTATATTGGATTTCCCGAAAGGCTTATTAAACTTCTAGAAAATTCTCAAAGTGGCTACGCTCTAACTGCATACGCGTTGTACAAGGTAAGGCTAAAATTGCATTTTTGAACATCTAGTCTGAGGTTTATTAACAAACCATAATAGGTCTGGCTCAGATGGCCACAGCAATGTAAAAAAAACAAACAGCCGTAAACAAATTTCAAACCAAATGTTCAGGAGTTAATCCAAGACAAATGTGAACTCAAAATTATTTTTAGCGTTGGTGTCTGAGAGAAATGTGCGGGGTTCTATTTTTGGGATGGAGCAGAAAAGGGCTTACATTCTGTGTTGATCTTTTGAATGTTCCCTTGGTCTGGTGCAGATTGCCACTCCAGCGAGATACACTGTGACCTTGGGTGGAACGTCACTCTCTGTGAAGTATCTGCGGCAGTATGGCTACCTCTCCACCCCTCCGCCAGTCAAAGAATACCTCCAGGAGAAGATGGAGGAAACAAAAGAGAGGTTATCTGAGAAAATGGAGGAGACCAAGGATCGCTTCTCCGAGAAAATGGAGGAGACCAAGGATCGCTTGTCCGAAAGGATGGAAGAAACCAAGGGGAAGTTCTCCGAGAGACTGCAAGAGACCAAAGACAAAGTGTCTTTTCGTAAGAAAATCGACTAGGTGTCCGTTTTTGTTTTGCTGGCCTGTGGAAGGCCATGCTAAAAATAACAGAAGGCTATGGAACTTGGCACTAAAGACTGAATCAGATGCCTCGAAGTAAACAATAGTCACACACCACACAGGCTCACAAACACACACAGATTTGTCCACTGCAAAGTCGCTGCTCCCTCGAGAGGTTTTGGAAAGAATTTTGAACTCTGTTATGAGGAATTGCAACATGTGCTTTCAAAAAGTCATGTTGATAAGATTCCCCCTCTCCATCTCTTGAATCCTGCATCTCGTTCTTTGGAAATGCTTTCATGGTCACCATTTAGCTATAGTGTTTAGACACAGGTCTGTCAGGGTCCTGACACGATACATTTCAGAGTTTTCCTGCCCTTGAGCAGGCACAAGTGCTATTGTCCTCAGATATTTTTGGAAATGCAAAGAATTATTTTTGTTTGTGAACGAGTTAAGAGAGTGACTAATGTATGGAACCAGATGATGAGTTTTGTTGTGTGCTGTGACAGTCTGAACATTTAGAAACCCATTGAGTCCCATTTGGGTCAAGTTAGTGCAAACGGCCCTACAGTCAAAATATCCCACTCATACAAAAATCATATAAATCAGAATTAAACTTAAATTTTACAGAATTAGTTTAAGTAAATGATGTGCAGTAGTCCCAAGATTGCTTATCTCTTAAATGTTATAAAAGAGGAGTGGTAACTCCATTTACTACAGAAGTTCTATCAGATCATTAATTTAACAAGTAAATGTATATTTAATGACATAATTGTTTTTTTCTTTATTGCAAGTTATTCTCTGCAGGCTTCGAACTATGGACAACCCAACGTTTTCTTTCGTTGTAGCCTAATTTGTATTCTGTTTTTCCCTTAATGCCATTTAAAGGCTCATGATCACAAGTGTTAATTTAGTTGTGGCAAAATGGTGTTACACTGAGGTTGTTAGGGCAAACCAGCCTTGAATTTCTTATCTAGCCTTTGATTTCTCAGCCTTCTGTGTTTGTTTGTCATTTTGTCTCCACCTCCTGACAAATAAATCGATTATTTATTTCAGTCAGTTTAAATCAGTCTTACCATTTTTGTGATCCATACCCCCCCCCCCCCCCCCCCCCCCCCCCCCCCCCCCCCCCCAGCGGGTTTGCCTATGAGAGACTGGGCCATTGCTTAGATTTGGCAGCTGATCTAGCCTTGGCCCAAAGGTGTTCCATCCAGCTGACACGTTGCCATTGAGGGATCTGTTCAGGTGAATGTGGTCTGTCCTGACTAAATAAAGATCAGCAATGAACAAAAGCTTCTTCTGTTTCCTTCTTGACGCGCGACAGCTGACACACACAAGGCCGGGTGAGATTGTGAAAAGAGGGGCCTTTTCAGGACACAGGTTTCACTCAGGAACCCAGACAACACACTTAGCGGCCACAGAAACTGCTTGGGCGACGATTCAATCGATAGCGAGAGTTTTATCATTGCTTGGGGGTCCTTTCTAAAGCCCTCATTCATTTGAGTCCAAGGAGCAACGACTGGAGCGATAAATGGCAAAGTCGAGCCACAAATGAACACCTGTTGTGAGCCATGAGAGGGTTTGGGAAAGCTCTCTTGGGCCTGAAGACAACAGCCCCGTAACCTTTGAGTTTCACAAGGTCCTGGAGATGCAGTACTGAGGTTCTGAATTAATCTTATGTAGTCACATCAAATGTAATCTTGGTAATTGCACATCATTATAGATGGGTCTGGATAATATTTGATTCAAACTGATGACCACTTTAAACGGCCTGGCTGTAGTTAAATGTGCAGGATTTATATAGATATAAATGTGCTTGTAGACACACCAGTGATGTAGTTCTGAGGTATAAGGAAGGATTCCCAAAACTACTGTGGCTGTTGTTCCTCTAGCTCAGACCTTTATGTGCACTTATCAGGTACACAAATGCATAAAAGACATGAACAAAGATAGAAGTGTATGGAGTATGCTGGAAATGCTTAACTACCTCTATATTGTTTACAAATAATATTGCCTACCTGATGTTAAGGCTGCATTTTTTTCAAAGGAGGACAAAATCTACAGACCAAAACATTTACAGTATTGTCATCATACTGTAGACTAGTGAACATGTCAGACTGGTATTTTAGTTGACTGGTATTTTACAAGTTTGAATGGTCTGTTACGGGCCAAGACCTCCACAAATGCCACTTAGGACCAGGAATAGCATGCCTGCCAGAAGGTCAAGATATACTGTATATTTCTTTGGACTGCCACTGCAAGTTACAGTAGGCTGCAGTAATCATATTCTCCTTCATGCTAGCGCTGAGACACAGCGGTTACAGTCACAGATCTCTACAAACTGTCTAAGGAACATAGCTCAATCACAGCTGCAAGTATTCTATCTCTTTTGGAGGGTAGTATTTAGGGTTCTCTGAAAGATCACTGTATGTAATTATATGTGTTTAAATATTTCACTGAGAGTTTTGTGTCTTCCAAGAATCCTTTCCTTTCACACCTGACTCAGTATGCCACCCAGCTCTTTCTACAGACCATGGCTATCTACCGCCACTGCAATGCTCTCCTAGTGGGTCTCCTAGCACGCACAGTCCTAACAAATGGTCCAGAACGTGGTGTGTCTGGTTTTTTCAATCAACACTTAAGGGGCATATGTCACTATGCTGCACATTGACCTCCACTGGCTGCCCATGGCCGCCTAAATCAAATTCAAGTCGCTAATGCTTTCCTACAGTGACTTTGGGGTCTGCACCCATCTACTTGAACTGAACTTCAATACAGTATGAACCTGAAAAAAAAACTTTGCCAGCGACACAAAAAACATTGTTTTGATGTAGAAAGTATTGCAGAGCAGAAGTATAAGTTCCTAATGCTGGTCTATTTAAGGCATATGAATTGGTGCTGAAGCCAATAGGCCCACATCCTTCTGAATAAAAATGAGACACTTGGATCATATAAACATACCACAAAAAGTAAGGAAATTTGTGTTTGGTAGAATATTTCTTTGTTGTAACAATGCCTCTTGGCAATAAATCTTATACCGTTGGAAAGCCTGTGTATTTCCCTTTTAAATGGTATTTTGGGGATGAGCAGCAGAGCTGAGTATGTGGGTTGCGCCCATGAAAAATTTGCCAAAATTGCTAAATGCTAATTGCTAAATAGTTTATTCTTATGTTGGTATTCACTCTTGTTTTGAGTTGTTTGGTGGATTGGATGATTGAACTCTCGATCAGTAACAAGGAACAAACAAGACATATTGGCAATTTTACACTTTATTCATTTAATACAGCCTCAGGAGCGGGTGGAAGATCCATACGCAGCCACAACAGCCTGGCACCACCTCATCATGCTGGTCACCAACCTGGTCACACATTGCTGTGGGATGGCATTCCATTCCTCAACCAAGAGTCGTTGCAGATCAGCCACCGTGGTTGTGTTGGTCACTAACACGTACAGCACGCCCAAGCTGATACCAAAAGTGTTCAATTGGGTTGAGGTCTGGACTCATGGCAGGCCATTCCATTCTCTCCCTGATGGTGTATTAAATGAATAAAGTGTAAAATTGCCAATATTTCTTGTTTGTTCCCTGTTACTGATCGAGAGTTCAATCATCCAATCCAACAAACAACTCAAAGTATGAGTGAATACCAACAGGAGAATAGGAGAATTTGGCACATTTTTCATGGGCGCAACCCACATACTCAGCTGTGCTGCTCATCCCACAAATACATGTTCCTTACAAATGTTGCACTATTTAAAAGGGAAATAAACAGGCTTTCCAACGGTATAAGATTTATTGCCGTGAAGGATTGTTACAACAAAGAAATAATCTACCAAACACAAATTTCCTTGCTTTTTGTGCTATGTTTATGTTCATTTATACTGGGATACTGAAGACTTTACTTTTACCACATTACTTTTTCAAGTGGTTAGTTTTGCCTCAATCATTTCCTTTAGTAATCTTCATTGGCTACATACGTTCCAATGGCTACTTCTTGTCTCGGGTACTGATCAGCACAAAGTGACGGCTGTGAGTTGAAGACTTTGGGCCTGGTTCCAGTTAACCTGTCATGGCTCAGACATGCATGTTGATAACACATTCACACACAAAGAACAAGACACCCATTCTAATAGTTCTTTTTTTTCCCAACTTTAATCGCTCTCTAGCCATTTTATCACAGCGAAAGAACAAGCATGGAATTGTTTCATGAAGGACTACAACAGTACTTTGAGCAAGTTTTATTTTTTTTTCTCTCCATTTTTTTATATTTTTTAAGTCACCTTTTCCTGTAAAAGTATTGCAGTGACAAACCTCAGGCTGCAAACGGATGACATCACAATTGCTTAAATAATAATTAATAATAATAATAATAATAATCAATATTAATAATAAAAGGCATAAGAACACTGCAGTGGCTCCTCAGTCACTGGTTTCCTTCTGGCAGAGAAAGCAGAAATGTTTTTTTTATTTTCAGTCCAGGTTGGATACGGTCCTGTAGTGAGAGATGATGACTGATAATGATGATGATGATGATGGTGGTGGTGATAATGATGATGAAGGCAAATAGGTAAAACACAACACTGTGACTTTCGGTTTCTTTCTGTTTTCCGGAAAACAAAAAATCTTTTGACCCATGGAATTGGAGAGAAGAACCACACCATTCGGACAGCATGTGTCGTTCATTCAAGCTTATATAAAGGAAATGCAACAGCCTGGTATTAAGAAGAAAGATAACGAAAGAAACCTTTGATGGTGAAAGGTTGTGACAACAACAACAAAAAAGTTCAGAGGAAATGAACAAATGAACATGCACAGTATCAGTAATGGACTGTGGGTCATTCGGACAAAAAGTAATTGCAGTGCTTGTTTACACATCACACATGACTTGATTATGTGTAAAATAAAATATAAAATAAAATAATAAAAAAAAATCTGTTGACTACTGTATG
The DNA here is from genome assembly GCF_900700415.2 of Clupea harengus. Classification (NCBI taxonomy): domain Eukaryota; kingdom Metazoa; phylum Chordata; class Actinopteri; order Clupeiformes; family Clupeidae; genus Clupea; species Clupea harengus. Next base: position 14,148,171 of record NC_045170.1, read on the forward strand.
TCTTGCATCACCTAAATCCCTTTTTGTGGAGGGGCTGGTTCAGAAATCCATCAGAACCAAAAAAAAAAAAGTGTGAAACCAGCCCTCGGAACTATTTGTGATATTGTCCACCATCTCACAAGAAGTCCTTCCTCAATCCCATGCCATGTCCTTTTTATAAAGATTTTAGATTCCATCAGCTATGGTACAATTCATTCATAGATTTTGTGTTATTTTTTTTCTTCTTTTTTTGTCTTTTTGCTGTAGTTCGAGCGTGGTTAATACAAGTCCAAACAGCTAGCAGTCACAAAAAAGGTCAAATAAATAAATGGCAAGCGCTGGCATTGATAATTATTCTCTGGAAGTAACAAAAGCAACTGCCTTATATCAGAATATTTGTTTTCATCACATAACAGATTTGCATTTACTGTATAGGAAAAAATATAAGAAGTATTTTTCGTATTCATTATGTGACCATATCGTAGCATTATTTTTGCAAACTTTACTCTGTTTTTACAAAAAGACAAAGCACAATTGTAGGGCATTCACAAAACTCGATGCCACCGTGTTAAATTTTTCTTTTTAATATCATCTATACATTATATTACAGTATTAACATGTTCTCTTGTGGTTGTCTACCCATTGGGTAGGATATGTGCATAATATATTCAAGTTATATACAGCACCGTACAAATAAACAGAGTCAAACTACTGAAAAAAGCACCGTTGAAAGTGAGGCACAACAAAGGTGGGGGCTTTTTTTGAGTGCAAGTGGGTTCCTATGTCTGCTCAAACATGACCATTAGGCACCGAATTTGCTCACGTAATTCTATCAACGACGACAACATGCAAACATCTCTGGGGTTGACAACATAAAAAAAAAAAAAAAAACATTTGTAGAAAATAAAAAAAATACAAACTCCCCGTTTGAGGGAACATTTAAAAGAATGATAAATGAGGAGAAGAGACGACATACGAGACAAACATACGTGAGAGCTAGTTCTCGCTCTAAATAAGGTGTAGACTAAATTACTTAAGAGGTATGAGGGAGCAGGGAGGGGGGGGGGCGAAAGCGGACACAGGGCTACATGTGGGACATCCGAACGACGACAGCAGCAGCAGCAGTAGCAGCGCAGAGCAGCAGCGAAACACACCAACGGACAAACTCAAACTGCGAGGCTTAGAATGAGTGAAAGGAAGGAAGGAAGGAGAACCAAAGAGGAGGCAGTCAGTTTACGGAGCAAAAACCAGGCTTTCCTAAGTATGACTTGAGGGTTAAAAAAAAAAGGTGAGGAGAAGATGATTGGGGTTTTTTTTGTCAATGATTAGGAAAAAATTGGGAACGTCATTTATCAAAATCTGTTTTTTTCAAACAATTCAGGAGCTTTTACCTGTATCTATGCCTACAGCCATATCCCAAAAGTGGCTTTGCCATCGAAAGGGAAATAAAAAAAAAATACCCCACTCGTCTCAAATGTTTTACATACAAATAAATACTTCATAACAAAATAAATACCCTCAGCTTTGATAAAACTTTTTTTTTTTCTCTGGGCTTTCTTTTTTCCTCGATTGGAAGCCCAAGACCAGTGGTTCTCAAAGTACAGATCAAAAACAATCAGCGCGTCTGAAAGCATTCCGTAGGTGGCAGACATGGGCATTATGTGGGACAATGAAAAACAAACAACAGTACAAAGTCAGGGGAAATCAAGACAGAGAAAGAAAACAAAACAAAACACACATGCACGCACACACACGCACACGTTTCTCTTGGCATTCGATGGGACACACCTTACTTTCATTCTATGTGTTCTGGGTGAATGTTTGTTCTTTGAAATTCTTGTTCCTTTTTTCGAGTCAACTCAGACTTGTCCTTCTCCAAGCATCAGGTCACATATCCACACCATCCAGTCTTGGGTCCACAATCATCACCTAGTCTTAACAATCATAAACGAGTATGTTGGTCTTTTCTGTTTCGTTGCTCCCCCCCTCCCCCGTCTGTGTCTCTTGATGGTCTTCTCAGATGCAAAGCTAAAAAAACGATGAATAATCAGTCTCTACAGACTAACAGACAGACTTAAGGAAAAGCAACAAGGGAATGTGTCTGATGTACGATCTGTGGGCGACACCATTTCAGGCACAGTCCCTCGATCAAAACTACACAAATAATAGCCATCTTTCACACACCTCTCTAACCGATCACTAAACGCATCACAGAGTAAGCATGAGGACTGCCTAACTGAAAGTAACAGGTGGACATAACTGGAGAAGATTCGTATATGATCTACTGGATAGTGGTGGGGGACCAGGGGAGGCTTGTGATCCCTCTAAAGCAAACCAACATTTTGATTAAAAAAAAAAAAAAGCACACACATGACAGTGGGTGAAAGGGTGTGCATAAGACTACATTTCCCACAAGTCCCCTGCTCTTGGACCCAACGACAACTCTGAGGTGACAGGAAGTATAAAGTGCTACTTGACAGGATGAAAGCGATGCATGTGTGTGTATCATGACTTCCATCCAAAGACTCCGTGCTAGTATATTTTCTGTTGTTCAGAGAAAGAGAAATGGAACATTTGAACAGATTTCGTTAACCCCTTAAGTGCCATTTTGCGGTTCAGTTGTGTATAGATTTAGGCTGGATCAAAGTTCTCTATCCCCATCCGTATTTTTTTTTTATAGATAACAGAAAGAAGAGAAAAGGAAAGCAAAATGCTTAGTCGCTTGTTAAAAAAGACCTTTAGGGGAGCGATGCACGAGAACAACCAAACGAAAGGTAGCCTTACGCTCTTCTCTATAAACAGTAAGTTAGTGCAACTTAATATTTAAGTTTTTTTTTTTTGTCCCATCACATCCCCTGGTGGTTTCACTCCTGTGTGAATCATGGCACTCAAATTTTGGAACTCGAATAATCGTCTGTGCACAGATCCCAAAAGCGGAAAAAAGGAGAACGAACGAAGGAAGAAAAAAAAAAAAGACAAACAAAAGACAGTCTCAATCCTATGGCCCGTTTGGCCTTTCAAGCAAATGTCTGTGCCAACAATCTTTTTTTTTTCTCTTTTAAATAAACGTAAGCATACAAAAAACAGACAACAAACAGAAAAAAAAATGAGCTATTAAGCCAAAAAACATCCACACAAGGCCCACAGTTCTAGCAAAAAAAAAAGAGAAACATACAAAAAATAATAATTTGTAAGCTTGGTTCCTCAATTCTGTTCATTTTGTGCAAGGGGAGCGTTGGGGAGGAGGCAGTCCTAGAGAGTGCCACATCTCACTTGCTCTCTCTTTCAGTCTCCCTCGCTTCTCTCTTTCTCGCGCTTTCATTTTGTCTCTCTCAGGTTTCCCCACTCTCTCGGCCTCCCAGTGTCTCTCACCGCCATGTGTTGTATGGGAGTATATATGTGTGTGTGTGTGTGTGTCTGTTTGTGTGTGTGAGTGGAAGGGAGGGATCAGTCCCGTCGGCTATCCTTTGCCTTGCCGGGCACCGTTGTGCTTACGCTGCTGCTACCAGTCTGCTGGTGCCCGACTCTGATGCCCACGACCACCGGCGGTGGCGGCGGCTGTGGCGAGGGCGCGGCGGTTCGCTGGGCGGAGGGCGGCGCGTTATTGCTGTGCTGGTGGAGGAAGGCAGACGACCCTTGACCTTGCATCTGACCCATGACCTCGCTGTAGGTGGGCGGCGGGCCCTCCATGCGGGCGCTGGAGGCGCTCTTGCCCGAGTTGCTGCTGGGGGGCCGCGGGCCCGTGCCTCCGCCACCGCCGTGCACGTAAACGTCTATGAGGTCGCTGTCGAAAATGGTCCGGTTGGGGGGCGCGCGAACCGAGGCTCGGCTCAGCTCCAGCTGCTGTTCGGGGTCGCGCAGCTGCAGGGTGCAGGGCCCCTTGTAGGGCGGCAGCTCCTCGCCGTCCGACAGACAGATGGTGGGCGGCAGGTCGATGTCCTGCTGCAGGTAGGGGTAGGTGGGCTGGAAGCGGCAGAATCGGTCCCTTTGCATAAAGGAGGGGGGGTTGAAGCGCTCCTGCGTACGTGGCCCGTACATCACCTGAAAAAAAGAGAAAAAGAGCGATGGGGGGAGAGAGAGAGAGAGGGAGAGAGAGAGAGAGAGAGAGAGAGAGAAGGAAGGGAAGAGAGACAGGCACACAGTGGTTAGATTCAACTTGGCCACCATTAGCATTTGGGAATTTGTGGCTGGATAACAGCCAGTTGAACTATGCAGTGTAAAGACGCTGCTGTAGGAGACAGTGTGCCCAGTCAGCATTCCCTGAATAAATAGAGCCAAAATGTCCTCCCATCTCTCAACTGAGTAAGTAAGTCAGGCACAGGTAGGCACTCAGATCATGGCTTTAGAATCCCATGAATCCGAGGAATCTAAAGTGCTGAAGAGCTGAAGGCTGTCATAACACTATGCTGCATTCATTTCAGATATGATTTCATCGCTATGATGTGGCGCAAAATTCAAAACAAACTGACATCTGATTACATCTCTCCCAGCGTCTGCACATCAAGTTAAATAAACTGGCTGTGCATGTGGGTTATTTCAGACTACAAAACTGCTCTGATACTCATTTTTCACTTAAAATATTGAGCTATGAATGAATAACTTTTGCTATAATGTTCACACAGAGAAAACAGAAAATGTGTCAACTTAATGTTCATATTAGCTTTCACTGAAATGAAAAATAAGCTCATTATTATAGCAGGAACACCATACATACCAAACATTTCCAATATAATTTTTCCTCAACAAATGTAAAAAATCCCCCACAATTTTTATATATATTGGTGCACACCTTCTCATGAAAATGTACCCTACTTAGATATATATATATATATAGTAGGGTAACTTTGTAGGGTACTTTGTAGGGTATATATATATATATGTAGTAGGGTAACATGGGATATATATATCCCATATATATACTGAGTTCTGTGTAGAGCATTGCCCAGCATCATTTTAACAGCCAAGTCCCCATCCCTTCCATTGGCTCTACTCACCTCAGTGGCTCCTTGTTGTGCCACCAGACTGTCAGTCGGCCATGAGCACCCCTCCTGAGAGGAAAGGAACAACAGAGCGAGGGAGGAACGGAGAGAGAGAGAGAGAAAGAGAGAGAGAGAGGAACGAAAGTTAGCTTCTTTGTTCAGAGTATCTTACAAAGAGTTTTAAAACCAGCACCTTGAATTTCACACTAAAGAAGACAACACCGAATGTGAGATAAAAACTACAACATCCATCACCACCACAATCCCAGACATCCTGCAGTGTGTGTGTGTGTGTGTGTGTGTGTGTGGGGGGGGGGGGGGGGGGGGGGTGGGTGGATATATGCAGGAAATGAGAGGGCATCAAATATTTCTGTCACCAGACATCCAGCATGAAGCAGAGTTAGACTGACTTTTGTCTTTTAATGGACATTAAGGTAGTGACAATAAAAGATAGACTGGCTCATTAGAAAGGCTATTTTCTGAAGGTTTTAATGTGTCTGTCTTGCACAATGAGACCTCAGGCGTGAGGAAGTGGGGGAGGAGGTGTGTGTGTGTGCGTGTGTGTGTTTGAGAGAGAGGGAGTCACTGTCTCAATGTGCGTGTTTGTGTATATAATGAAGGTGAAAGGTCTTGCAGCTTCCCCCCTCATACATCTAAGACACCCACACACACACGCAGACAGACACACACACACACACAGACACAGAGCTCATCAATAAACATGAGAGCAGAGACTGCGCCAGGCGCGGTGTCTCTCTCCCATGATGCATCTCTGTGGGGGGAGGTAATGGTCTGAGTGTCTAGACAGAGATGAGGCAGGGGAGAGAGAGAGAGAGAGAGAGAGAGAAAGACAGAGAGGAAGAGGGAGAGGGAGGGAGCGATGCCGAGTGCAGATGAGAGTTACGGAGAGCAGATGGTGCAGGAGCAGAACATCACACAGTTACATAGACATTTGACAACACACACAAACACACACACACACACACACACACACATAGTTACATAGACATTAGAAAACACACACACACAAACATATACACACACACACACACACACACACAGTTACATAGACATTAGAAAACACACACACACACACAGTTACATAGACAACACACACACACACACACACACCCACACACAGTTACATAGACATTAGACAACACACACACACACACACACAGTTACAGAGACATTAGACAACACACACACACACACACACACACACACACACACACACACACACACACACACAGTTACATAGACATTAGACAACCCACACACACACACACACATAGACATTAGACAACACACACAGTGTGACTTAGACATTAGACAACACACACACACCGATGCATAGACACTACCCAAAACACAGAACACAAACGCATACATATTACACATAACATATGCACACACACACAGATGAAAACAGATGACCAAAAACATACATTCAAAGGCGCAAACATATTTGACATAACACATTGACATATGCACAGCCACACACACACACGCAGACATATACAAACACAGATGCATACACATTACTAAAAAAAAAACCTCACAAACACATATGCTGCCAAATGTTTGTACACATACACATATGGATGAATACACCCATTTGGCAGCACACACTGTCATCTCTGGATAATGCACATGTGCTCATAATAAGACACACACGCACTAGGCACCATTTCAAAAAAGCACTTCCTCTTGGTCATCAACTAAGGGTTCCATGCAGAGACCAGCACATGCATACGAACAGGAAGACAGTTACCAGATGAAACTCTCTCTACACATAGAACACTCACTTCCTCTTCCACACACACACACACACACACACACACACACACACACACACACACACACACACAAAGGTCTTACCGGCTGCATTGCCTCTTCTCGTCGTCTGGCCTGACTTTGTCGTGTGAAAAAGGCCCAGGCGGAGAGCCTGTAGTGGTTCAGCAAGCAGATGATCACAACTACCATCACGGTCATCACCACAATTATGATTATTATCTGAACAAACTCCAGTTCAGCTGCAAAGACAGAAGAGGGAGGGGGGGAAAGAGAAATAAATCATAAATATGCATCCAAGAATCACATCTCAACACATTCCTTTTCATTTGGTTAACCATGTACTAGGTAATGTCCTACAGAGGCATACAGACAGAGGGTGCGCAGTTACACAAGTCTGACCAGCAGAGGGCGTCAGAGAGCAGGAGTCGTAGCCTAGTCCTGTCTCAGTTGCAAAATGACGTAATTGGCTAATCCACAAGAATGTGATAACATGTTGTTCCAAATATCTGTTGTCCCAAACACTTTTTTTCCAGGAGGGGGTTTAGCAACAGCATAGGGTTGGCTGTGGATGCAACATGCAGCACAGGGAGCGGGGGGGGAACCTAAGGTGAACTTGCACTCGAGGGAGAGACAGCGAGAAAACTTTGGCTCGCTTTTTCGTAACACCCTCTTACATCAGTAACACCCCCCCCCCCCCCTTCCCCATGTCTGCCGACTCGGCCGTTCTCTGAATGAAAGATACATGTTGTCTCGCCCCACGCTAAACAACAACAACAACAAAAAATGAAACAGATAAACACATTAACAAAAGAGAGTGCTACAAATCTTCAGAGACTCTTAATAAATAATGCCAGCAAAGGCCTCCTTTTCTCCTTTTCACCGCCTCTTCCCTGCTGCTTCCCCTCGTCCTTCAAGCATTTATCATCTCCGTCACAAGCTGAAGCTATGGGCTGCTGCGATGACATTAGGAGGGTTTGGTGTTATCCATCTATCGCACACTGCCCAGTGTGTGTGTGTGTGTTTTTTTGCAGTGTCCTCGGATGGCAATAAAAACCTTTTTGTTCGTCTGCACCGCCAGCCGGTGGGCCATGCCAGCAGGGCAGACATGGTTGGCCTCGGCCCTCTGACTGAACCCAGGCACCCGCACACCTCTCCATCCCACCCCACCCCACCCCACCCCAACTCAACTCAACTCGACCCAGGCACCCCCCCCCTCTGCAAACCAGATGGGCTGGGCACACTGAAAGAGGGCTTGTTCACCAGTTGAGCCCCCCCACCCCACCACCACTACTGTCACCACCATCGACTCGCTCACTCGGCACGCCAGACACGCAAAAGAGGTATGCATTGTGATACACACAAATATGCAAACACACAGACAGATTGACTAACTTGTACTCATACACATACGCACGCACGCACGCACGCAATCTTCATAAAAAGATGCATGCCTGCCCTTACACACACACACACACACACACGAGGAATCACAGATGTTTGTACACACACATGAACACTCTCTCTCTCACACACACACACACACACACACACACACACACACACACACACACACACACACACACACACACACAGGGGTTATGCTAGGCCTACAGTTTGCTGGTTGTGAGAGGGGCCTTTGTGTGCTGGTGAGGGCATGGAGAGGACAGAGCGTCTGAGACATGGAGCTCAAGAGAGCTCGCTCTCACACACACACACACACACAGTCCTCTGTGTGAGCAGAGAGGGCAGACATGACACTAGTTCGCTCTCACCTTTCACACACTTCCACACACTCACCACCATACCTTTGCTACTCTCTAATGGGCCCTAAAACACAGATGGAAGGAGAGAGAGAGAGGGAGAGAGAGAGAGCGAGAAGAGAAGAGAGAGACCAGTGCAGCTCTAAAAGTGAGACTCAGCTTCAGCTCCACTTAACATGAACAAAGAAAAGGTAGTAAAACTCAGCAGCTTCTCAAAGGCCTGCTGCTGTTGGTGGGTAGTAAATGCCAAATTGTATGTTGAGATCTCCTCCTCCCCCCCCCCAAAATCATAGGGCTAACAATGGGCTATTTCGGGAGCCATGTTCTCTCGCCATTTCTCACACTTTTGCAGAAATCGAGTATTTTTCAAAGGAGTTCTTAGAAAACAAGAGAATGAGAGGCTATCAAACCAGATGTCGGCACAACCATGAAATGGTCTTACCAACCAGACACTGGAAAAATCACAATGTATATATTTGACGGGCTTGGCTGTGCAGCGAGAAATATCAAACATGTCAGAGCTGCCCAGTTTCACTCATCTGATGGGGTAGTGCAACAGACGTGTTGTCTCTTTAAGGCACTCTTTCTCAATGGCACTGCAGGATCAAAACCAGACAGGGGAGAGATTGTAAATCTCTCTGTATTTCAGACAGGAAAGACTGTACACAAGAGGCTAGAGTTCGAGTACCTTTTCGGACCATTTTGTGAAATATGTTCGATTATACAAAATCTTATCATGTGCCAAATATCACATGAATAAGGCCTATTTAAAAGTAGTGACTTCTAATTCCTAACCATTTATAGATCCACTTCCAAACCACTTTCATCTGAATAACATACAGGACACTACATATAATTCACCGTATTAGATATAAAAAACAAATACGTGCTACAAGGTACTGTGGCTTTTAGTCGAAGCAACAGCCTAACTGTGCAGTTAAGTGGACAAGCAAGCATGCTTCTGGTCCCTGGACTGGATCTTTCCGTAATGGCTGCCCTCTCTCTTTCTCTTTCTCTTCCTCTCCCTCCCTCCCACCCTCCCACCCTCTCGCTCTCGCTGTGTGCCCATGGCCAGGCTGCGAGGGGGCCGGGTTGTGGCAGAGTTAGGTAAGCGGCACTGGCGTCGGGGCTGGGAGTCCGGGGTGGGCACTGGCTCTCTGCCACGGCTCCCTTGGCGCGAGGGCTTGCGAGACAAGGCCCCATCTGTTGCGAGGTTGGAGGGGAGGACCAGAGAGCAGACCCATCCCAGGAGTTAACCCAGCACTGGAGATAATGCCGGCCCAATCTGCAGCCCTTAACCAGATTAGGCCCTGGAGCCAATCCAAGAGCCATGCGGCTGCTGCAGAGCGAGGGAGGGAGGGAGAGAGAGAGAATGAAAAAATGGAGGACAGAAACAAGCAGACGAAAAGCGAGAGAAAAGGAGAGGGAGAGAGGGAGAGAGAACGAGAGAACATGGTGGCTGACACACCTCAACCATATAGACCACAATGGACTAATCCCTGAGTCCAGCGAAAGGGGGAACACTAGACTCCTCCTCCCTCCCTCCCTCCCTCCTCCTCTCTCCACCACTAAACTGTTACAGCATGTCCTGACCCAGAGTTGGCCGACCAACAGAGAGACACACAGCGAGCAAAAGAGAGGAAAAGAGAGAGAGAGACAGACTGAGAGAGCAAGCCCTGGGAGCAACTTCCACTCTAATCTGAGGCTCACACCCAATCCCGTCTGCAGTCTGAACGGCGTGTACTCAGGAGGAGTCAGAGAAAAATAATGAAATCCCACAGTCTCAGACAGCTAACGTGGTCCCATCACCATTGCCCAACAGAACACACACACACACACACACACACACACACACAAGCATAAAGCATAGCTTGTTCTGCTAGCCGCCTGTGTTGCTACTCTCTCAGCCTCGGTGATGGGAGCTGGTTAACCCATCTCCTCCCATCCCATCCCGCCCCACCCCCAGCTTAATGTGTTTTGACTGGCCTTTAGAACAATAATGGCAAGAAAATAAAGAATACAGACGCAGACACGCCAAAGAAAAGCCCTCCTATGTGCTGTGCCTGAACTAGACAAAACAACACACACACACACACACACACACACACACACACACACACACACACACACACAAACAACAAAAAAACGAAAGCATAAGAAAACAGGCAGCTGAGGTAACCCTAATGCCTCTCCCAACTCTTCCACAGATGAAAAAAAGGCCTGGGTGTGGTTGGGATTGGGTTATAGGGGGGGTGGTAGTCGAGCAGCGGGGCTAATTCTGGCTCATGCTGCCTGAGTGAGCGATCAGACAGGTCAATCCTCTTACAGTTGCGCACGGCGGCCATTGCATTGTTAGCCATAAACAGGCACGGTGACACCTGTCACAATAAAGCCCTAACTGGCACCCCCCGCTCCCCCTCCCCACCACTGTTTGCACCCAAACAGGGAACAGGGGCCATGGGTTCAGGGGAATAACTTTCACCCCATATTCAGGGCTGTGCTTTATCTCAAGAAGTCCCCAGCTTTGTGAGGTGAGGTTGGAACCAGACGGTTGGAGGGTGGTGACTGTCGGAGCTTTGTGGCTTTGGGGAATGCGGAGCAGACTATATAAGGCCCCCTCTCGCTAAACTTCTCCCCAACCCCCCCCTCCGCCTTTCTTTCTCGTTCTCCCACTCTCTTTTGTTTCAGTGCGAGCATGAGGCGAGGACACCAGCAAGCCTGGGCTCCAGATCTATATTTCATGAAGCCATTTCCTGTTTCCTGCTCTCTCTCCCTCTCGCTCTCTCTTCCTCTCTCTGCAGTTTCATAACAGAAGGAAAACAGCTGTGCTCTCACGATCCAAGGGGAAAGAAAGGCAGGCAGAGGGAGAGAGAAAGGGAGGGGGAACAGAGGGAGAAAGAGAGAGAGAGAAAAGAATAGCAGAAAACAGGCAGCAGAATGGAGACGGCTGACTCTTCCTTGCCATCTGTGTGCGGCTTGCCTGAAAACACTTCCTCTGAGCAGTCTGTCACATGGCAGATACGTACAGGAACCACGTTCCCTTTCCTCTTTCCAGCGCTACCCCGAAATACAACGCCACACACACACACAACACATTTAGTCTCTGACACTGTTACAATTAGAATTCCACTATAAGACTTACACATTGCACGTGTGCTGCGTTTCAGTCAATGCAATACTCTCACTCCTATAGAAACAGATCTAATGTAACTGATACGTAATGTTATTGGCAGTGAGTCTCCGTGTATGCAGGCCATTCATAAGCTCATGGCATTTATATTGTTACACCGATATTATTCAATTTAGTATTTTTGTGTTTCGGTGGCTGCAGGGTTTTCCGGAACCAATCCAACCCTCAATCCGCAAGTCCAGTGACCCTGCTGCGGGGCTGCTTCGGTCTCCATGACAACTGCATCGGCACGACTTGGCAGAGACGGGTGGGTGGGCTGGCACGAGTGTGGTACGGACACTACTCTTTCACTCTCTCACACACACACTCACTCACTCACACACAGACACACACACAGTCACACACACACACACACACATCACTGGGCCCAGAAACAGGAGGGACTCCACAGACAGTCCTGTAGGATGGATGCCTCAAGCAAACTGCTACATGCAGAGCTGACAGCTCTACAGAGGACAGAGTTCTTTTCACTCTAAGGCCATAAAGCCGGATGCAGTCATACCCAAAATACCGATTTAATCTTCATGATTTATAACCATGTCTTGACATGTTTTATACAGCAATGAAAAAGACAAAACATTGGCAGGGACTTCATGAGGGCAGAGACTTAAAGAAAAGAAAAAAGAATCCCTGATATTTCAGCATTAAGCACCGAGGATGACACAACTAGCCTAGATGACACAACCAGACAGGCTTTTGGCCAAAGCCAGGTGAGCTTCATCTTCTGTAATCTGTCTGGTGAAATATTTACCTGGATCTAATTGGCTAACTGTCTGGCATCATTGTATCACTGAATATTTCATCAATAAACTGAAATATTTAGTAGTTATTGAACTGTGTGGTCAAATGTGCCTCTTTAATGTTCCAACTGCTTTTACTGGTGAGCAGATATTAGTGTAAAGACCTCGAAGAAAGCTTTTCTAGAAATATAGTGGAGTGGGAAATATCTTTCCTTGGAGTCTTGTTAGTAATAAAAAGATGGATTGGAGACGTCTATATAGCATAAAGGATCACAAAATATAAAACATACAGAATCATTGATAACTAGCCGAATGTTTGCCTCAACTGGATACTCTTGAATTTATGTTGAGCTGCAGGAAAGATGAGTGCATATACACTTTTGTGTGCCAAGTTTACATAACTCCTAGAAAAATTCACTGAAAGATACAGGATTCAATGCATCCTCTCTGTGTTAATTATGGAGTGGAATACTAGGGGGGGACGCAGCAGAAAACAGCCACAGTACTACAAAAACAGGTCACAGAATTTTAGTGGGATATATTGGAAGGAATATATTGTAGATTCTGACCTAAAACTGCAGTAGTTACCACCCCCGTACGTTCAGAAAACGCAAAACAATGCCACCTACACACACGGAGGAGAGAAAAAAACCCGCTGTACCTCCCAATACAAGCACATTCCTGTGGGCTGTGTTTTTTGGCTGATAGATGTAAAAAGGAATAAACAGGGAAGGGTAATTCTTTCTGTCTACAGCGACGGCGAGGCACAATTCAGCGCGAAAAGACGACAGACGCATAGACAAGACATAATCCCATTAGCCACTGGCACGGAGACTGACACCGGACGGCAAAAGGAAGAGATGCATTGTGGGATACCTGTGAGAGAAAGAGGTACCTCCTTCTCCTCCTCCGCTTTCTTCCTCCTTCCCTCCCCCCTCTTCTGTCTCCCCTGGCATTATCAGCGCAGCCTCGGTGGGCATCTGGACAAAGGGAACGGGCACAATCCAGACGCCCACACGCGCAAGGCAGCGAACAAACGAACGAGACGTCGGCAAGGTTTTTTTTTCGCCCAAAGAAGCTGTGCCAGACGAGGGGGAGGCCCACCTCTCTGTGCCGACAAAACTGCAACACTTCCCGTTCTGGAACATTCTTCTCCCCTGCAACATGGTGTGAGTCACTAAGGAGAGTGGAGGGGGAACTGGAGGAGTTTGGGAGAGGAAGTATGGAAGGATGGAGGGAAGCGGTGGGACTGTGTTTTCCCTTCCTACCCTTTAGTTTTTCATTCTGCTTTGAAGAGAATAAAACATTTTTTTTTTTTTTTTTTTTTGAAGGGAGCCTGCCTGTGACGTCCTCTCATGTGTCAGACGTTTTTTTTCCATTTGCATGCTATGAGTGTGAACGAGAACAAAAGTGTGAGAGAGAGAAGGAGTGTGAGAGAGAAACAGGCAAATGGGGAGAAGGAGGGAGGTGGAAGAGAGAGAGGGGAGCTCACTGGAGTTCCCGACAGCCTGCACTACCACCAGGAGATTTCTAGGGGAACGAGACGAGATAAAACAGGGCCCAACCACCCACTTGAACCAACGCTTCCACTCACCCTCGCCCAAACAACCCCACAGCCCTGGCTACCACCAGCTACAAGGCCTTAGAAACCAGTGCCTCTTTGCATGAGTCAGTGTGAGTGGTATTTTGGCACCCGTGCAACCAGAGAGGCTTCGAAAAAGCGAGCCCAGAGGTGCTTCGGGGGAACATTTAATCATGTCTGCCGCGGAGCGATTCATCAGCGTCGCGCCGATGTCACCTAAGCAGGTCCCCATCCACTGATACAACACCACCCCCACCCCCTTAACTGGTTTCTAATCGCAGATAAAGTGCTCGTATTAAAAGAACTACCCCATACGGGCGCCAGACACGTCTAGACTTCCACCATGCCATAACACCCACTTTTCTTTAATTATTTACCCTCCTGGTAAGACTGAGCAGGATAAGCCAGCAAGAGCCCAGACACCACCTGCTACAGAACCCTCATCTCTCTCTCTCTCCCTCTCCTCCCCTTTGCTGCCAGCTCATCCTACCCCAACCACCTTGCCATGAATACTGTCTTACCCCCACCAAAAGAACCAACCCTCATAGACCAATGAAACTGATCTGACCAATGAACATGGAGCTTGAAAAAACTGGCCTGTACTTTTTGAAAGTACAAACTAGGGGGGAAAAAAGCTCCAGTGGTTTTGGTACATCATGTTCTCGCTGCAAGTCCGACAGGCAGAAGGGAGCATCTCTCTCTCGTACTGCGGCCGCTCTAGACTGCTCGTGCTGCGGAACCGGCAGTGATAACCACAGCCCCATGCTGTGTGCAATAGCCTCCGCCGGCTATGTACTGCAATCGGGGAAAGAGTGACATGTGTGTATGCTTTCTATCCCTCCTTCTCTTGCTCCTACACACATATACACACACACACACACACACACACACACACAAGTTCAAACACTTCTTCATGCAGCCAGAGCGGAAGTGAGAGCTTTCATCTTAAAGTTAATGTTATTCCGCCACAGCAGCATCACTCCCCGGTGGTCTCTATCCGCAGGGAAGCCCTGACAACCGTCGCGTGGGACCCCCCGTTGTGAAAAATGAGGAATGTCTCTCTCTCTCTCTCTCACACACACACACACACACACACACACACACACACACACACACACACACACACACACACACACACACACACACACACACACACACACACACACACACACACACACACACACACACACACACACACACACAAAAAACTGCCATCCCTTTAGGTAGGATGAATCGCCAGAGAAAGTGATTGGACGCTTTGCGGAAGGCACTACTCAAGTATGAAGCAATGCGATGCGATTTGATTTGATACATGATTTGATTCGACCCGACTTCAGCACAGCATCGGATTGAGCGCCAATAGAGAACGCCCAAAATGCACAATGTGTAAGAAAACTGTCCCATAGAGACTCCCAGAACAACTCGTAAATTCACGGTGGCCGGGCTCTGTTTGGGTTCACAGACTGGTCAACTCACAGTGCAAATCATCATCGCAAGCAACATGAGTCATTCATAGTTTGCAAAGAGAGATAAAAAGACTTCGACAAAATAACTTCCCTACCACTCCCGCTCCCTCCTCGCTCAATATTTCTCTTTGTTCTATTTTCGGCACGGGTTCACGTTTAGCCTATCTGGTGTGTGTTGACTGAATGATTAAGTCACCAGTGACTCAGTGACCGATAAGAGATATGAGCGATGGAGTGTGTAAACAGCTCTCAAACATGTGTGTCACCAGGCCACATTGTACTGAGGAATAGCACTTCAAATAAAACTCAGCAGAGACATGCAGAGCTATCAAATGGGATCGGAAAAGGGACTCGCGGAGCACGTTCTCGTCCAAACGACTGAGTGCAGACCAGACATGGCAGCACAAGGCAGCAATTTTCACGTCTTAAATAGACAAAGGTTTGGGGCCACATCTATAAAAAAACACGTGCTTCGTTTCCAGCCAGACTCGTCCACTCGCCAAACCCAAAGGCATCCACGGGGCCTAACCACAAACATTCAAAGGCCTCTACACAACATTTCTCAACCATGTAGCAAAGCACGGCACAATGGTGGTCGGCTGACTTACTGTTGAGTCAGGGCCTCCCAGACAAACATGGATCCTGGAGGTGAGTAAGGGTCCTTTTACTTCAAGCTGATTGTCCACGTTCCAAGTCTAGAAACAGTTAAACCTCTGCAAAATGACAAGGAAAGCTCCTTAAACATGAAAGCTGAGGTCGATCACTTTGGATGGACATCGACTCTATAGCCGATCTACAGTTTCAGACAGTCTTAGGCCTCTTATCCAACTCCTGTGTTGTCACCAGTGAGATTTACATTACGCTTGGTTGCGCTTGACGAATGTCCTAATGCTTTGTGGGCCTTTGCCAGGTGTGCAGCCTACTGAAAGACTTGAATGCGGAACTTAATTGCGCCATTCCCTGGCATTCAAACTTCTGGGCTGTATATGGGGTTTCAAGGGGCACTGGTAATGAGTGATCCAAAGTTTTGAGACTTTTTTAAGAATACCTGTTCAGCACCGTACATTACTCCTGATCTGATCTTGCAGAGGCACAGGCTACAACCACAAAGACAGGTCTTACTGAATGATGCTCAATTCTCTCTGTTCCGCTAAAGTAATACTCTAAACTGCCAGAAGTTACAAATGTGCCCGCACACAGCAGTTTCTCCCCAAAAAGGGCCCTGTCACCTCTCCATCTCCGAGCAATGGTCGGCTCTTTTCTTCCTCTGGGAAACAAATCTTATGGTCTGGAGGAGCGGGGCGACTACCTTACTTCATCATTGTGCTTTGTTTTTCCAATACCATTAGAGGTTAAAGCTTGGGGGCAGCCAAAACAAGAATAACAAATACAGGAAGGCGGTACAATAGCAGGGACACACAGAGGGTCATTTTTCACTTTGTCTCAGCTCCTCACCAGGCCTGCAGTCTGGACTGGTAGGCTCACATACACTGCAGGATGGGGACAGGGGTGGGGGGGTGATGTGGTCTGGTTTTTTGAGGGCCAGACATGGTTGGTCTGATCCCCACACACAATAGAGCAGCCATCCTCTGCGACTGACTGGGGGCAGCTGGTGAAAGGGGAGCCGGCCAGATGGTGTGTGGATGACGGGACACAATCAGATCCCTGACGGCTTTCCAAATGAGGGTCATGGCCAGCCGCAACCTCCCCCACTTTGCTTAGCCCCATGGGAACTATGGAGAAATCAATATCTAGAATATATAAGCCATACCACGTCCACCATGACACTATGGATCCCATTACTACCTATTGCTTTATACAATGGGTAGCCAAATCAAAATGTATAGCTCTGATGGCCACATACACTTTAATAAGACTTTAATAAGCAACACATGCACTATATCTTACAAAAAATAATAATACCAGCCATTTTGGTAACTGCTGGTAATATTTCTTCCCAGGTCAAATATTTATGACTGATTGCTAGACTAAAAAAAAGTCAGTATATTAATACAGAACAAAATGACAATCATAAAACTAGCTGTAACTATTTTACAGTATTAAAAAGTATTAAACTGTATGCTACCTCTTCCTGTTTTTTTTTTTTTTTAATCTGGTAATGCAGAGCGGACAGGTTTTCACGTTAACAGACACGTCCGCACAAAACAAGGACAATGACAAAGAGGGGTGCTGGAACAATTACATGACCCCTGACCTCCCCAAGATAGGTGTGTCGGGGGTGGAGTGAGGGTGCAGCTGATATCTGGGCTAAGGGCCATGGTCCATGCATGCATGATGAGTGTGTGTGTTTGTCTCTTTCACTTGCTAGCCCACACAAGCACACATACACACAGACCACGCGTGTATGTGCGTGTCGGTGTATGTGTAGTGCGAGACACATTGATAACATCACATCTCTCTGTTGTGTCTACAGCCAGGACGCCAGTCTAACTCTCCCACAGCACCGTCACACTGACTTATAGCACGGAGACTAAACCTAGCATATGCGGGTTTCCCAAGAAAAAAAAAAGAAAAAAACTTTCCTTGCTCCATGGTACCCACCTTCATTTTTAACCACTGAGGCGAAGGCAGATGCAGAAGATAGATTCAATCTTTTCTCGTTGTCAAGGCGTAGTCGCCGCACAGACAGCAGTATCACAATATCGAAAAACATTCCGCTTGTTTTGTCTGAGAGTAGAGTCTTTAGACTTTGCACATTGCGGCGTTCATTGAAGAGGACAAGTGACTGTAACATAGGAATGTAAAGAGGAGATAAAATCCATAAGAATCCATAAGCAAGTGCTATCAAGCACAGGGTAATAATTCCTCCCGTTGAAAAGGCCTTTAAACCGGTAAAGGCCTCAAAATCGTTGAAACCCATGCCTTTCTCTACAATTACAGGCAAGGAAATGTTATTCAAGACACTGCTCATGGAAAAATAACCGGCTTTGGTGTGTCGTTAAGGTGTGTCCTCGTGTACCAGACGTTTTATCACCATGACAAAACCCTCTTTTCAGTCAGAAGGGAGAGACATTATTGAATGCTCCTGCTGGGAGTTTTTCTAAATCAACCATCATACAGTCGGCAGAGAAAGCACCCTCTCTAAACAAGTTTCAGCAAGTGCGGGGAGCACTATATTGTTATATAGGCCAAAGCATTACTATTTTAAACAAATAAGCAAGGTGACTAAAGTACTAAGGATGATTATGCAAAAGCATAGTGATGTACCAATTCACTGTATGTGTGGTCTGGGTGTTCTGTGTGAAGTGATGGCTTCCTCAAGCCACACTGACATCAGGCACAAGCCTGCCACTCCAGACACACAAAAGACCAAGGAGATGGGATTCAAACTTGTATTTATCATGAAAAAGAGACACACCAGACTAGACACTTTGAATATGCAAACACACTCGCGCTTAACCACCCCTCACCCCTCCCTAAACACAGAGACACACACACAGACACACACACACACAGAGTCACAAATGCACCGACACCTCCTCCACCAGGGCACCTCAGGCCACAAACACCCCCACCCGTAAAAGCCAGGAAGGCCACAAATCCACACCATGGCAGGCTCCCAAGGGCCCCAGCGAGGTCCCCTGGGAAGGGAAAGTGGGGGGTGGAGAGACTGGGGATGATGGGAACAGACACAAAGGAGAGAGAAATAAATTGTGGGGTGGACGTGGGGGGGGGGGGGGGGGTAACCATGGCCAATGTCAAGGCTGGGTGACTTGCAGCAGCCTGGGCCTCAGTTGCCACTGCAAAAAGGGGAGCAGAGTGCACACAATCACCCGGGGTGACCCCCTGAGCACTGTTCCACCCCCACAATGGGGACAACAACACCCCCCCCCCCCCTCACACACCCACACTCTTCATTTATTGTGAAGTGAGGGCCAACAACCAGCCCAGCAGTCTGCAGTGAGCACTAGGACCGCAACTGACTGCAGAAAGACATTAGCATTCAGTGCTAGAGTCTCATCTGAAACAGGGGGGGGGGGTCGTCGGAATGGTTGGTTAGAGTTCTTGCAATAGAAATAGAATACATAGCATGGAAACAAGCACAATATTTCTGTGTTCATGGCTTCCTGTTTGGTTGGGGTATCCGATGACGCTTATTGCTATGGATAGCATTCAGAGATGCAATCAGTGAATCAAGCCTATTATTTATGTCTCATACATTCATTGAACATATCAAACAAAATGCATCACTGTAGATCCGTCGCAATAGTGCACTCACTATAGTTCCGGTTCCGTAGCCTTAAAAAAAAAAAAAAAAGGGCTGAATTTGGACAGCTACCACTCTCCCCATCACCCCTCCTCCCATCTACTCAGCTCTGGTCCCTTACTCTCTGACATAAAGCAGGGGACATCATGACATCCCTCCAACCTCTACCCACCTCACCCCTCCCCTCCCACATCCACACCCACCCACACACACACACACACACCCACCAGAGATGGTCAAACAGTGAGATTAGGAGGAGGGGTGACAGCTGACCTTTGGTGTGACCTCATCACACATAGGGCGCTCAGGGTCCCCTGCATTAGGTGCATTAGGTTATTGGAAAGAGGCTGTGTTACGACTGTGCCCGGGCCTATAAACCTGCGCTTTGATTACACTCTACACCAGGCAGCAAGAAAACAAGGGGGATGGTGGGTGACCTTAAGGCAAGCCTCAAGGATGAACAGAAGGGAAGGGATAAAAAAAAAAAAAAACACAAAAACAAATAAAGACACACAAACACACACATGGACATACATACATGATCGAACACGAACACAAACAACATTGATTTGCACAGTACACCACATCAGCTAAAACACTACCCCGCTGCCTGCAGGGCCTGTTTGACTGACATGTTCCTAATAAGGCAATCGCCAGTTTGAACATCTAAACAAACAAAGCTCACTCAATGTTCCTCTGGCACTGAGAGAGCGGGAGTGAAAGAGAGAGAGGGAGCCCAATTAGCCGACACTGCTATCGACTTACTTGAAAGAGGTCAAAGAGTTGCAATAAAATTCGGGAAATTTCCCCCAAAAAAACTGAAAAAGCGAGAGGTTCCAGTGGCTGGGGGTTTGATGACTGTGTGTAAACATCCATTAGGGCTTCTATGAAGACAAACCCAAGTCCAGTTCATTATTGTTGCCCGGGCGATATATGCTGGGTCTGCAGATTTATGTGGATGCCAATGCATATTTTTTTCCTGAGATCTGTTCATGACATTATTGCTTTAACATTTCAAGGCTGTGCATTATGTGACCACACACATTTTGTGCATGGACCTGCCAAAGGCCAAGCACACAGACACCCGCTTGGCATAGCATGCCAACGACTACTTGGGTTCACTAACGTTCTGTGACAGGATCTGTGGCCTTTTATGCGCTAGCTCTAAGCTTTTCATGCTCAACTTACAGTTCATGCAAAATTACATGTCTGCTTCAAAGCCTGGCCTGTTACTGAGTGCATCAATCCACACTACACATTACCTGACGCCCAGCGCAAACATCTTCTGCAGAGGTTTCACAGACTTTGGGATTACTCTTCGCTCTCGTGTTTTCCTTTTTTTTGTACTGTACTCTGGAAAAACACATAGGATGAGGAGGAGGTGGACGCCTTCTTCCAGGAGTGAGACAGACGTGACACTCCTTGCGTCCTTTCATAAGGTTCACCCTGGCCCCCTGGTTCAGGCAAGGCAGCCAGTGGAAAATCAAAAAGGTGCCAAATTGATGCGGAGATCAGATATTGACGAGGCTGGTGTTTTTGTCCCCCTGTGTATTCGTTACAAACAAGCTGCAGTCCGTGGCCCGGCCAAAATGCAGCCCAATATCCTGTTTTCTTATTCTGCTGTCTGAAATTGGCTGCGGCCCCACTGGAAATGGATTACACTAACCACTGTGTGTGTGTGTGTGTGTGTGTGTGCGTGTGTGTGTGTGGCTTTTGTCTGCAAGGGAGGGAGAGGAGGAGGAAGAGAGAGAGACAAACACACACACACACACACACACACACACACACACACACACACACACACACACACACACACACACACAGAGGGGAGAGAAAAATAAAAAGCCAGAGGAAAGACACCATGACAGCATATTTCTGTTGCCATAGAATAACAAGCGCCATCTCCCCGTCGCGACGGTCCATTCGGCACAAACACGCACACAAACACACGAAGCACTCTATAAATAGCATGTTCCAGTTTTCACTTTAAATAGCTGTATGTGTTAGACGGCCTTTGTCAGATTAGATAAAACCCTTGGCTTGCTGGACCTCACATGCACATATTAGGGTAGGGGGTGGTCGTAACCAGGAGCAACAAAACAGTTGCCTGAAATTCCGTGACCAAAACATGTCAGGAGCTGGACTGTGGCACAGCATCACCACAAGGGATAAATACACATGGCTGAGGCTGTTTGAATATTCCTAGACGTGACCCCAGACAGTCTACAGCCCGAACTCGAGTGACATCCTTTTTTTCCAGGTGATAGGACTCTGTGTAAGAGTAGATGGTACAGTGGGTGTGTGTAAAGTCAGTATATTCGAGTGGGTGAAAGTAGGTGGCTGTGTGTGTGTGTGTGTGTGTGTGTGTGTGTGTGTGTGTGTGTGTCTGGATGTCGGTGTGGAGGTTGTGTGTGTGAATGGCAAAAAAATATTTTGCTGTGTCATTCACTCCCACG
Source organism: Clupea harengus (assembly GCF_900700415.2). Taxonomy (NCBI): domain Eukaryota; kingdom Metazoa; phylum Chordata; class Actinopteri; order Clupeiformes; family Clupeidae; genus Clupea; species Clupea harengus. Next base: position 14,170,348 of record NC_045170.1, read on the forward strand.
TTTTCCCACCATTGCCAGGCCCTTGGCCCAGAAAGCAGCCAGCACTGCAGCAGACACCCCGAGCCAAGCCACCACTGAACTCTACCCGCTCCACACCAACCGTCCCCGTACGAAAGGTACAGCACGAGACGCACAACAAGGTGACATTATCTCAGTCACACACACAAAGGATAACACTCTACACACAGAATCTACATTCATCCCAGAATAGTAGCATAGACGTCCTAATAGATAGTCTATAGACTGTTGGCTATACTGCAAAAATATACAATACAATAATTTGCAGAATACCACCAGCCTATGTAGTTACGGCAATATTACGCATTTTTCACTCTCCCTAACAGAGTTCTAACAAAAAACACTGCAGACATAAATACTTTTCAGATGCTCAGTTGGATGGGACGGAGGAGTCTGCGGCAGTCAGCAGACAGTCAATAAAAATTGGGATTAGCGCTTGAGAACATGGACTGCAGCCCAGTGCCTCATGCCTTATCTACAGCGCAAAGTATTGCACTTGTAAAAACGGTCATTTATATTGTCATCACCTTTAACTCATTTCCCTAAATCATGGTTAGGCATGATCTGCTGGGTCATCACCTGAACTAACTAATAACTATCTAATTTGTGTGTTTGCCACTTAATACTACCACAACAAAAGTAGATGAACTCTCTCCTGTTCTAACTCAAAACATCGTTTTACTGCAAAGTCTGTCTGCTTTTTTATAGACCTAATTTAAATTACGAGAATATCTCTGGCCATTTGTCACAGCTGTAGGCTGTAGACATCCTCTGCGCCTTTGTGAGTCCCCTTACTTCCCAGAACCTCATTATGACGGGCCTTTGTCCTCGCTGTGATTCAGACAACTCAGAGCCCTGTCTTGGTGCTTGAGCAAGACGATCTTAGCGAAGTGGGGGAAGGGTGACTGGCGAGCCGTCTGTGTGAATTTTCAGACTGTGCTGTTGTCGCGTTTAGTTTAGTTTTTTTCTCCCTTCAACGCAGACGCCTTCAATGGCAAACGAACCGAAGCCTGATTTGGGTAGGCCCCTGAAAAGTCCCGGCGCAATCGCAGCTTGCGTCTACCAAACTACCGGGACATTTTTGTAGGCTGGTGCTACAGAGCTACGACAGTACTGCAGGAGTTAAGCGACCGTCTCTGCGCAGCCCCACAGCCACACCAGCAATTCTCAATTGATGCATAGCACCGTGTTAGGTTTCACCACGCAACATACATAGAAGTTTACGCTTGATATCACGACTGATCATACGACAGTGACAGACTTTGTAAAGTACAGCGTTCAGAAGCCTCAAAATAACAATATTCCTCATTTCAAAAAAACGTTTAACGTTATGCATCCCGGAATATTAATGCGCCATGACGCTCTGATGCAAATTCTAACGGACAGATATCCAACCGAAATAAATTATGACCAGCAGTGAAAATATGGCTCTGAGCGGCACATTAAAAATGCAGACAATGTATTTCTTGAATAAAAATCAAATCACCAAAGCTGAACTTGAACAAACGCTTTGCCGTAACGAGGACTGGACTGTCAATCGAACCCCGTGAACACGTAGCTAGCGATTTGAGGTTAAACCAATTATCTTGTATCTCATACGATAGCTTACGAAGAACAAATGCACTCAAAAAGCATGTTAGCTTGCTGTCGGCTAAATAAACTGCGTAGCTACTTACATATATCCATCCCCTGTGGCTGGGATCCGGTGCAGTTGCAGGAGCAAATGACATTGGAGTTTGAGTTGATGGAGCTGCCCGGTACCGTTATGTTTTGCATGGGGCTCGGGAGTAATGGGACGCCGGGGAAGAGCCGCCGGCAGCGGCCCTACATAAAGGGAGGACAACTTATACAGCAGCCCGCTGTCAGTGTCGGCCTCTCCAGTTCCACATTTCTCACGCCATGCTCGCTGCCTTCCGATGTAGCTAATGTTACCTATGGTGAATAGGTTCCCCGCATCTTGACGTTTTGCCGATTCTTTCCTCCAACGTCCCTCTCGCTTTCATTCAAAAGAATGGCTCACTGTTACGTTCTCATGGTGTGGGCAGGCTTACTCCCAACCACTCCTCCTTCGCCTCTAGAGGGGGAGCAGTTCCAGCCAGACAGGGGGGTTCGCAAGAGTGGGGCAAAGGCAGTGGAGGGGGAGGGCGGGGGGTGGAAGCAGACTCGTAGTGGAGACTGGTGGTGACAATGGCGGTGAAAGAGGGGCTGGTCTAGCCAGTGGGAGTGTGGGCGGTTAGAATTACATACACTTATTTAGTGCCAGCCACGACCAATCAAGGCCAGTATTGAAGAGGCTAACCTTGGGCTGACCCCACAGTCTAGCGGATATTCAGCAGATGTGGCGGACCCCCTCCTACCCAAACTGTCTACTGTCTATAAATAACCGGGTCAGGTTTTTTTTTTTAAGTCCAGCTGAGAAGGTATGATAAAAGTGGTCTGTACACAACGATATACAGTTGGCCTATACATTACTTACATGAGGATTGGATTTTAATTCGTTTTTCATATTTTATATTAAAAAATACACCAACTCTATCTATCGCTGAAATTAACACTAATAACAAGAATGACTAATCAATGTCACTTATAATATTAAAATATCAGCCTTTAACCTCAAATAACATAATTAACCGGATAAACGCTACGACGAAAACTAGGCTGCAACAAACAACGCAAACGTGAAAGAACCACAAAATAACCTTTGCCTAGGTACAACACAGACAGTGTTGTCGAAAAACCCCCACTCAGCGCCAGACAGACTCTGATGATTTAGAACACATGGGAGCAGGACTGGGCTATTACCCCCCCCCCCCCCCACACACACACACACTCCAACCAGACACCAGACAGCGCAGGAACACATCACCCACCGAATACCTAATGCGCCTGGACGACCCCTATAGCTCTGTCTACCCCCACTCATACACACATGCATACGTTTAAAAAGCATGCCGGTGTGTATGTCAGACAGTGCTTCGAACCAGGTACGTAAAGTAGCACCGCACCGGGTAGCCTACTAGAAGTAAGAAAATACAATTTCCAACACAGGCTGCACATGACAGGACCGTTATCAACGGTGAAAGCTTAATTATGATGCAAGTGACACATAAGCAGCATTCACAATTTATCTAAAGTAGACACTGTTTAAGTGCTTTAAATTCATTTTTATTTCATGTAGCATTGCGCAGAAACAACTAGTCTGGGTCATTCCTTGTTTTGGAGGCTGTCCGAGTAAACGTCACATGGGTAATACTTCCTGTACGCCCGCGCCCCCTGGTGGCGCTCTGTTCCTCAGGCACTCCATTTCTCTCCTCACAGAAACGTCAGGGACAGACACCTCCCCCATTCCCCATTCCCCATTCACGTCCTATTTTTTTTCTTCCAGTGCCGTCCTTAACGTGTCTGTTGTTGCTGCTGCAGGTTCACCAACCAGGCGCAGGAACGCACACTCCCCACAGCAGCGCTTAAAACAACCACCATGAGGCCAGCGGATTTCTGTCTTAGCCAGACTGAGTGTGTGTGTGCATGAGAGAGAGGGAGGGGGCACCCAGACCCAGTAATTACTGTAGCGCAAAGGGAAAAAAGCTTCAGAAAGCTCCGGTTTCTCTCCAGCCCACACCCCCTCATCTCCAACAGCTGATGCAGGATCAACATTTCCCACCCCTTTTCCTGACCTCAACCATTAAGGAGTGAAATGCCGAAGCAAGTCTCAGACCACCGGTTTGATGATGAGGGGCTGGTCTGGTGGTAGTGGTGGCGGAGAGTGGGGTGGGGAGTTAAGTGTGTCTGGAGCAACACATTCCAGTCAGCGAAGAGAGAGAGAAACCCTTTTTGCCTCTGCTCTCTTGCCTTACTGGAGCAAACGGGGAAAGGGGAGATCAAAACACAAAACAAAAACAAAACAAATCTAGCCACCATCAAGTCCTGCAAGTGTTTTTTTAAAACTCTGTGCTCTTCAACTCAGCGTGTCCCTTTGCTTGTTTAGAACATGGTGGCTATGGTGAGGAGCCCCCGGGGTGTGTAGCTAGCTGCCCTGAGAGGCCAAGCTCCTTAGCCCAGTGTTAAGCTAGCACAGTCTCACAGGGAGAAACTGACATGGCACTGCTGTCTAAGCTCCATGGAGACATCATGTGCCGAGGTTAATGCCCTCAAAGACAGCTTGTTTACACTGAATACTATATATATATGACATTCAAATATGTAGTGTAGATGGGTATATGATGGGCATCCTTGGGCCAATGTGTGTGCGTACGTGTGTGTGTGTGTGTGTGTGTGTGTGTGTGTGAGAAAGAGAGAGAGAGGCCAGATCATATGGCATCGTGATTAACCTGTGTAGTCCCCAATGGCTACAGATGTATACTGCATCGTCCCCATACCGCTCCATCTAGAGTCTAGACCAACACACACTGAGGCGTTTATGTACTAGAGAGAGAGAGAGAGAGAGAGAGAGAGAGAGAGAGAGAGAGAGGCAGTGGTAGTGGGTAAAAAATGAGCGATAGAGAGGGAGGCATGGGAGTGGAAATAGAGAGGTAGAGGGGAATAGATACAAAGTGGGAGTGCCATGGAGAGAGACAGACTGGAGAAAAAGAAAAATGAAGTGAGGGAAGAGAGGTGTGTATCTGTTTGTGTAGTGTGTGTGTGTGTGTGTGTGTGTGTGTGTGTGTATGCGCACAAACATTTACGAGATGGAAAGAAACAGCAGGAGAAAGAGAGATAAAGAGAGACAGAGAGCAGGAGAGAGAGAGAGAGTTAAAAGAGAAGTCAATAGTCTGAGTGTGTAAGTCTGGCTAATGAAAGCCACCCCCTCGGGGGGCATCCCATCACGTAAGCAGTTCATCATGCCACCGAGGGGGGGGGGGGGGGGGGGGGAGAGAGAGTGAGAGAGAGAGAGAGAGAGAGAGAGAGAGAGAGAGAGAGAGAGAGAGTGAGTGAGAGCACCTTGTTCCCACAGGCCTCCCTGCTCACCGCCTGTGACCTCTCAGCCTGTCAATACAAACACCACACACACACACACACACACACTTTTGCTGCTGCTCCTCACAAAAAATAAAAACTAATTCCAGGCTCCAGTTCCAGATGCAAAATGGTTCCCATTTTCACAATATGTATTAATTAATTTAATTCTATATTCAATTGAACCAATAAGCTTGACATATATATATTGTGTATTTTCACATTTTGATTAATGACAACAGTGAACTGCGTGTAGGGATATAAAAAAAATCAAATAAATGATCTTTACAGGACTACATATTGCATGAGATTATAACTATAACTATAACTCAATGGCAACACTGACATGAGAGGGTTTTTAATTCAGTCATTATATATAGACGATGACTGCGGGTAGCATCACATTTGAATGCATTCAGGCGATCGTGGCAATATGCGCTAACACAGCAACATCAATTGACATGCCAACCAACCCAGGAGACCAGGAAACGTCCCCTTGGACATTCACACAGGCTAGTTGAGGGTTAAGGGGTTCTTTCTCTCTCTTTTCTTCCTTCCCCTCTCCCTATACACCCTCCATCTTATGTCTGCCCCCGTCTTTAGTCCAGACCTAGGCATAGGTTTGAAGTCAGTCATGCAGGTCGACTAGAATAACAGCCTGTTGTCTGGGTAGCTTCCTGCCCCCTCCACATAGCGTGCTGGCTGTCCACAGGCCAGCGGTAAGCACTGTTTCTGCTCATAAAATCCAGGGTGAAATCACATGGGGGGTGGTGGTGGTGGTGGGGGCACAGACAGCCAGGTCTGTCCTTACTGACTGTCTCGTCCTGCTTTTTTTTTATGACCTCTAGCCCCCACCCACCCCTCGTGCTATGCCTGCTGGCTATGACACTCGCTCCACTGCTCTGGCTCCCTGGGAAGAGGAATGACAGAGGAAAAGAGAGAGAGAGGGAGAGAGAGAGAAAGAGAGAGAGCGAGCGAAAGCACAAAAGCTGCAGCCTTGAAAACTATCTGTATTACCCAACTTCCCAAGTGTTTACATTGAGATTTTTACATTCAAGACTTCACATAACATTCTCTGAGGAGTAGGGTGCACAGGTGTGTGTGCTTCTCTCGGCTCATAAAAGCTCAAACCTCAGTCTCAAACACATAACTGATTTCACCTCTGAGAGTCTGAGTACAGAGCTAAAAGGAGAGAAAAAAAAATTAAACATATTTTTAAGCAGAGAACAAAATCCTTCAACGCTGAGAGATTCTGTGACTGCACTACACTATCGGCACAGGACAGCACAGCCCCCACCATCCCCTATTCCTCAGTGCATTCATTTCCTGCCTTCTGAGAGGAAATGACATCACGGTATCTATGGCGACCCATTTTTTGGCTCTGACAGGAAAACAAGAGTCTGACTAAAATATGCTGCTGCTGCTGCACCATCTCCATCTCTTTCTCTCTTCCCCTCTCCCTTTTCTTTTTTGACCGATCTATCCCCATCCCCTCCTTTTGTAACATCACATTTTCCGACAGCCAGTTTAACCCTTTCAGAGACCCACTCCTTCGACCAGCAGAGTCAAATGCAAAGTTTGCAGTTTGAAACCCAAGGGGGAGGCCCGTTGTCTAGCACGTCTATTCTGGGTAGAACATTTGTGACTGAAACAGCAGTCGCCAGCCCCCCCCCCCACCCCACTTCCCGTCTCTCACTCTCACCGTTTTCTTCCCTCTCTGTCCATTCCCTTTTTCGTTTCATCCCTACCCCCCCACCCTCTGCCCTTCACCAAACTTGACTCGTCTCTGAACGACTGCGGTCTGAGATTCTGGCTGCAGTCTGCTTTCCTACACCCACACACCCTCATTACCTTCCTCTCGGACTGCGCTCGCACACACTGACGGAGAGGAGAGGAGAGGCGGAACGAGGGAACAAAGGGAGGCAGAGTGGAGGACGAGACGAGAAGAGAAGAGGAGAGGCGAGGCGAGGAGAGGAGCGGGAGGCGGAAGGGAGAGGAGATTTTTGGGAAGCCGGCTGCGGCTGAAGTTGAAAAGTATACCCAGGCAGGCATCTGTGTTCAACTACTCACAGAAACAAAGTATACGCACAAATAGTATTAAAAATGGTACATAAATGGTACATAAACCCACATCTACATACACACTCAAACGTAAGCACAAATGTATACACCAGCAACGCCTCTGGACCAGCATATGTATGTTTAGATGAATTCTAGATGTTCGAAAGGTGAGGCCAGGTGGACGGTCTCTGTATATATAGTACACATACACTGTGCAGAACATGTAGTACTCGCCCTTCAAGTGTGTGTCAAGAACGTACACTCCTCAGTCTGTCTGTTCTTGTTGTTGCTGCTGCTGCTGTGCCTGTCTGACAGTGTACCCCCACTGGTTTGTCTGTACCTTTGGAGTTCTGTCTTTGTGAATCTGCTCTATTCTCCTCCAAACTTTTTCTGCTTGCTGACTGCGTGTGTTAGTCACTCAGCGTGTCGCTCCTCGCAGACTTGACACACTGTTCTACCTGTGTGACTTTGACACCCTGTCTGCCTGCTTGTGCATTTAGTCACACAAACACACACACACTCACTCACGCTCACAGAGTTCTTGCGTTAATGTTTCTTTCTGAGTATCATATGTGACACAGACATACACAAATGCACGCTACGCACAGACACACTTCTCATTCCTCTGCCTGAATATCTTCGAAAACACACACACACACACACACACACACAAACACACACACACACACACACACACACACACACAGACACACACACACACACACACAGACACACACACACCCCGCACTCTCCTCAGTCTGTCTGCTGGATCAGACAAAGGTCAAAGGAGAGTGTGTGGGAGATCATCCGAAGGAGGCGAGCACAATGGACATCCTCTTCCCCCCCCCCCCTGAAGCGGACAATATGCTCTCATCATCTCTCCTTCACTCACATCTCAGAAACAAGCACAATGTCTCTCCTGGTTGTGAAGGTGTGTTCTGTCTGGCACTTTTGAGAACGCGAGCGAGTGATGATGGCTCAGAAGGGGATAAAAGACACATAAAAGGAAAGGACATACAGTCCAGACAGTGTTTGTGTGATTGTGTGTGTGTGTCTCACTAGCGTACAGCACAACCGCCGCAGAATGGTGCACACTCCCTTTTTAGAGATGCCTCTTATCGTACTGTGTGAGGCCAAAGAACAAGCTGTTCTCCTGTAGTTTCACCCACAGAGCAGGGTGCTGACGATGCCAAGGTTATGTCAACTACCATAGGCACAAGACTAAACGTATGTCCATAGTGTGCGTCTTTTAGCAAGTCAGTAAAATGCAACTTAATGGATAGCTGGGAGGCAAATACATTTTAAACATGAAAAATGTAGGAGGCAAAAAGAGAAAGAAAGACAATAAAATTATGTCTGCTAAAACACACCCAACAAATGGCACAGGTAAAGAACACCCCCCGCTTTGATAGATACATAAATAAACTAAGATGTCTCCACTAAAGCCCCAGTGCATTCCCACAATCCTCAGCATTCCAGCCAATCAAATTATGTCATGGGACTGCTGCGGTTTTTATAAGGTGTTCAAATGCCAAGGTCGTCTCCGACACAAGCAGGTAAACAAACCGAGAGGAGAGGGGAAAAAAAAGGAAGCGCATTCATGGGTATTGATTGGGCTGGGACTGCAAGTGGGCCTCAAAGTAAGTCACTGAGAGACTTAATCAAAAGGAGGGAGAACACTTCAGGGAAGTGACCTCTGACCCTTTAAAGACTTGACCCCCTCGAACCAATGAAAATAAACTTTACCTGATGAATCCCAATGAGTGTGTGTGTACGAGAGTGTAGAGATAAGTGTTTGTGTGTGTGTGTGTGTGTGTGTGTGGGTGGAGGTTTCTGTGTGCAAGGAGGGATGATTGGAACTTGAACTCTCTCACACAAGACACTCATACTAACACACACAGTGAGCAATCCTGCAGGATGAGAGAGAGAAGATAGTTGTCCAGCAGACAGTGGCCTCTCACAAATTGAGACGCTGTTGAAACTCGGACTCAGCAGTTGTCAACTCCAATTGCTGGGCGTGCTAGGAATGGTGTCATGCTCTTTCTGTGTCTCTCTTTCTCTCTCTTCCTCTCTCTCTCTTCCTTTTCTCTCCTGCATCTCGCTCTCTCTTGTCTCACGTCTCACTCCCCATCTTCTCTCCCTCTCTCAACCCCCCCCCTTTCCAGTCTTTCAGCCTGTCCTTTTTGTCTTTGTGTCACTTGTTCTGCAGTATGGAGGTATGCAGACTGCTCTCTGGGAGGGAGTGCTGAGGGTTGGTTTGACAAGATGAGAGCCTGACAGCGTAGCCTGCTCGAGTCCTTGCCTCTCTCCCCCACTGGTTATGCATTTTAGAGTGCCTCCTCTCTTGGCCTCTGAGGTTCCTTGTGCGACATGTGTCTCCTGGTGGTGTGACGATAGAATGTGTTGATGTGTTTACATGCTGGGGTGTGTGTGTATGCTTGTAAGTGCTTTGCTCCTTGTGTGTGTGTGTGTGTGTGTGTGTGTGTGTGTGTGTGTGTGTGTGTGTGTGTGTGTGTGTGTGTGTGTGTGTGTGTGTGTGTGTGTGTGTGTGTGTGTGTGTGTGTGTGTGTGTGTGTGTGTGTGTGCGCGCGCGTGAGATTGAGGATATGCTGCCAGTCACCACGGATATATTTCTGTGTCAAACATGTGAGTGCATTGGAGGGGGGGTATTTGGATCCAGTGTATGTGTTTATTTGTGTGTGTGTGTGTGTGTGTGTGTGTGTGTGTGTGTGTGTGTGTGTGTGTGTGTGTGTGTCTTTATCTGTTTGTGAGTGTATGTGAAGCATGGGCAGTTCAAGGCTGCTCTGTTGACAAAGGTCAAGGTATGGGTCACTGGCCCCAATATGGCAGAATGGCAGTCTCACACACGTATGCACGCGCGCGCGCACACACGCACGCACGCACACACACACACACACACAAAAACACACACACACACACACACACACACACACACACACACACACACACACACACACACAAACAACCAACATGCACAACTATTCAGACCGACTGACACACAACATGGTACACCATGAATATTATGTACACGCATATAAACTCTCCCCACACAAAAACACATAAAACACACACACTTTCTCACTCTCATTATCTTGCTCTCGCGCTCTCGCTTTCTCTCTCTCTCTCTCTCTCCTCAAGTCACCTGTAAGTCACGCTGGTTGGACACATTCCCAGAACCCAAAACTGCAGCCTCTCTCCTCTTGTCTCTCTCTCTGTCTGTCTGTCTGTCTCCCTCACCCTCCCTCCTTCTCTTTACGAACCCTGACAACTGACCAGGGCCCAGCTTGCTCAACCAATAACGGTGCTGCACACCACATCAGACAGACAGACACTATTTGACTGGGAAAGAGCCGCCGCTCCTAGCAGACGATAGGGCAGCACAGCACAGCGAAGCCAAGCTAACCAGCCCTGTAATCAGCAGCGAAGGCTCAGAAGACCAGCAGACAGTGGCACACACTACGCAGTTAGAGGTTAGGGCTTTAGGGGTTTAGAGTCTTAATGTTCAGTGCAGACCAAGAAAAAAAAATAAAAAGACAGACAAACACACAGAGGTTGTTCAGGGGGGAAATGGGCTGGGTGGGGTGGAGGGGGGGTCGTAGAGCAAATGGCAGTGTGGGTAGTGTAGTCTTTTTGTGTTGTTGTTTTGTTGGGGTCTGTGGAGATCAGTCAGACGATTGGGTCAGGAGGGCTAATGGGAAACACTTATGATGTGATGGGGGGGGGGGGGGCATCCGGTTTCTATCCACATCGCTAGCTTCTCTGTTTATCGTTCTCTTTTTTCCTTCTCTCACTCTCTTTTCCTCTCTTTCCTCGTGCCTTCCCCTCCCTCTCGGGCCCCCTTTCTTTACCAGCGTCTCAGTCCCTATCTCAACTCTCGGGCTGTTTTACACAAACCCATCATTCTCTGTCCCCGTCTGTGTCTATCTCTTCCTGTCTCTCTCTCTCTCTCTTCCTCCCTCGCTCCCTCTCTCCCAGTCTGGACCGGTGTGGTCTGCTCTGATCCCTGTGTGATTGGAGGGGGGTGCGACACATAGAGGGGTCTGAAGAGCGCTGATTCGGGGTGGTTGGTAGTATTGGGGTGGGGGAGGGGAGAGGACCCATCCGTGCTGCTGCTGCAGCCAGTGGCTTGCGACTCCCCCTGCTCAGGGAGACCCCCGGCTCACCCAGACGAGCGGCGTCTAGACGGTATTCATGATCCATCTGTCTGGCAGGGCCGCCGAGATGGCAAACTCGATTAGAATTGAAATATTTTTTTTCATTTTTTTTTTCTGCTGCCTACCAAACCCCCACCCTACCCCACCATTACCTCCACCACTTGTTTCCCATTCTCCCTCCCTCCCTCTCTCTCTCTCCTTTTCTGTCCCTCCCTCTGTCCTCCTCCCCCTCTACCTACTATCCCTCCCTCTCTCTTTTTTTTCCCTCTCAGTTTTGCTCTCTCCTGTTTCTCTTTCATTTTCTCTCCCCCTCCCTCTCTCTCTCTACCCCATTTGTTCTGTCCCTCTCCTTTTTTGCTCTCCCTCTCTGCCTCTGTGTCAGTCTTCCCACATAGACACACAGACACACAAACACTAACAAGCACACAAACCCAAACACACCCCGAATCAGCATTCAGCCACCGAAAATTCAATCAGAGTGTGCGCGTACACACACACACACACACACACACACACACACACACACACACAGACACACACAGACACACACACACAGGTGTCTGGGATATGGCAGCCAGCCACAGTCAGTCATTAACATGTGGGCTAGACTGCTAAATATTTGAAGTGGCGGCATTGGACCGGTTCCACTGGAAAAGAGCGGCGCTTGTCGAGGAGACGGCGGCACACACACGCAAAAAGGGGAAGGCTAAAAAAAGCTCGGGTATCACTCAAAACCAAACGAATCCAAGCAAAGAAGACCAGTAGGGTGAAGGTCAAAGGGAAAGAGACAGGAGAGAGGGTGTGTGTGTGTGTGTGTGTGTGTGTGTGTGTGTGTGTGTGTGTGTGTGTGTTAAGTTAGAGAACAGAGAGAGGGTAAAGTTTACGAGGGTGAGAGAACGAGTAAAAGGGAGAGAGAAGGAGAGAGACAGAGGGGTAAAAAAGACAGGAAAGTAGCAAGAGAGTACGTAGGAGAAATGGGGAGGAGGGAGAACAGGATAGGAATGAGTGAGAGAGAGAGGGGGGGGGAGAGAGAGAGAGAGAGAGAGAGAGAGAGAGAGAGAGAGAGAGAAAACAGACAGTCAATAAAATGAGCCCTATTTACTTGTGGGGTCCTAAAAAGAAAACTTCTTGAAACAAATGCCTGGGCTACATCAAAGGCTGCCTGTTCAGCTCAGACTGAGTCCTTCACCTTCCCAAATGAGCCCATTAACAGGAGAACAGCGCGCCGGAACATTCCACCTTCTGCTCCATTTGCATTTCACACGAAGGACTAGGGAAAATGTAGCTATGTCTTCTTCATCCCTGCAGACGCTCAGACAGTCTTTTGAATGAATGAATGAATGAATGAATGAATGAATTAATTAATGAATGGATGAATTGAAAATAGATCAAACACTTTAATGAAAGAAGTGAAAAAAAATCTAAATGGAGGGGGAAAGCATAATCTATGAAAGAGTTCTTCATTCAGAACTATTACAGACTGGATTTTGTCTAAAACTAGTCTCAACTCTCAAAGTGAAGATCTCGAGTCAGCTACGGGCTACAAGCTAAGCGAGCAGAATGCTAATGTCTCGAAATCGGGCATCGTGGCCATGGAGCAACCCTACCAGAATCACTGGAGATGGGCTCCAGCTGTGCATCCAGCATTTTAATTGTACCACTTCTTTGATCCTGTTTTCGAACCATTGGCTTATTAATTATTAAATGCTCAAAAGAACATCCTAGCCAGCCAAAACGCCACAAAAAAAAAAAACTTAACCTCTTTTATTTGACTTTTCCTAGTAAACAAAATAAAAGTGTGCTGGTGCATTCACTGAGCCTACCCCTTTAACTTCCCCCACAACTTCCCTTCTTTTCCACATGAGAAGGCCCAACAGAAACCTTCCTAGTCAAAGGCATCATACTGTGTAAAATACTTCAACTGCAAGATATATATATAAATTCTGATTTGAGGTGGCTCATGAGAGATTCCTTCTGCAGATATATATATAAAGATATATATAAATTCTGATTTGAAGTGGCTCATGAGAGATTCCTTCTGCAGATATATAAAGATATATATAAATTCTGATTTGAAGTGGCTCATGAGAGATTCCTTCTGCAGATATATAAAGATATATATAAATTCTGATTTGAAGTGGCTCGTGAGAGATTCCTTCTGCAGATATATATAAAGATATATATAAATCCTGATTTGAAGTGGCTCGTGAGAGATTCCTTCTGCAGATATATATAAAGATATATATAAATCCTGATTTGAAGTGGCTCGTGAGAGATTCCTTCTGCAGATATATAAAGATATATATAAATCCTGATTTGAAGTGGCTCGTGAGAGATTCCTTCTGCAGATATATATAAATCCTGATTTGAGGTGGCTCATGAGAGATTCCTTCTGCAGATGTGTGCTGATAGTTTTGTTTCAGTACTGAGCAGATGAAAAGAGGCAGTGTTCTGTATGCGTGCATGTCATTTTGTGCAGTCTGTTGGGCATTAAACATATAGAATTAGTTGCAAGTAATAGACATCAGAAAGTCTGGCCATGGACAGAAAGTTAAAAAAGAGAGAGAGAAAGAAAGAGATAGAGAGGGAGAAAGAAGGAGAGGAAGACACCTTCAAAATAACATGCCAGTCGATACAACGACCACTGTTTTAACAGCACAACTGGAATGACATCACCTCAGTGGAACACTAGCATAATCAAGACAGACTAACAGTGTGAGAGACAGCGAGAAAGAGAAAAGTGTTGTGTACGTCTGTTTGTGTGTCTGTGTCAGAGTCAAAGAGAGAGAGAGAGAGAGAGAGAGCGAGAGAGAGAGAAAGAGAGGAGGAAGGAATAGAGGTCAAGGGTGACTCACATTCAAGGGTGGCGGGTGGGGGAGGCTGGGTCACGGCAGGACAGTGCTCCTCAAATTTGCACTCTGCACCAGAGAGAGAGAGAGAGAGAGAGAGAGAGAGAGAGAGAGGAAAATAAACACATACCAGACAGGTTAAATAATACTGCACAAACAGGTTGCAGCAATGCATAGTGCCCAGGAAAGTAACAATTACATTTTCAAGCCCCTGGGCTGTTTTATTCAGAGGAGAGGCTTGGCATTACCACAGCGGCAAGATGAAGCCAAATTACTCACTCACCTGTCCCGGGCCATGGTTAAGATTTATCACTGTGTCAAACATACATTCGTCTGGCAAAAATTGACTTAGTAGACTAAGGGATAAGGGCTTGTGAGTCTGTACTTATAGACTTTGCTTATATGTGTATATGTGTGTGTCTGTATGTGTATGTGTGTGTGTGTGTGTGTGTGTGTGTGTGTGTGTGTGTGTGTGTGTGTGTGCGCGCATGCTAGTATATGTATTTGTGTTGTGGAATGTAGCTTTGACAGTCAGGCCAACAGACAAAACAAATGATACCCAAGTGGTTCATGTGTGTACGAGTATTTGTGTTATGTGTGTATGAGAGAGAGAGAGAGAGAGAGAGAGAGAGAGAGTGTGTGTGTGTGTGTGTGTGTTGTGCTTCCTCCAAGTTCTGAAACCGTATGTCAGATCGAACTCTTCACCGCAAAGCCAAATCATGTGCATTCTCAGAAAAGAACACACTTCACTCCAACCTCACAAGTCAATCAAAGGTTGATGTCTCTCACTCTCTCACTCCCTCTCTCTCTCTCACTGCCTCTCTCCCTCTCTCCCTCTCTCTCTCACTCTCTCACTCCCTCTCCCTCTTTCTCTCTCTCTCTCCCTAAGTTTCCAGATGCTCCCATTATCTCCAGAGCATGCCGGGGACGCATGTTTACATGTGCGTTTCCAGCGGAGCAGGTTTTAATATGTGGTCAGGGCGTGACATACTTGGCATGTTTGGGTTAGCAATCAAGGGGTCTGAGACAGAGAGAGAGAGAGAGAGAGAAAGATACAGACAGGGAGAGAGAGAAAGAAAGAGCAAGAGAGAGAGAGAGAGAGAGGGGGAGGGAGAGAGAGAGAGGGGGAGGGAGAGAGAGAGAAACGGAAACACATAGACAAACAGTGACAGATAAAGATGGAGCCAGGGGAAGAGGAGTGAAACAAACTCAAGTGCAAAAGCGGGAGACAAAATAGAGGGAACAAAGAAACTGAGACAGCTGTAGAGAGAAGAAAACAGAAATAGACAGAGTAGTAGAGACACAGGAAGGACAGAAGACAGAAAAAGAGAAAAGAGAGTGAAAGAAGCGAAAAAACTGGGAGAGAGAGAAAAGGGGGGAGCGAGAGAGAGATGGGGTAAGAAAAACAGAGAGAGGGAGGGAGAGAGAAAAGGAGAGCGAGAGAAAGAAAGCAAGGGAGAGCGCAAGTGCGTGTCTGCCTCAGACAGTCTGGGCCGTCGGTCTGACTCGATGCTCGCTGACCATGCTCCTCTGTGTCAGTGATGGCTGGCCGTGCGTGTTCACGCCCGCCCGCTCCTTTCCCATGAGTCATAGCGGTGGCCGGCCAGCCGATAAGACCTCAGCCCACCCCTGCTCCCCGCTAAGCCTCAGCACGCCCTGATGCGTGATGTCATCGACTCCATGCCGGGGCGCTCCCGGCCGGCTAGCAGACACCATCTGTGCCGCGGCCCGGCTGGGAAGGGTGGAGGCAAACACACGGAGAGAGGGAAAGAGAGAGGGGGGAGAGGGGGCTGTTGTGCTGGAGTTGAGATCACTCTGTCTTTCAAATGTACAAACTCATCCATGGTTTACCCTCAAGAAATGCACAACCTATGGCAGAGTTAACATCAGAGATGCACAATCCACTTTTTTCAGTTCAAATCCGTTTTCGATACCTGAATCTGCTGATACCGATACCTGAGCAATTTTTTCTTGAACATTCTTCTTCTTCTTATTATTATTATAATTATTGTTGTTGGCATTATGTATAAGGTTACATGAAACTGTAGTAAACCACACAGCACTACTCATTAAACAAGCAATTTATTTGAAGCGATCTATTAAAAATCTAAATTTGTTAACCATTCCTGCCCTTACTTCACCAATTGGCTGCATGAACTTAGCAAGGGACTTTTATTTTGATATCTTTGTAAGATGAATGGCGTAATAAACAATTGAATGCAACAATATGAATTAAGTTTTATGTCATGTCTGAACACTATTTACAATTTCACAACTGAATACAAGGCAGAATTACATAATGTGCAATGAGTTAATTTAACTTTAAATGAGATGACAGTTATAGATCCAGCTGTCATGAATGTCATAAAACCTCATAAAACAGTAGACTTCGGGCTGCAGTAAAGGCCAATTAACCATCGAAATCAACATTCTTCTAAGTTTGTTCAAATTAAGTTGTAAGTAAGTAAGATTTTCATAATCGCGTAGTCACAATTTTATAATGACTAAGTAGCCGTATCAGATGTGGATCGTTAAAATCTAACCGATACCCTATTTATGGCGCAATACTGATTCCTGGATCAGATCAGTGCATCACTAGTTATCATTAGAAAAATTATTAACACTAAACAGTGTTAGGGTGAAGTATAATGATTCATGTGCCTCACATATTTCACTTCCTGTCTTTTTTTCTCCGTCTGTCTTCTTTGTCTTTCCTTCATGGCCCATCTAGCTTTAACTCCCCAGTAAATTATTCCACAATTATCTGACCAAGTGGGCTAGATACACATTTAATATAGCACCTAGACCTGACAAGCCTGTGTGTGTGTGTGTGTGTGTGTGTGTGTGTGTGTGTGTGTGTGTGTGTGTGTGTGTGTGTGTGTGTGTGTGTGTGTGTGTGTGTGTGTATGTGTGTGTGTGTGTGTGTGTGTGTGCGTTGGTGTTTGTGGAGTGTAGGGGGGGGGGGGGGGGGCTGCAGTAAGGTAAGAGTGTCGTGTTTATTCTGAGCGAGGCTTTTCTTTAAGTTGATTTGCCTCTTCATTAAAATGAGCACAGGTGTTGGTGCAGAGGCCTTTCTTTGCTTAATGTCTTGAATGATTGTCTCCATCATCCCTCCTTTTCGCCACAATCTCTCACTCTTTCTTTTTCTCCCTCTTCATCCCTTTTACTTTATCCATCTCTCGCTTTGTCTCTCGCTATGTCCTTGCCCTTTCCTTACTGTCTGTCTATTGACGCCTCCAGGTCTTGGCACCTTTATTTGAAAAAAAAGAAAAGAAAAAACAACGGTAGAGATGTGCCAGATTTCCTTCAACACTTTAAGGGCATGCTGGCTGTGTCTGTCGATAGGATACGAAGACAGGAGGGGAGAGAGAGGAGTGAGGAGAGTCTGTCTACTCTCCTAAAGCAGCCAGCTGACCTCTATAGGAACCCAGGGCTAAACCAGGGATCATCAGACCTGTCTGCTGCAGCAGTTAAGTGAGGGAAGGGTGGTGGTGGTGGTGGGGTGTTGGTGGAGGAGGGCGGAGCAGCCCCACCAAAATGAAGTCATAGCCAGTTACATGGCCAAGCCAAAGAAAAGTGTCCTCATAAAAACATAGAATAAAAAAAAAATTAGGGTGGGCATGATGGTAGCCAAAGCATGACTGAAACTAACAAATTCTGTGGGTGGGAGTTAGTGTGCTTTGCGAGAAAAACGAAAGTGACTGCAAATGGTACAGTGGCTTTGCGGCTCTGAAACCAGGGACCTCTTGGTCTGTTTTTTGCGTCAACCGTCAACCAGAGCAGGACAGAATCGGACCATCCGGACCGTCGTCCAGTCAGTCAGTCTGTTTCCTGTTTGGTAAGCCCCCCCCCAAAAAAAAAACAAGCCGACGTAACCGCAGTTTAACCTTGCGGATATTGATTGCCCCAGCCCTCCCTGGCCTCCATGCCCATCCAGTTTGTTTAGCACTGTCTGCGAGGCCTTGTAGGCCATCAGTCATTACTCTGTGCTCATTGGCTGGCGTTTGAAGGAAGCCAGGAGCCCCCTTTTCTCGCCTCGCCTCTCCGAGCCGAAACCTGCTGAGAACTCCCAAAATGACAGGAATCGATTTGGAAGCCGTCCACACTCCGACCGCCTCTGCCATAAAACTCCCAAACACTCTCCTCTACCACCCACAAAAAGAGAGAGGGGGAGTCGGAGATCAGAGTGTATGTGCGTGAGTTTAAAAAGGGAGAGAGAGCGAGGGAGGGAGAGATAGAAAGAAAGAGAACATAGAGAAAGAGAGATTAGACAAGGTAGACAAAGAGTGCGTGTGTGTGTGAATTTAAGTTTGAAAAAAAAATAAAGCCTTGTTGCTATGGGTAACTACGACCAAATCAACGACATGTAATTAGTTGAAGGTTATAATTACATTAACAAAATTAACACACACCTTTCTTTTGGAAAAAAAAAATCATGCAGCAATTTTCCTTTGTTCCGTTTAAAAATAGACACTTTATTCCCGGAGCCAAGTCCACCAAGGCAACCAGTCTTTAGTCGGTCTTGATTGTGCTCTGGGTTGTTTTGTCTACCGAGATGCCTCGGTCCTTAAGGACCGCTTCTCTGCGTTCCATCTTCGTCTGGAGAGATTGACAGCTCTGACAGGCCACTGTGGGTCATCCTGGACAGCTGGGGAGCCAATCACATGCTTTTGGAACGGAATGTTCTGGTATTTCATTTCCCTCCATGATGAATAAAATACCAGAACATTCTGACCCCGCCTCGGCTTGGGGGCCCTCCAGTTGTTAAAACAATATCCTCCACCTCAGGTCTCCCAGGAATTTTCTTTTTTTTCCCCTTCTTCTCATGCTTCTTCTTCTTCTTCTTTTTTTGAGGTAGACGTCTGGATCCAAATTCCGCTCCAAGTTCAAATTCCACATCTGATATTAAAAAATTGCAAGCGGAGGTATTTTTCGGAGTCAGCATTTGGCTGGCTGGAGCCAAGGGCAGACATCCCGTGTCGTGAAAACGATCTTTTTAGGCAGAAAAAATAATGGTAACTGAATTCCGACAACATAGGTGTGTGGTGCATATTTTTTTGAACACCCACTTGTGGTCAAAGGGCACTTAAACGGTACCAGCTGCATGCAGAGCACCTGGAGGACCCATGATGGACTGATCTTTATTAATAAACACAGCTGCACTCAAAAGACTTCATTGAAGACATACTGCAAAAAACACTGAACTCACATCACTCACTCACATCTGAGAAAATGTCAGCTGATGATACAGATCTTTGTAATGGTTAACCATCCACTGAACAGTTCCAAAAACGCCTGACTCATGCCCTGTTAAAGTCCCACCCAAACTTCCTGTTAAATAAAAAAATACGACCCAAAAAAAACCTTTCTGCTTTCTTCACAATAAGTCATGGCAGATGACTGACTAACACCAGTAACCTTTGTGACACATACCGAAGGTAGTGTGCCTTCAAAAAGTACACAAACTGAGTCATCCCAAATCTCATCACACTCTCAACTAAAGAGAACATCAAAGACATTTAAGCACCATTGGCAGCACTACAATGACACGGTGTGACATTTGGAAGATGTGGTTAGTCTCACCATTAGTGCTTGGGTCCACTCACCTGTTAAAGTATTTGTGGCCGGATGGTCAGCTGCCTGCATACTGCCCTCACAGTAATGCCTCTGATCGCAGCGTTAACCAGTCCGAGTGGGCGGGGGGTGTCTGCTGGGGCGTGCCGCCACTCTCTTTGCCATCACAGATCCTCTACACATTGAGGCCTCAAAAACCAGACTCCTTCTCGACTCCAGGTAGAGGCTTACTGGTGCCGAGCTGAGTGATGGTTAGGGTTTAGGACCGGAGGTTTTGGGTTCTGAGCCAAGAAGCTCCAGTAGTTGGGATCTACAATAAGCTCTGTGATGCAGGGCTGTTGGTAAGGGTTGGGGTGAAACGGTGGTTGTGGTGATGGGAGGGAGGAGGGGGGGGGGTGCTATCCTCCCATCCACATACGTGCAGCCATGTCCCGAGAATCAGACCGTGCAGTAGGAATGGGACAAGGGCCTCGTGTCCAAGGACTGCCCAGAGGTTTCCAGAGGGAGAACCTCAAGGAATCAGATCAAGCAAGGAGACGGAGTGTATCTGGACGATAGTCTCGACTGCGGGCCATGCCTTCTCAAAATCCCAGGGTCTTCAGGTTCAACGAACTAAAGAGACAAAACAGGAGAGAAGAGATGAGTTAGAGAACTGCGAAGAAGATTTTACAGATCAAAAAAGATCACAAAGAAAGTGAGGAAAGTTCGAGGCGATCTGCTTGTGCCCCCTTGGGCTTTAAGGGGAGTTTTGGCAGACCCAGAGCTCAATTGGGGGAAGGATCCTGTGGAAGTTTACTCTCTCTCGCTCTCCCTCCCGACGCCGAGAAGCTTCTGCTATTATTTGTTCAGATGCGGGGAGACGGCGGGGAGGCACGTTTGATGTCTAATGATAAACACAACTGGAGGTGGCACAACACTTTGGAGCACAGAGACATCTCCACTTCAAACAACATCTCAGAATAGAGGGGCCCACTCCACATAACTCTAAATAAAATGCTGCGGCAGCCGACGCTACTTAAGTACGCTTGAAGGTGCTTTGTCGGCAGGGAGAGAGAGGGAGAACAAGAAGAGGAAAAAAAGAGAATAGGAGAGAGAGAGAGACTGAGATTCCCCCCATCAGACACCCGGCCGGCTGAGTGGGTTTTTGATTGGCAATCATTAGCATTCGCGTTCCAAATAAAGTGCGTGGGGAACTACTTTGACCGTGCGAACAATCATCCGTTATCTGCAGCAAAACAGTTAGTGCAGAAAAACGCCACTGTCTAACACCCCAAGCTTATTTATTTACCAGTAATCCTTGAGAGCAGGCTGTATATAAATCAAGGCATGAGAAGTGGTAAGGTGGTGGTGGTGGTTTGTGAGTGTTAAGGGGGGGCGGGGAGTTACAAGGGAAAAAATAATGGCAAAAGTTTCGAGTGACTTAAGTTTTCTCTGCGTCCCCGGGACAAGCTTTTTGTTCATTATCAGACTGACAGTTCTGATATCGGAGGCCATAACGCGGAGGAGCCGAGACGTCCGACTACTCCATCCCTGGGACAGCTTCTGCCTTGTGTCAGCGTTTTGCTGCCTTTATCTCTCTGGAGATCAGCCAGAGCGGCTCGGGGAGACGAGCTGAAAATGGAAGATAGCGGCGAGGCCCTCGGTGCCGCATGAGTAATGCAGCTTGCGCTCGGCACTCCGCACTCTTCTTCAAGAGCAGCTTGGTCGCCAACGTGAGGGATGACTGGAACTCCTGGAAACTCTCTCTCTCTCTCTCTCTGGCTCCCTCGCTCTCCCTCTCTCGCTTGCTCTATACACTTCTCTTTCTTTTTGTTCATGTCCTTCTATAGACTCGTTTTATTCCACTCACTCTCTGTAGTCGCTCTGCCTCCCTTGGTTTTCCAACCTCCCTTTCAGTGAACCCTTGTTGTCCCTCTCCCTGCTTCCCTCTTTCTCTATCTACCTCCTCCTGGCCTTGTCCTCCTTCTCCATCTCCCCCTCTCTATCCTTTCTCTTTCTGTGCCTGGCCCCCTTCCCTCCTCACTCTTCCCTGACAGTGTTTAAAGGTCCTTTGCTGAGAGCCACAGGTGTCCTGATGGAGAGGCCTCACCCGCAGGGTTGGGAGGGTTTGTGTGTGTGTGTTAGTGTGTGTTTGTGCGTGTGTGTTAGTGTGTGTTTGTGTGTGTGTGTTAGTGTGTGTTTGTGCGTGTGGAGGGGTGGTGGTGGTGGGCGAGGGGCTGAGGGGGTTCATGCTGTTCGGCTGTGGCTCATCGCTCACCGCTCAGACGCCACACTCAGAGGCCCCTTTGATCTTTTCGGGGGGAAATAAACAGATTGCTTTCAATTAAAAAAAGACAGAGGGAAAGAGAGAAGACAGAGAGAGGGAGAGAGAGGGAGAGAGAGGGAGAAAAAAAACAAAAAAACAGTAGAGTGGAAACCTGCAGGCTTGGCCTCACAGAGGAATCTTGCACATTCCCTCACCCTCACTCTCTCTCTCTCTCCCTCCCTCTCTCTCTCTCTCTCTCTCTCTCTCTCTCTCCCTCGCTCTGACACAATAGGTCATCAAACATAATCCCTTTGTGAGCCAAAACCTCAATCTGAGCCCATACGTTTCATTATGGGCTGTAGGGCAGCGTACAATGCGTTCCCCACAGAGCAGTGGACCTGCAGGGCATGTTATAGCCTACTTTTGACGTTGATTAATGATCTAACAACTTCAACCAAATGCAAAACAAAAAGGCAGGTTTTGAATGAAGCAAGAGAAGCCCCCCACCCCCCCATCCCCCCAAAACTCGACCCATAGGAAAAAATAAAGGGAACACATACTGACACACAGCCCATTCTTATGGTCAGCCAACAAAAGAGCCAACAAATGGGTGTCAGGTGTCAGTAAGCTACTAGTACTATTCTGATTAAAGAGTGTGTATACATACAGGATGTTTTTTTCTCCGCTTGTGGCAGACGTATGATTGAGCACTAGTCTCAACACCCACCCACTCTCGCCCCCACCACCACGACCACGCTCACCCTCCACTTCGATGTGTTTCCGAGCGGCAGACTGATGTGCTGTTGCTATGGGCCCTTTCTGCCGTCGCTAGGCAGGAAGGTATTTTTGGGAGGGAATTTTTTTTTCGGGTGCTTTTTTCGAAAGACCTAGTTAGCCCTTTGCGTGCACCCGTACTTTCAGTTTCAATTTCACACAGTGACAAGGGAGGCGGGCGCTGCGACACGGGGGACAACGTAGGCCCATGGGGCAGACACACCCATACACGCACTCAAGCCGATTGTGTGGCCCTAACCCTAATCCTAACCCTAATCCCGAAGCCGGCGTCTCTCGCCCTCGGACACTTAACCTGCACACACTTCCCACCCCAGCCCCAACAATTTATGTAATCGTCTCACTTATGTAACCAGGCTACTCAGTACAATCCAACAATCTGCTGCTGCTGCCACCACCTCCCAAACACCTAAACCTATTCACACACTACCACACACTACTACCACACACACACACACACACACACACACACACACACACACACACACACACACACACACACACACACACACACACACACACACACACACACACACACACACACACACAGTTACACTGCTAGTATGATTCGTGTGGGAGCATGGCTAACTCATCAGTGGGTGTCCCAGAGTGGCAATTTGATCGCCCTTTATCTCCAGGCAGACGTAAGCTGCCAGTCATAGGGAGGGTATCCGCAGGTGATGACTCAACTCTAGTTTCGGCACTCACATCCTGTCCGTTCTGCTATCACATCTCTGAAAAGCTACTCCTTTTTTTTGTGTGACTCGACATTAGATAAGAGGGGGGTAGGGGGTATATTTGGGGAAGGGGGTGGAGTAGGTGGTGTGATGTGACGTGAGGCGAAGAGAGGATAGGATCAACCAGGATGTTCCCATCTTAGACACGTTCTGTTCCCGGCTGCTGCAACATTACGTTGTCTTGAGCAAAGCCCGCCACAGAACAATCGCCCTCTTTGTTGCACACTTCCTTCTGATTCATGCCGGTCTCCTGACAAGATTCCTGACCAGCCGCCTGCTTGATGCTGCACAGACACACTCACACACACACAGACACACACACACAACGGCAGAAGAGAGAATACCCACAGGAGTAAACAAAGTCGTTCCACTATTACGAACACATACTGAAGCATTCACACCCACAGATGAACAAGCGCTAGTGCACCTCCACACCCCCCATTGCACTCTTTCTGTCTACCCCTCTCTCTTGCCCCTTCCTCCCTTCCTGCCTCCCTACCTCTTTCTCTCACCCCAACCCCCCTCCCCCCCCACCCCGTCTGCTTCTATCTCACTCAAACACAGACACGTTCACACACACCTGTTGTCCTCACCACCCAGGTTTCATTACAGGCCTGCCATGCTCCCAGTGTGATGGCAGCCTCTCCCCATTAGATGAGTCACAGCTCAATTAGACCTCCCCTGACTCCCTCACACACACAGGGGGGACAGGGAGCTAGATAGAGTGAAAGAGGGAGAGAGGGAGAGGAGAGAGGAAAACAGAGACAAAAAAAAGGGAGAGGGAGGGAGGGAACAGAGACAGGCACCCAAACAGAGAGGCACAGACGCCAGCATGCAGACAGACACACCACACACACAGACACACACACACACACACACACACACACACACACACACAGACACAGACAGCAGTGGCTGGAGAAAGCTGGACCTGAGGGCTTCGTCGCCACTCCACGTCCTGCAGTGTCCACCTGCCGCTAAACACACACCAGTGACGGCTGGTGGGCAAAGAAGACTGCGGAGGGACAGGAGGTAAATTACAATAAAAAATAACAGCTTCATTATGAAAGTAGCCTAATCAGTGCACAGTATGCTTCAGTTTTCTCATCGCAGGGGAGCTCGACTAGATTTATTAGATGGTGTATTAAAAAGAAATGAATAATTTATTGACATGAACAAAAAAACTGTATTATGAAAGCATAGCAAACAGAGCATGGAATTTGCCTACCGAAACCAATCATGAAAAACAAGTATTTCATGGTTTTATTAATGCCATGACTGTGAGCGAGTATTAAGATAAACAACCCTGGAGCCCTGAAATCTGTTTGGTTAGACCTGCAAATAAGTGTCTGGTAAATGTCAATTATACCAAAAAAAAAACGAAATGCAGTCCATCAATAATTAGTCTATATTAATTCTTCTTAGATTCACATACTGTTAGCGTTTGGCTAAATAGGCCAACATGCAATATTTTGAAATAATGTTAAAAATCATAATGCGTGAGATGCAATGAAACATGGTGATGTTGATGGAATCGTGACTGTTTGATAATATAACAAGCCATGACCTAGCTACCTTATTCTATTCTATCAAGGCTATAGAAAACCAACATAAATGCCTGGAAATACACTGAGGTAACAAACTAGTCTTTAATACTGAATGAGAAGCCTACTTTAAACGGCTGCAGCAGGGAAACCACTTATCCATCATTTCTTCTTCTTTATATCTTTAGGGGCACAGAGCACCATTTCTTTGAAAATCTGATTTTGTGTTTTCTTCATGATGAATACAATGGAGTGATCAAATACAACATGTTTAAAAAGACATTTTACAGAATTTAGATAACCGGTTGACACACACGCCCACACTAAGGCGTATAGAACTGGGACACACGGATATATACATGTGACTGAAACTGCATGCCGATCACTCCACAGCTATTAAAACAATCACCATTATGTCACACAAACACATCACATACCTCTGCTGCACAGAGATAAGGGGCTGAGGTACATTCCCAAACACAAACAAATGCTTGTCTGCACAGACATACATGAACGTCAACTCTTCTATATGTACAAAACTCTTTTTTGCTCTCTCTCTCTCTCTCTCTCTCTCACACACACACACACACACACACACACACACCTAAATGCACACAGAGATGCATAGGTCCCGTAGGCTACCTCTCCTCAGTGATAAGTCGGACGAGCTGGTGTGGGGACACATCGGAGGTGTCAACATCCTGCCTTCAGACTCCACAGCCTGGTACGAACCCAGCCTTGTGACAACAGACACAGAGTGGGGCCCGGATGAACACACACACACACACCACACACACACACACACACACACACACACACACAGACACACACACACACGCACGCACGCACGCACGCACGCACGCACGCACGCACGCACACACAGACAGACACACACACACACCTTTATGCAGCACATAGCCAGACCAAGTCAAGCATACACGCATACACACTTACACACACACACACCACACACACACACACACACACACGCACACACGCACGCACACAAAAGCCAGTCAGTGGGCACAGACCTGTCACAGCCCACAGCCCACAGCCCACAGCCCACGGGGGCTAGCAGCAGCAGCAGCCAGTCACGCAAGTGGTGGTGGTGGTGCTGCTGCTGCCGATGTTCTCACTGGGGGAACAAAAAAACAAGCCACGCTCTCTTCCCTCAACTCATTTCAGCTCTTTTCCACTGACGGCGGCCGCCTCGCCTTTCCTTTCCTTTCCTTAGTCATCTGCCTGCCTATCTGCCTGCCTATCTGCCTGCTTGCCTCCATGCTTGCCTCCATGCTTGCCTGCTGGGCCCGTGTGTTTGCACATACCTGGAGACTGGTCTCTGGGTGTGATCAATCAGACCTGTCTGTTTTGCCGTTATCTCGGTGCATTTCGCTCAGGCAAAGGGTACTGGAGCGTGTGTGTGTCTTCTCAGCAGCTGGTCTGCATGGCAGCATCTGTCTGCTGTATCAGTCTGTTATATTGTGCAATAAATGTGTCTAATTGTTTTAGTGTGTCTGTGTCCTGTGTGTGTGCTGTATTTGTGTGTGTGTGTGTGTGTGTGTGTGTGTGTGTGTGTGTGTGTGTGTGTGAGTCTGCCTGTCTACCTGTGTATTAGGGTGTCTGCTAGCCTTGTCCGTGCGTATTGCGTCGTGACTGGCACGTGTCATGTCTGTGTTTAGGACACACTTGTCTCGTCGGCCTCAGCGTTCAGAAAGCAGGAGTGATTGGTCTCCTCCACCCAAAAACCCCACCGGCATCCCTGGCGCCCACCAACACCCCACCCCACCCCCTGCAGCCAAATTCAGGGATGATTTAACTAGACATGGGGAGCTAGACTGCACTCCTCCTCTCCCCTCCTCTCCTCTCCTACCTACCCTCTGCACCACCCCCCCCCAGCCCAGCCCAACAAATACCCCAACCCCGCCAAGATTGCATTTCTACCCAGACAGCACAGAGCGAGTTTCAGCCAAAAGCCAGACACTGTGTCACGCACGCACACGCACGCACACACACGCAGACAACACAGACACACACGCACACACACACACAGGGAGGGGGGCAGTGTGGGCACAGGGGAGAGAGAGAGCGAGAGAGAGAGAGAGAGAGAGAGAGAGAAAGAGAGAGAGAGAGAGAGACCGAGGTGCAGGGGGGGGGGGGGACAGACATGAGAGAGATAGAGCGATAGAGAGATAGAAACACTGAGATGGATAGAGTGAGAAAGAGAGAGAGAGAGAGAGAGAGAAACAGAGGGGCACATTGGGGATTTATGGCGATCATTACACTTGATGGAGGCAGCGAAGCACATCGCACCGGTGCACCGCAGCACTTCTCTTTCTATTTCATTCACTGCGCAATAAAATATGGAAATAAAAAATTATAGGAGAGACCAAAAGAGAGTGAGCTAGTGAGAGAGAGAGACAGATGGAGAGAGAGAGAGAGAAAGAGGGGGAGAGAGAGAGAGAGAGAGGGAGAGAGAGAGAGAAAAAACTCTAAACGACGTGGGAGGATAATTGTCCCCCTCGCGGTGGCGACGCGAGCTTCCGTCCCCCGTCTGCGGTATCCGTCTGCGGATCCCTCCCCTCGTTCCAGCCAGACGCAGGGGGAGAGAGAGGAAGAGAGAGAAAGAGAGAGAGAAAACTCACAAAAAAGAGAGAGAATGAAAAAAAAAACACACAAAAGCCAGAGAACACTTTTAATCTCAGCCTTGTCTCTGGGAAAAAAATTAAACGAACAGAATGAAAAAAGGAGGAGTGAGTGTGTATGAGGAGGGGGGAAAGAGAGAGAGAGAGAAAGAGAGAGAGAGAAAAAGGAGAGTGCTGCAGAGAGGTGGGCACAAGCTGGCGATTCTGAGACACGCACACAGACAGAGACAGAGCAAGGAGAGGCAACAGAACCCCCCCCACCCCCACCCCCCTTTATCCACAAACACACACTGGTGCTGACACACACACACACACACACACACACACACACACACACACACACACACACACACACACACACACACGCAAACAATCAGCTGCCTTATACCAGCAGTTATACCTCCATAAACATGTACATGCACACACACAAACACAAATAATCAGCTCCATTCACATTATTTTAAAGTGCAAACACATGCACACACACAGGCATACAAGCAACACACTCAAATACACACGCGCACAACCATACACACACACAAACAATCTCTTAGTCTAGACGCTCACAGACAAACACCCACAACTGCTCGCACAATTCACAGCGCACAGACAAGAAGGACACACAGCAACAGTGAAATACAGACACCCCAGACAGAGCGCTTTGCACCCAAACACACACACACTCACACACACACACACACACACACTCACACTCACACACACACTCACACACACACACTCACACACACACACACACACACACACACACACACACACACACACACAAACTGTCAGACCCAGACATACTTTCAGCACACAGACAGAACAGAGGGTCTATGACCTAAAAGAATTTCACACAAAAAAAGAGAGAGAGAGAGAACGAAAGAAAGAAACATCAGACAATAAAAATACTGTTTGTCCCTGCCGGCCTTCTGTCTGAGGAGATCTGGGCTCTCAGATAAGACTGGCGTTGTTTGCGCTGCACTGCAGTGCGCTGGCCATCTCGCGTCCCTTTCACTTCTTCATAACCGACAGGGACAACACCCTTGACTGGTCTGACTGCAGAGAGCCCAAACAAAATTCAAATGTTGTTGTTGAGAACAACTCATTAAGAGTCAGCAGCCTCAGCCCTGCTGTTCCGTCCCTGCAGCTTATAAGTGTGTGTGTGTGTGTGTGTGTGTGTGTGTGTGTGTGTGTGTGTGCGCGTGTGTGTGTGCGTGAGCATAAGTGTGAGTGTGGGTGACCTTCCTGTGCCCCCTTCAGGTGCCAGTCGAGCTCATCCTTACAGTGTGTGTGTGTGTGTGTGTGTGTGTGTGTGTGTGTGTGTGTGTGTGTGTGTGTGTGTGTGTGTGTATGAGCATGAAATGGGCACCGGGTGCACAGAGAGGGCAGCGACGTCACTGTCTCACCGGGCAGCATGGGCGCCAGACTGGAATGAACAAAGAGAAAACAGAATAAGAGGAGAGGAGGAGGATGCCAGCATGAAGGGGAGGAAAGAGAGAAAGAACGAGAAAAAGGAGAGGAGAGGAGAGAGAGAGAGAGAGAGAGAGAGACATAAGGAAGAATGAGGGAGAGAATGATGGAAAAATATAACAAATTCACCACGATGAGAGGGAGAGAGAAGAAGAAGAAAAAGAACAGCAGAATGGAGGAAGACTGAATCGCTACCCACTCACAAACACAACCATCCCACCTTTCTCCCCTTCTCCCAAAGCGCTTGCATCTGTCCTCTGCCTGGGAGGGTCCTGTCACCATGCCAGTACCCACACACACACACACACACACACACACACACACACACATACACACACACACACACACACACACACACACACACACACACACTTCTCTGTTACATCTGCTCGTACAGGGACATGACACAGTACACAGCTATGGGCAGAGCCCCAGACAGCATGAGACACAGGGGCCTGGAAGTGAGACAGCTAGTAGCTACCCATATATCACCCCCTCCCACTCCCACACACACACACAAACCACAATCCTGACAGTGTATAGGACACAGGTATCTGGGGGAACCGCGGGGTGACT
>NC_045170.1:14204986-14307486 GCF_900700415.2 Clupea harengus
GGTAACATCTCTGTAGCAAGAGTTTCAAATCAAATACCGTATATAATTAAACAGATAAAAGTCGTAAGCAAACTTTTGTTTGGAATGTTTCTGCTAAACACTCTCTTGATAATCTGACAGTTATCGGGAAAAATACGTAGAGAGAATAAAATGTCTAAAAGACTCTCCAGGGCTCTGCAATCAACAACTAAACTTTCAACACGGTCTGAATGTATTGACCGATCAAGAAGCTTTCAAAAAACATTTACATTTATAATATTTCAAACTGTGAAGGAAAATGTAGCAATTAACAAATCCCATAGCAAATGGGCTACATGTTTTATTTACATACAGGTTTCTAGCCAGCACCTGCGCCAACTACTTACATGTTCATCAACAACAACAACAACAACAACAAAAAAATCATACAATTCTTTTTGCTCCACATTTAGCATTTTTGCTCCAATTGCTCCACATTTAGGCTACACGTGTATGCACTGCGGTGTATGAATCCACATGAAATGCTGATGGTTATATTTATCAATTTACTTTGCACATCTACAGCCGTGTCATGACAGGCCAATTGTGCTGAGGCCAATTCATGACTTTAGCATGGTCCCCTCTAACGGCTCAGTGGGAGCAGGAACAATTCTGACAGCTAATTTGGGGTCAACCATTTCTGATCACCTTGCTGAACGTAACCATGGTGTTACGAGCAAGCGCTGCCTAAACCGGTTTTGTATGGAAAAAACATTTATTAGCTTTAACTACACTAGACACTAACTACACTGACTATTAGAGTTTAAAATCAACATTGGTATCACCTTTGCTCTCCCTCGGTAACTAATAATGCCACTTCTCTGATGAACGCTGGTGTTATGTCACGCAAAGCTGAGAATCATGGGGAGTTTTATTATGGTGCAGGTGCACTGGTGCAACGACGCAGCTGGCGCACTCACGTCTCAGCCGTCCGTCCAGACTCATCACGGCGAGGCTGATATAGAATGACTGGATTTGTCTGGCTCATTCGCTCTCCAGACACATTGAACAGGACCAACGGTGTGGGTGTGAGTGTGTGTGTGTGTGTGAGAGAGAGGGAGAGTTTGAGAGAGATAGAGAGATAGATGGAGAGTGTGTGTGTGTGTGTGTGTGTGTGTATGTGTGTGTGTGTGTGTGAGAGAGAGATAGATGGAGAGTGTGTGTGAGAGATCTTGGTTCAAAGTCAGATGGGGTTCAGTGTCTCAGCCCACGGGTAACCCTATAGCTTCAACGGCAGCTGGTGGGACTGTAGACTCGCATGAGCTAGGGTTTTTTTGGTGGGGTGCTGAAGTGTGTGTGTGTGTGAGTGTGGGTGGGTGGGGTGGTGTGGGGTGGGGGGCTCTCCCATTCTCAGAGCATGTGGTGAAGATGGTGGTGGACGGTGGGTACGAGAGCAGCCGGTTGTGCGACCGTGTGCCGCACCGCAATCACAGATTTCGGAGAGGGGTTAAGAGGCACTCGAGGCGGGTCAACATCACATCAACATCTCATCTTCTTCACATCTTGCATTTTAATCTCCGTCGGCAGATCAAAAAAGCTCCAACGACAAACCCCCCACCCACCCCCACCCCCTTCCACCACGTCCCCCCCCCCCCCCCCAAAAAAGAAGAAAAGCTCGAGATGAATCAAGAGCTAAATCTAGTTTTTCGTGACATGCTCTGCTCTGAGTAAGGGAGCGCTACTCATGCATGCGTGTACATACACACGAGCTGACTGCATCTCTGGTGAGAGAGCGGGTGGGTGAATACGTGTGCAGTCAAACGGGCCCTACGTTCTGTTCTATGATCCTTCACACACATGAGAGCAAAGGACGACAGGCTCTCATTCTCTCCATTGTGTTGAGGCCTTGAGTTGTTGACCTGCTCGAGTTGTGCATAGTGGTCATGCGATTACTGCATAGGAAGACCTACTGCGACAACTGAGGCATCTTAGCATATCGAAAAAAGGTGTGTTCTGACTAAGCATTTTTCGGACTTCTAAAACAAATTGGTAAAATTAAACTAATACAAATTCTATGCCACTATATTGTGATTTCAAAGAAAATGCCAATGCTGTTATGAATGCATTCCAAGGCCCCATCAATGTGAAAACTAAATGGGCTAGGTTCCTAAAACAAGAGTCCTAAGAGTACCCCCAAAAGAAAAAAGATTTAAAGTAAATCAAAATCCTGGCACTACCCAGCACTACATTCTGAATCCTCACA
The DNA here is from genome assembly GCF_900700415.2 of Clupea harengus. NCBI lineage: Eukaryota > Metazoa > Chordata > Actinopteri > Clupeiformes > Clupeidae > Clupea > Clupea harengus. Next base: position 14,207,208 of record NC_045170.1, read on the forward strand.
GAGGCTTTAGCCTTTGTGGACGGGCTTCACAGATCCCGCGTCACCCCCAACTCCAGAATGCATTATTCCTACAGTTTTTTGAAGGGAGTGGGGAAACTAATCCGTCATGGAGCCTTCAAAAGCAGGGAGGCACGTTGAGCCAGAACTGCGATCAATATTTATGGGGTACACATGAATACAACAGGGGCTCTTCAAAGAGAGCTAAGCAACACACTCACACTCACACACACACCCACACAAAAAACTGCCTAAGAAAGAGAAGGCAATTTTTTCCCCTTCTCTCCCCCCTTTCTCTTTCACTCTTTCGTCTTTTTTTCAAAAGCGTCTCTTTGTGGGTGCCGAAGCCGAAGCCCCCGGAATGGCCGGCCTTATCCGGAGTGGCGGGGAACGCTGGGAGTCCTGGGGAGGACTGGGATGGCTGCCGGAGTGGCGGCTAAAAATAAAAGAGGGAGAGAAAACAGTGCAGTCTGTTCAGCCCTCTGCAGCAGGCCCGGCTCTCAGCTAGAGACAGACACAGAAAGGGAGAGAGGGAGGGAGGGAGGGAAGGAGGGAGAGAGGGAGGGAGAGAGGGAGGGAGGGAAGGGGGAGCAGGAGGGAAGGGGGGGATTGAGGGTGACCAAAAGGGAGAGACGAAGAGTAACCAAAAGCCAAAGAATGGTTGAATCTAAAAGTGGAAGAGAATTGAAAAAGAAACAGAGAGAGAAACAGAGAGGGAGAGAGCAAGTCATAGTGAACAAGGAAGAGAGAGAGCTAGAGAGAATGGCTACGTACAAAAATGGACCTAAAAGCAAGCAAGAAAGAAAGAAAGCGAGGAGGGGATGAGGGTCACCAAGAATACAAGAGATAAAGGAATAAATGTGCAAAGCAACCAGACAAAAGGGACACATAGCCATAAAGAAATAAAACAAGAGAGTGGGAGGAAGAGAGAAACAGGGATCAGAGGCGAGGGAGACAGATGGAAACAGATGAAAAAATAAAAAAAAGAAAGCGAGAGTGAACGAGACACAGCCCTGAGAGGGAGAAAGACAGACAGACAAAGAGAGAGAGAGAGAGAGACAGAGAGAGATAGAGACAGAGACAAAGACAGAAAGAGAGAGAGAGAGAGAGAGAGAGAGAGAGAGAGGTTAGGAGACAGAGTTGGGTTGGGTCACCGACACCCTGTGCATGACATCGCGTCTCGCAAGTTGTGTCACAGAGCCTTGCAAAATGTCGGCAACAGTGTGTGTGTGAGGGGGGGCAAACGAAGACGGTGAGTCATGCGGTTAGCTTAGCACTCGTCATTTGTCTGTCACATGGCCTTAACTTCCCGTCTGTGAGAGCAGTTGTTACCACTGTACACAAACTCCAGCTCATTGTGAATATTATACACCCGAGATCTCAATTGGGGATTTGATTCATGAGCTCAAGATAGTAGGGATGGGCATTTCAAGCAAAAATACTATTCGATAAACTACAAACACCCCCCCCCCCCCCCCCCCCACACACACACACCATACCTGTCGAATGTCCCATTTTATCTGTAAGACTCACAGATTTTCGACATTTCTCATATGTCACTGAATGTCACGGATCTCACGGGTTTTCACACTCAATAGCATGAAATAATAATTACAAGTCTAATAGACTTCTACACAGAAGAGACTTCAGTGTTCGTGTTGTGCTTCTCACTATGTCTGTGTAGCAGTTACACACAAATGTAGCAATATGCTTGCGCATTAAATCTTTTTTTGTGTGTATGTGTTTGTGTGGGTGTGGGCGGTGGGGGTGGCTTGTGGATTTCAATCATTGACCTCAATGATTTCAGTCATGTATGTCATGAAAAGTATGACACACACACACACACACATATACACACACACACACCCACACACACACACACACACACACACTCACAGTCACAGTCACAGTCACAGTCACACTCACACTCACACACACACACACACACACATAGAGAGAGAGAAACTCATTCACGCTTCACCTGGCAGATTTTGCACTGCACCTCGTTTTTGTTTATTTTTTTGAAGGAGTTTCACACAGACCTTTTTGACGGCTGTAGTAGTCTTTATCTTTGCATGTTTCTCATGTTTTTACCATAGCATCTAATCTCACACAGTGTTGCCAAAACATTCTCACTAGAAGTCACTATTAACTCTCTGAAATGTCAATAAAAGTCACTGGATTACGTGATCATGTCATATATGACATAAATGCGTCCAATTTGCATACGTGAAGAAGATGAACAGCATCCTGTTCTCTGTTGTCAACAATTAAACAAAAGTTAAATATTTAGTTTGATTGTTTTTTGGTGGAGTGTGGGTGGGGAAGACAGGTGGGGGTGGTGTAGGGGTGATTCATATGTATAACAGACTATTAACACTATTATTACAATTAAACTTTTAATCAGCCAGGTCACCAAAATGAACCTTGTCTCACGTTGCCATAGAGACGTTTGGCTTCATGAGACTAGGGTAATTTTGACCCGCTGGAAAACCATTTAAAATATTCACATGAAATTTTAACCTTAAAAAATAGACAAATATTAAATCTTAAAAAATACATACAGTAGATATCGCCAACTCGCTCTAGACATTTTTCCACGCTCTTGCACACTCTGCTTTTGGGTAGCCTAAATGCCATCAGATTTTACCTTCATTTTCAGTTCGCATTTGGGTGGCACAGTGCAGTTACTGACAGTAACGGCTGACATGTCAGTGTACGTAGCTACAGTAAACACGTTTACTGTATCATTTTTCTGTTAACGCATACAGTGTTCATGAGTTGAGACCAAAGCGATAGACGTAGGGCAGGTTTGTGCCCGTCCTCTATCTTGGTGTTGACAGTGGAGAAATGAGAGTTTTACACATGGAGTGGCCAAGGCTACTTCAAGGGGTCCATAGACTATGACAGAAAATGACTGTGTACTCCTAGCCTGGCATCTAGAGAGCATGAATGAATCCTCTTCCATGTGGCATATAGTGTGCTCCACTAGGGTTACTTCAGTAGAATTCTTTAATATACTATGAATAGCCAATAGTGTCTCTACCTAACCCTAAGATAGCATGTGTGTATTACATAACTTACATAGTTTATTCATGGAAGTACTGTACATTTACAAAAATAAAACCCACTAAAATTTGACCAGGTATGGGCAACCTGTACAGATCCTCTATGATCCACTCAAGTCAAACAATATGCTTTTATGGTTTGACTGAAAACACAAGATATGCCTGCAATATTATCAAGCAGAAATGGATCACTTTGGTGCCCACCCTTATTACAAACTTAAACAATGTTCCCTGCGATTATTGCAAGGTTATTTTTATTTACAAACATATCATTTCTCAACAACAACCCCTATTTCACATATAATAATTGTTTGTTGCATAAACAACCTGTTACATATGCCAAAAAATGGTTACTTTAAACCCTGCTACTTTTCAAACTCTATTTCTCAGCCAATTTACACAGAGCTATCTTTATTTTCTGGGACATGTTTATGTAAGGGTTTAATTAGAGATCTACAATTTTATTTCTAAGTTTTTGAACACTTCATTTTGGGGTGTGCATGGCACACTTGCATTATCATATTAATGCTCATATATATTATATTAACATGTCTTTATTTACTTATTATCAGTTTTGGAATTGGCCTAATCAAGTCCAAATTAAATCTGCATGACATAACACCCTTTGGATTTATCATTTTAGAATGTCGGTGTACTTGTGAGTACACAGTGCAGGTTTTAATCAAGACCAGAGGGACAGCCAAAATTATCCTACGTAGATTTCAAACAGCACTATTCTGCGGTTCTGGTGAGAACTGACAAAGTGTTTCACAAACTCATCCATGATGAGGGAGTGTGCCCTCCTTGCCTCAATACTGAGAATTCTAAAGCGAGTTAACCTGTCTACAACCATTGTTGCCCTAAATTGGGTTTTAATTTGATGTAAAGCTGAGAAGCTTCTCTGGCAAGAAGCAGTGCTGACTGGGGTAACAACTGAAGTCTTGCAAAGTCAAAATAGCTACCCAGGCCCATTATTACTTTAATAAATGTGGGCAACACTAGAGACAAAATGCAAAAGAAAGGCAAACAGGGGATTTTTGCTGTTGCTCGATGGTGAAAACGGGTGATTGCCAAAATGTGTTGCTAGTCACGATTTTTAGTCGCTAAGGCAGGTCAAGAAGTTGGCAAATCTAGTGCCAAAGTCGCGAAATTGGCATCACTGATCTCACAGTGCCACACACGTTTTATCACCACTTTGTAGTAACGCATTTTTCTTCTTCTTTTGTTATTTAATGACGAATGGCAAACAGCTTTTGGGTGTGCCACCGCCCCCTTCTGGTGGTAGTAATCCATTGGTTAAAGCAGGCGCCAATAAAAACGAGCGAAAGTATATTTTTTAAGACAAAATGATAGTCACATGAAATATCGGATCGTTTATAATTTTACGACTATTTGAATCTTTACAAATCATGACCCATCCCTACAATATAATGGGAGTCAACCTAGAGTATTCGTCATCAAGCAATCTGTGTTGTAATGGGGGATTGGGGGGGGGGGGGGGGGGGGTGCTCTCGAAAAAGACATATCCACTTTACAATCAAGAGAATGACTGAAAAGAGAACATAATCAAACTTAATCCAACATCATTAACTGTTGTTTATTGTAACGCTGCAAAACGTACACCTTGAGAAAAGATCATATTAGATCTTGCATTTAGCAATTGGTCTCTGCAGATGCACACAAGGTAATGTCATCTGCTAAAAGAGAACACAGGCCTCGTAGTTACAGAGGCAAACTCTGAGAAAGAATATGCCTCCTGAGCACCACAGAGAAAAAAGGTGATACAAAATGGCCATGTCTAACATCCAGCGCCCTCCCCCTACACACACACACACACACACACACACACACACACACACACACACACCATCAAAACAGCTCCTTAGCTAAAAGCTAAAGTACTCTCACTGCACTACAGACATCCATGCAGAGTTTCACATCTGCAAACTACCCCATCCCCCCAGAGGGGTGCAGACATATTCCCGCGTCTGTTCAGCAGGGGTTCACTCACCCGTGTCATTGCAAAACAGGCAAATGTGTGTGTGTGTGTGTGTGTGTGTGTGTGTGTGTGTGTGTGTGTGTGTGTGTGTGTGTGTGTGTGTGTGTGTGTGTGTGTCCTACAATCCAACAGTCCTCCAGTGCCCCTCCTGCCTTTACTGGTTTGTTTTTGTGTGAGTCAGGAGGGCTCCTCAGGACGAGGGGAGGAAGAGAGGGAAAGGGAGAGGGGGATAGAAAGAGAGAGAGAGAGAGAGAGAGAGAGAGCAGCATAACCACCCAGCTGGGCCTAGCACCAGACCAGACAGGGGCCCTGCCTCTCCCCAGCGGCCCAGTCGGAGTGCACTCAGACGGGACATAATGGATCTGGCTTGCTGCCCTCCGCCTCCAACCAGCCCCCTCCCTCCTACCCCACACCCAGCTCTCGGCCACCACCTCCTGTCTCATGACTCAGACAGACAGACAGACGCACGCACACACACAGACACACACACACACAGAGACACACACTAACACACACGCATAGACGCACACACAAACACAATGTACACCATTCCTGCATCTATCTTTATCCCATCTGAGAAAAGACATCGAGAGCAGAAGAGAGTCAGAAAGAGACTTAGAGATGCCAGTACATTGCACTGATGGTCAAAATGCATAAGGAGGGGGGCTGCTGGACTTTTGGAAGTCACTGAGGGAATGGTGGTGGTGGTAGCAGATGAAGACTGCTTGCTACTGCTTTTGGTTTGGACTAGGCTAGGCTGGGCTTGGACTGGAGTACTGCTCTGCTCTGTGGAATGTCACTCTCTGTTAAGCTAGCGCCTGCATATGAGATGTCCCCAGGAGGAGGAAGGCCACTGTTGATTTAAGATTTGCCGCAGAGGTTTGGGGTAAGGTGCAGGCCACTGCAGACTGAGAAGGGGCTGGTGTGTGTGTGTTTGTGTGTTTGTGGATGGGGCGGTGTATAGCTAGAAGCCTCACCATCCCCGGAGACCAATACAACACACCAATGTGTGCACTTTCGTCTTTCTGCAATTATTCAAATTTAGGCATTAGGAATTTTAGGCAACTAAAACTTTGTTTCTAGATCTGATGGTAGGGACTCTGGATAACAGTTTTGGCTATGAGTTGTTTATCTCCCGTAAAGCTCCAAATGGCTTAAAAGCTTCTGCTCTGTGTCTAAACAGTGATCGAACGTAGATATCACATAAGAGCACATCTGTCCACAGCATCATAATAATGAATAAGAAGGTAGTACTGATAATAATGCAAGACAACACATAATAGCATACAACAAACACGGTGTGAAAGAGGACTGTTTGTTCATAACACCCCTTAAATATCTGGACTACATCCCTAAATCAATATGATTTGGGTTTAGATAAGTACCAAAACTAGCAAGCAGCACACAGAAGTTGGCCTATTAAATGTTTGAACTTGGAGTTATAAAAAAGCTGAGTTTAACATTACTGTTGAGAACAGCACCAGGATATACCATTTGCTATTGTCTAATAACGTGTGTCATTATAATTGTATTAAAGAATACACAACAGTGAAAAATGCTTGTAAATGAATCAAAATCACCAAATCGAAATAGGACGTCAAAAACCAAGTAAACTTAGAAGGAAAAAAACGTAGGCCCATCCTTAAGCTCTCAAATAAATCTCCGCATTTTAAACATATGCCTTAAACTGTATGCTATGATGTGACATGGCCATAGCTGGAGCCAACGGTTTCAAAACAATTTCCACAGCCATGATTAGAAGTTTCCTGCATCCTCAAAGCTCGCTCGGGCACCAAGGCATTTTCTGCGTTCCTGAGCCCCCCCCCCCCCCCCCCCCCCCGAATTAAATTATGCGTAGAAAAGCGAACAACGTTTTTCCGTAGGGTAAAGTCGATTTTATGTCAGCAATAGCGACAGCACAATACTGATATCTTCAACCATTAACGTAAGAGTGCCAACTACTAGCCAGCACATCTTGTAAACGCGCCCTTTAAGAACTTGAGACCTCAAACGTGAGCCCTGTTTTCTTTTCGACTACGCTGTCTGCAACAACTTCCATCGCCCTTTTTCTTGCAGAACTGCAGCACTCCCCATTCCTCTATTCGTCAGACACAGAGTACTCGACCAACGTAACATAGCCTAACTTTCAAGGAAGGATAAAAACAGCTTACATTTGCGAGCTCTTCATGGCGTTCTCGACTATCCCGCGGAGTGAAAGGCGTCTTAAGAGCCAGACGGCGTTCCCTACCCGAGGGTGTCAAGTGCGTCTAGACGATCTCACTCATTGCCAATGCCAAACTCGACAGTGCACAAACTCCGTTGTATTCCAATCCAGTTTTTCCTCCCTGCTCCACCTGAATAATTTAGAAAACGCTGTAGCGACATCTGCAGAGTAGGAGTACTAATGAAAGCTAGACTTGAAAAAGAGTAATCCCCTTCGAGTGCTAAAAACATTGTTTAATACAGTATCTTATAAGTGCGTTATAAACATACTAAAGTATAGAATTACAGAATATACTTCAGGGCCTCGGTGAGGAAATACAATTCTTGGTGTTTGCATCTAGACAGAAAGAACACTTATATTTTACAGGAACATACTAAATCACATGAAACAAAAGAAATTTCAATGTTCAATTTCAACAGTTAAATAGTATGTATGGTTATAGGCAACGTATTCAAGGAAGGCTTTTGGCTTTTGCTGACAGAAATTCCAAAGCCCACATTTCAGTCAAAGCATATGATGATGGGGACCACATCCACGAATGTAACTCTTGGAAAGGCCACAGGCAATTATCGTGGGAGAAGAATATAATTGTCAGCCCCCCCCCCCCCCCCCCCCCGCAAATGCTGACGCTGAGCACTTTCTGAAAACCTCAGTGTGTACCCCATAATGTAGATGTCTCTCAGTCTCAAAACAATACCATCTGATTAAAAGGCATGACGGCACAAAGCAGTTTTAGAAAAACAACACACACAAAAAAATGTCATTAGCAGCCTACCATCCAGACAGACTCGGGGGCAACCAGAATGTGTGTCTAAGTATGTATATATGTGTCTGTGTGTGGAGTTAGACCCCAGACACTACCCCCTGGTGAGATTTTAATTGAATGAATCCTACCCCCCTGGGGGGCATGGGCCTGTTGCCAGGGTGGGTTTGTGTGTGCAGATGAGACAGCCGCAGGAGAAGGGGGGTCAGGGGGTGGGGGGGGGGCGATGCATAAACTGGGGCCCGAATCATTTACCCTCCTAAAAGGTTCATTTACAGAAGGGTGGGGGGACCCCCTGTGGCTGGGATTTGAGAAGGCTGGTGGCACGGACAAGAGTGGCTGAGCCTTTTGTGTGTGTGTGTGTGTGTGTGTGTGTGTGTGTGTGTAAGTATATGCGTCTGACTTGTGTATATATATATGTGTGTATCTGTGTATGTTGGTGAGGGCCTGCATGAAGGGGTGGGGGGGGTATGTGCCTCATGTCTCAGTACGTGTGCTTGTGTCTGTATATGTATATGTTCCATGTCTAAGTCTACACATGAGAGTGTGTGTGAGTGTATTAGCTACAAAAACAGAGTGTGTGTGGCCAGTTCAGGCCCACACATAGCCACAGGCTGGCCAGGTGTGTAATTAGGGCACAGTGCTGTAGGTTTCAGGGCAACTGTGTCCGGTGCACCCCCCAGGACAAACTCTCCACCACCAGCCAGCAGGCTATGACCCAGCATCCTGCCTCTGATCCCCTGTGACTGAGCCTCTCCACCAGGGCTGAGCCTTGCTTCAGGAGGACCTCCTGGCTATGAAACTGCACCAACAGTAGCTATTCAACGGATTAATTTCTAGTAGAGTAATTGCAGCAAAAACAAAGTGTATTTGATTAACACCAACATGCCCATGAGGTATGTAGTTGAAATGAATAACACAAAAACATCAGTAATACCTTTCTAAAGGCACATGCCCCGAGGGACCTAAAATGACCCATGTTTGCATTTTCCCGCTAAGGACTAAACTGAACCTGGGACGAAATTATATATCAGCAATAAAATGTATGCCGCAACCACAAGTTCAACCTTTGATCGTCAAACAAGATGGCTTCATTTTTAAACATCCTCTCTGTGTGAAAACATCTGCACAGGTGAGCATGGCCGTGACCGAGGAAAGGAGAGGCAGGCCTAGTCTCAATTGGTCAGTCGTGCTCGGGGATCTGGCAGCTGGAGGGAGCTATAAACCTCCTGCGGAGCTGCGGGGGCTGCGTGACGCCGGGCTCCGAGTCGCACGTCTGCTCGATAAGCGAGTGCGGGGGGAGGAGGTGGCCCAGCCTGGAGCCAGTCCTGGGGGGGTCCAGGTGGGGGAAGAAATATCTGGAGCAGGAAAAACAGAACCGACATGACAATACAAATGAGTGGGAGGGGGGATGAAAGAGGGGAAGAGAGAGGGCGGACAGAGAGGGAGAGAGATAAAAAGAAATGAGTTTGGGAGGAAAATAATTTGAAGGAAGAGTATGAAAGAACAACAGACAAACAAATGAAAAGGAAAGGCAGGATGGTTGCATTGCTTCCCGAGGGGGAGCAGAGGGGGGGGGGGCTTTTTACGTGAGTCTCCTTGCTTCTGTGCAAACAAGCCAAGCACCAATTAGCAAGCAGACACCCACAAGCAGCTATTTTATCTGTCCCTCAACCTCCTTGTCACGCTGTGTAATCTGCTGTCTGCAAAGCTTTGACACAGAGACAAATGGGGAGAGATACCTAGAGTTTTGCTCTAGACTTCGCCATTACGTGTTCTCTCTAAGATGACCCAATAATGAAACAGCCTTGTGCTTTTTGTGCATGCACAAATGTGAGCTAACTGAGATTGCTGGAAGAGCTTGTTGTTATGTACAGCTTCCCTTGGCTGTTTGAAGTCAAGTCTTTTTTCAGCAAGATAGTCTGAAATTCTGACACATTTAAAACTCTAGGGTATCCTAATGATTTTGGAGAATTCAATCAGCCCCAAATTTGCTGCCAATACATTACATGCGATACATTCAAAAGCAGCATGAAGGAGGTCTGCCATTTTGAAGGTTCAGTTATTCCCTCAAGACTCCTAACTGACATTACAGAGCATGAGTAAAATGTGGAATTCAGAAAACACGTGCAATGTGGTGTTATTACCAATCTTTATTGTACAAATTAAGTCACTTGGCAAAAGTTAGAAATTTCACATCTACAAAAAGGTTTTTAGAACCTTTTCTTTTTTGAATCCCCTACCCTCCATTCCCCATACACACTCTCACACACACACGCGCGCTCACATAAACATGTAACATACGTATCTTTGAGTTTTCCTCTTGACGATCATCTCTTGATTTTCCAAAATAAAAAATGCAGAATGCCCCCCCCCCCCCCAAATGCTCACTACAGATGGCTTTATGTTTGGCACTCTGAAGGTTGCTTTCAAGGCTCTGTCTGCGCAACTCGGCCCATCCTGACAAGGTAGCTATTGATCTTTCAGTCACGCGTTCTGGGAAGTGAAGCTACACAGAGCATATATAAACAGGACTGGCTAGCTTTATGAGCCATACACCCTGAAAGAAGCAATCTGAGGCACTGGATTGCATGATGTAAAATGACAGATTTTTAAGAGCATTTGAGGCTTGTACTGGGAACTGGCTTGGTAATTCAAGCAGGTTGGTGACCAACTGGGACCCCAGACATACTGTAACTGGTTGAGTGTCTATGCATCTCCAGAATTAGGCTTAATCTTTTTGCTGTATTATACACTGTCGGGATATTTGTTAACATACTCGTGCCTAAAACACCTCTTCAATAATAACTTATGTTAGGTTAAATAAGATCTAAAATGGCAAACATTTACTAGACCGGTCATAAATTCTTCTTCAAGATCTTCCAAAAAATAGCAAGTGTATTTTGTATATTAACAGCCGCATTACAAGAGGCTCATTTAGGGGAATTTAAGCATTTATAAATACATTTGAGTAAACATTCATTTGGTCTACTCCTGTTTGATATTCGCAGTTAGGAGGTGTTGTAAAAATTTGAAAAGCATCCATTTGCTTATTGGTGATAAAGCCTATTATGGTGTGTGGATAGAGCGATGATCAAGAGGCAAGATCCAAAGATCCAAACAAAATGAAAAAATTAAATGCATTAGTTAAGCGCCATTTTTCACATAACACAGTCACACAGTCAATCCTTTGAAATATCCACACAATCATACAAGTATCAGACAGAAGTTGGCTTGTAGAGTGTAAGGGCTCGTTTCCTGGGCAACGACTAATTTTAGGTCTGAGCCAATCCCAATTTACAGAGTAGATTCTCCATTCAAAAGGCAAGGTAGTCTAGAACAATTCCTAATCCTTGTTCAGGGAAATCAATGCTGGGGGAATTTTGGCTTGGATGAGATCTGGACTATGGTTGGTACCAGAACTAAGGGTGTGTTCACAAGAGACAAGCACTGGCTTAAGCAAGGCCATCTCCCCAAAAATGAGCTTTACCTATGCCAGACATTAAAAAAAATCAAAGACAGCACCGGAAGTCAGAAACCTGTGAACACACCATTAGCCGTCAAACCGGACAAAAAAGGCATCTGGTCCCATTTCCTTTAACTCAAGTTAACATAAGTAGAGAGGTTTTGGTTGGTCTAAAAGTGGGGGGCGGGATAAAATCAAAACTAACAGTCCAATCCTGTCGTGAGCATGCAGCGAGCCGAGCAGTACACAGCTCCGTTAGCCTGGCATCAGCTGAGCCTTCGGTCTGTTAAAGGGGACACAATACAGGCAGGTTACACATCACACAACACAACGACTGCAACATATGGGTTCAAGCATCACTCATTAAGTGCACACAAATCACACTTGCACATTGTAGTCATACAGTCAGGCTGTAACAGAATGTAGCTAGCAACCAACACTACAGAGTGCCTAGCAACACTTAACATTATTGATTACATGCCCAGTGAAACGTCCATAACTGGTAAATGTGTGCGTTAATTGTACTGTAAGTTCAGTTAGGATAAAGGTGTATGCTAATTCAGAGCATGTAATGCAAGCCTAAGCGACTCTGGTTATTTGCACAACTGCAATAGCCACCCCAAATCCTCACGAGCACAACTTCTCCAGTGAGATGTTCACTTCCTGCACTTGGAGGCAAGCTGAATGCGTCGACCATGCCGGCGCATCACACTGACCTCCCGGCAGACACCGCCCCGCCGGCTGCCGCCTGAGACGCCAGTGTCCCAGAGGGCCCAGTGGTGTTTGCCGCCCCTGCCTGACCCGAAGTCCCGTTCACCGGGGTGCCGTCGCCCCTTAGGATCCCTGTGCACTTCCAGTTATCCATGTAATTTGCTGAGGGAGACCAGACAAGACAGAGTGAGTGTCTGTGTGTGTGTGTGTGTGTGTGTGTGCGTGTGTGTGTGTATTTGTATGTAAACTAAGAAGACTGTTTACTATATATCTAGTCTATAGTATAAGGTACAAACACTTTATTTACGCAGCTTTGCACCATCATTGATCATTTGGTAATTTATTTCAACCAAATACTTAGAAGTCACATCAAGCATTTCAGATGTGAAGAACTTAGAGAATTAGACCTGGCCTTTGTAACAACTTTGCAAAATGGCCTATTTGTAACCACTCCACTGCCTGACTTCACTTTTTCCAAAATAGAAAACCACCCAAGAAAAAAAACAACCAAAGAAAAAACAATGCAATGGTGTTTTCCTGCAGTTTCGGCTGACCCCTGACCTTTCCAAAGCCGGACGCAGCCGTCATCTCCGGATGAGGCCAGCAGAGTGCTGGTTATGTTCCAGCTCACTCGCCACACCTGCGAGTTGTGGTTGTCGAACTGGGCCATGACCTGGACCTCGAACTTGGTGGGACCTGACGTGGTGGTTGTCTCCCTCCTGGATCGCCAGAACCCGGGAAGCACAGAACAGGATGCAGGAAGAGGAAATCACATTTGAACCCAGTTCCAAACCTTTTGTCAACTGCTCTTCTATGCTTCAAACTAGACCCCTTCCCTCAGTTTTAATCAGACAATGTATAACAATTTTAACCTGCTATCAACCCAATTTTCACTATGCTTGCCCCATAGGGTAGCCATTGTGTAGTTGTTTTGCGGTTGCCGGTTATAATGCTCCAATTCAATACTGGTCCGATTTATATTAGATTTTTGTCCCTAGAAAGAATTTGGACCCAAAAATATGGGATAGTAGAGCCTGGGTAAAAAAAGTGCCGGAGTCCTCCTATAAAGAAAGTGACAAAGCATGGTTTCACTTAAGCCAAGGTTTACTACCTTGTACTAAGTGCTTTGCTCGTACTGCTAGTTGGGAAAATGTAGCAGTTAACAAGGAATTATATGCATGTCATACACAACCCTTTAGTACAAACAGTGGTTCTTTCGAGTTAACTCACCGCAGTGGGACAAGCTTGAAGATTCGCACGTCTTTGGTTGCTATGGCGAGGACGTGGAAGGAGCGACCCAGATTAGGGGCAAAGGAGACATCGTGCACCGGGTCTGTGACCGTCATCAGTGTCTCAGCTTTTGCGTACTTTCTGGAGAAAAAAAAGAACACGGAAAGACGACATATTCAGGACTACTTCAACCTTTTGTAAAACATAATTAGATAATTGGCTCCCGTAAGAACTACAGGAACAGTGAACGAGTTGGGTGCACCTTGTGTTCTCGTTGTATTCGAAGATCTGAACTTTCCCAGTGTAGGTGACGTTGTCATCACTGCCGACAGCAAACATAGGGGGGTGGGCCCGGGAACTGGGTTTGGAAGAGGCAGAATAAGAACATTTTGTGTGAGTGCATGAGTGCCTTTCGTTCCCCACCTGGAACACATAAGACTGTAGTTTGCAGAACAATAACTAAAGAATCCAGACACAATTCACTGTGGGGGACCCCCCCCCCCCCCGGTATTTACAACCACCTTGTACAAAAGAAAGAAAAAAATCAGGTTATGCTATGCTAGATTCTAGCACATCTCATGTTGCTCATCTTAACAAAAGTAGAAATCCTTCCATGAGGCCTTAGATTATACATTTCAAACCAATGCTTCAGTAACAGCTGACAATGTCTGCAGAATTTGGTTATTATTCATGTTTTTCAGCTTTGTATGTAAGCAGTGGAGTTACTGCAGCAGAGAAATCAAGGGAAATAGCATATAGGGTGCAGGTTGCCACCTAGTGGTCGCTGTGTTATTGCACCGTTTAGAATTATCCTAGGACACTAGGTCAGAAGCAGTAGGTGCATCCCATACTGTTACTTGGATGCTTCCTCTGTCCTCGTTCCTCCAGCTTGTGTGAAGTTTGACGTCATGAAGGAGGTCACATTCCTCTAATTGCTGTGAGAGGAGATGAGGAACGAGGCGTGAGGAAGGAGGACAGAGGACCTATGAATGAGGAAGCACAAGAGCATCCTTTGCTGAAGTCTTTTTAGAGATGGGTCTTATGTCTGGTTACAAAGCATAACTGGTCCTTTTAGAGCCTATAGGAAAAGATTTCAGAAAGCGTGAGGGATAGGCCAAGGTGAAAATTCCCCTCCCTTTTCTTCCTATGCTTTCTTCACATCTGTCAACATACATTTAAAAATATTGTAGCAGTTTATGAACGAAAATAAATGATCAGTCAAACCAAGAATGTTTGAATTATCAGCAAATATGTCAACATTAGCAAAACACTGATGATTGTATTGCCTACAGCTTTGTGTTTAAAAAAACAATACATTCATACCACATCATGAGAACGGCAACAATAAAACACAGCGGTAACAGGATTTGTTAATAATATGGGATAATGAGAATTCTTCATGCTTTGGCGGATCTCAACAGTTGCAGTATGGTAGGCCTTCTATCCAAGTTTATATTGTCTGCAATTTCCAGACTTCGAAATACTGTAAGCCTAATTAAATTCTTAACTGTAGCTAACTTAACTAGCTAGTTAGCTAAAAAGGTTAGTTTACACTAATAATACTTGCTGGTGTGCAATTGTGTCTTTCGACAGGTCCATTAAGTCTAGCCAAAGGTGATGCTGCTGTGTCATCAGTAATTGTTGTCTCTTACAAGTGATGCATGAGTGAGCAAGCATCTAATTTCTCACGTTTGTCTGTCCTTGATTACTCCATCCTCGTTGCATTCCTTCCTTGTTTGCATCAGAAGGAGGGAATAGGACATAGCGGAAGGAACGGAGGATTGACAAATAAGGGTAATGATAATCACTGCTTTCTGAAGAGGGCATTTCATGACACGGCCCCACGGTTTTTAGTAATATGTAGTTTCTGAGTAATAACACACTTGCACTAAGTGTGTGTATCCATAGAAAGAGCGAGAGACTATTATTATTTACAATAGCATTACATGAAATAAACCCCATAATTACAGTAGAAATTAAAAAAACAAGCTAATAAACAGTATCCCTGAGGGGTGCAATGATGATGCGTGTTTGAATGTACACCCACACACACATACATACAATGGTATTCCAGATGTACAAAGACCTCCAAAATGTCTGACACCCCTGACTGGCAATGCACAAACAATACTTTAAATTATATCTGTAATTATAGAGCTAACCTTAAACATGTGAGAAGGTCTGGACTTTATTAATGCTTCAATGGAACCAACCAAAATCATACAATTATTTAACACAAAATAAATGGAACCAAAATCAAGGTTTCATAATTATTGGCAATCCTTTTTTCCTAATTGAATCCACAGTATTGTTTGTGTGTTGCTAGTCAGGGGAGTCGGTCATTTTGGAGCCCACTGCACATTATGAATGAAATGCATTTGTGATTATGCAGCTTAATTGGATGGTTCACTATAAAGATTAATTATACAGAATCCCCATTGAATAACACTGCACGCCAGGTGTGATTAAGACTGCAATCAAATTTTGCACAAGGTAGACGCTCAGAAGAAGAGAATGTCAGATCCTGACATGCCCTGAGCCTCTAAATGTATACAGGGCACTACTAGATGTAGGGTTTAGGGTTTTCACTTGAGACAACAAGCAGATAGGAAATACATTGTACAACATCTATTCACTAATAAATTACCTATAGTTATATGATTTAATATAAACTAGCACCAATCTATATGAAATATAGCTAAACAACAGTGAAGATGTAGATATGAACAACGATAGCTGTGCATCCCTGATACACATCACTGGGCTGAGTAAAAGTAAATGTAAATGTAGCTTTATGTGTGTCTGTGAGTAAGTGTGTGTGTGTGTGTGTGTGTGTGTGTGTGTCCAGACCTGGAGGGGTTCCAGGAGATGCAGGAGCAGCTAAGCTTGCAGGAGATCTCATGCTGCAGGGACCACTGGCTGAGGTTCATGACGTCAGGTGCCTCATAAATGCGCACCACCCCATCGGCCGAGCAAGTGGTCAGCATCAGACCCATGTGCTTGGGAGCAAACTTTACGTCTGTCACGGATGTCCGACTGTCCACCAGCGTGGTTCTCTTAATCTGAGGACACAAGAACTGGTGAGATACAGGAAGAGAAATACAAGACACTTGATTGAAAAAAAAAAAAAAAAAAACTTTTCAGTGAGCCCTTAAAATGTCTGCACCCCCTACTTAAAAAAAGCAATCTTTTACTTTGATACCAGATATGGTCTCTGGTATCAAAGTAAAAGATTGCTATTTTTAACAATATTTATTCTGTCACCCATTCAGATGTGTCTTTGCAGTTTAGAGCTGTGGTGTTCCTGTCACTCACCCAATGGCTGAGGCCCCGCTGTTTGTCATTGGACTCTCCCACAATCTCCTCCCACACAGCTGCAGTCCGATCAAAGGAACAGGATGCCAACACCTGTCCAAACTCGGGGTGGGCCCAGGTCACTCGCCACACTGACCCACTGTGAGTCTACATTCGCACAAACACACGTGTTTAAGCAAGGAGAGGGAGGGAAGAGAAAAGGATACAGGGAGAGAATCACTAAAGAAAGAAATGATCCATGTTCAACCAATGATACATGATGATGATGCATGAAGTAATGCACCTAAAAAATCCTATAAGTTACTCACCTTCCAGCTAGCAGTGCAATGCCACTCTCCATCGTCACTTTTGTCCCACACCTAGAATGTAGAACATCTAGCTTAAGACTAAAACAGTAAACAGCAGACCTTTGGTGAAAGTTTTAAACCTATTGAATGTATCTGAATACAAAATGGATTACAACCAAACCTTCAGGCGAGGTGTACTCGCTAGCTGGTTGACTAATAGCAGAGACCTTATATGAGTCATAAGTACAAGGAGTTTGGCTATAGGTAACCAACTTTACAGTGAGCCGTTAACAGCGTTGACTTATGTTTCAAAACTTAAAAATATCCAACTAGCTGTAGCTAACTTAACTAGCTATTTAGCTAAGCAAATCCAATCTGTGGATCACTACTACACATCTTCATTCATCACTGAATGAATACAAATATAGCGGTTTCTGTGTACAACCCTTAAGGCCCACATTACTATAATATGCAATACCTTGACACTCTGATCACTGGAACAAGTCGCCATTCTCCGCCCATGGAAGTCATAGGATACATCATGTATGAGATCCCTATGGTCTGCGGCAATACTTCGAGCAACGAACATGATGTATTTTGAGGATCGTTGGTTGTTAAAATGATTGTCCGAAAAGGTATATATTTGATCAGCAAACACGTATTGCTTCTAAGGAATTATTTTAGTCATGTGAGTCTGTGTACATCTACCGCCATTTTCTTGCATTCACAATGGTCAATGGTTCTTCTTCTTCTTCTGACAAGTTCTAGCGTATAATTGCAAAGAGTACATTATCGCCTCCTACAGACTATGTATTGAGTTGCAACGTTTGGTGAGACGCTCAGGCATCCTTCAATTAATGAAGAAGTTGATATACGTGTTATACGTGGGCTTAGATCAATCATTGTCGCACAAAAATAATTAAGTCTACACAGTTAGAAAAGTAAGAATTTGAATTTGTCAAGCTAGAAGTTTTTTTTGTTATCGCAAGAAGTTCATGCTTGCCTCCAGACCAGTAGTGGTCCCTAACGACTACACTCAGATTTCGCTCTCAAACCCTTTAAGCAGACCTGCGAGACTAGACTAACGACAACAGCAGGAAATCAACAACCGTATTGGTAGCTAAAACGTTAAATAGTGCAACGCTAGTTGTCAGTTTTTTGTGTTTGGTGGAGTATTATTAGAGTACCTTTGCTGTTTTTGTTTTGGCAGATCACCAGAGGTAAAATCGAATTTTGTTTGGCAATTAGCTCGTTGGCTAGCTTGCAGGCTAGGACGCTAACGCTAACTTTACATGTATTCCTGCATATGGAATACAGTGGATATGGCGATGTTTTAACGTAGTTTTATGATGGGGGGGAATTATAGATTCGTTTTATGCAAAATGTTGTGTGGAACTGTAGCGTCATCTCATTGTGGCTTGCAAGATAACGTTGGATTCTTTACTTGCAGGCGGAGAAAATGGCTGACATAATAACAACTGAATATGATGATGGCTCTGTCGATGATTTCATTCAATGCGGAGTGAGTGCAATCAAGACGTTAAAATGGCCTGCAGATGTTATAGCAAATGTTAGGGGCTTATAAAACCAACGCAGTTTTGTCTGCAAGGCAAATTTCAATTGGTGCCTGCCCGCGTCTCAGTTATGTTGTACAATTTTTGTAATAACAAAGGTTTAACTCTCTTTCAGTTTTGCAACAAAAGTATCAGGGGTGACACCCAATACAGAATTCACCTGACTACAAGTCAGCATTTGAAGGTAGGTTGTGAATTGATTTGCTTAAAATAAAGCTTGTTACATATGGATCTATTGCAAGAAGTTTTTATGCTTGAATTCGAATCTTCAAGATCTAACCAGGAAATGTCTTGTCTTATCTGTTGTGCCTGTGCACTTTATATGTTTCATCGTGGGAGAGCGGGAAACGTCCTATCGATTCCTTTGTATGTCTTGACAATAAAGCTACTACTACTACTACTACTACTGACCTAAGCCTGAGAATTAAGATGTCCTATCATTTCACTTTCAAGATTAAGCTTAGAGATGACTTGCTCAAGTCTGTTCTGCCATTAATCTCTGCTTAATGACTACATCATTTTGGAATGATCAATCAGATTTACTTAATGGGAGAATGTAATGAAGATACGTTTCAATCTTTTTTCAAGAAACCCATGATGTGCTGGGGTTGTATGCATGGAGGACATATTTAGGATCTGTCAGAGTGGAAAAGTAGTTGTCAAGGTGGTGGAATTCATCTCTCAGATCCCACTGTGGTAGTGGTAATTTATTCTTGAACATGGACTCTGATCCACCTTACCAGGGCTGCCAACTTAATGTTATTCTCATTTATGAGTTTGATCCAAGTTTTCATTGCTTTCTTGGATGGTTGAAAGCTCAGGTTGACCATATCTCATTTTCAGTGTGAGAGCTGGTAGCCTTGTGCCTTCCTACATACATCTATTTTGCTCGCTAAATGTAGCCCGTCTCATAAAAGTGAAACTGATTTCTAAATTCCTAATAAATGTACAATGCTTGTGTCCTGCAAGTATACAGCGCGTACCCCCAAAAAGGCAGACGAAAGCAGCGAAACATAATTCTGTGCTTGATGGACAACTGGTGCACCAAGTGCCTCTTGGTGTTTTTGACTCCTTCGGTCAGGCCAACAAAATGAGGATGATCAGATGAGCCCAAGACTGCTAGATTTTACACTAGCACTCTTCCTGGGGTGGTCTCCAACTCCCAAACCCGCTTGGATTTATTGCACTCAACTCCCTACACTTCATCTCCAGTCCAGGGTCCATGATGCTTCTGCAATGCATGACACTTACTAGATTATCACTGTAAAACCTACCCTGGGAATTGGATTTGTTCTTTGGATGGTGAAAGCCCTGGTGACTGGCTTTGTTGCCATCAGGAATATTGAGTCTTTGGGATGGAGTCTCAGCTCTTTAACCTTGCCTTTCGCACATAACTACTCGTCAAGGTCCAGGTTTGCAAGGTCTGCTTTGGTTCTAGTTTCAGGTTTGATCTGTTGGGACATGGAGAAGAATATATATATTTTCTTTTTTCCCCGACTGCTTTGAGAGATCTTCTGCATTGCTCTGAACATGGGTTGCCACATTTTCTGGACTTGCATGTATGCGAAGATCCTGTCTGAAAATTCACAAGAAACTCCGACATTCCAGACTGTGCATCTATGGAAAGAGATGCTCAGTCATTGACCAGAATTGCTCTCACGCCATTTAACATCTCAGTGATGGGAAGCGTAAGAGACAATCATGGTTACCCCTGTGACTAGTTGGAGGCAGGGTATGGTAGTTGATTGTTGTAATGGTCTGGTACATTAAAATTTAAGTAAAGATTCTGTGATAAGGAATTTCAGAGAAATATTTGACTTCTAAAAACATTGGGTATAGGTATTGTGTAATTAGTTCACCAATTAAGCATTACATTTCTGTGTTTATAGATAAAGCCTTATGTTGCTTTGTAGCATCAGAGTTCCATGAGATCAACTTTTAGGATAAGCCCTTTGAGACAATTTCTGGATAATGTTTTATGAAATGACTAATTGATGAATATTTTCCCCTCTATCTTGATGGAATAGAAAGTGGAGACCATGAGTCCTGTTGGTAAGTAGTAAAACTTGCCAACATGGTTGGCTTTTTTCTTTTAGTTCTGTAATTTACACTCACTTAATCTGCAGTCATTCAATATCGACTGGAAAATGTATTTATTCTAAGGTAAGTTGAAAATATATTTATGTGCCCTATTGCACTGATTGTGTCAAGATGGCAATGGAAATATTTCTCAAAATGGCAAGTCTAGTACATTCTAGTATCGGGGGTGGGAGCAACTGGAAAACCTCAAATCAAAATGACACCAACGTCTGGCGCCTGAGGCAGTGAACTTGGTGCAAAATCCCTCTGTGCTGTGGACAGCACTGTCACTCTCCAAGGAAGAAAGGAAGAAAAGATTTGGGTTCATATCCCTTCAGGTCCACCACTGTGCTTTGTCGGTTTCCTCTGGGTCCTCATTTTCTTCTGCCTTAAAGTACATGCATGGAAGGCATTGGATGGACAAGCCAAGCCATGCCATCACTTTTTTCCACAGTAACATGTAAGTAACGATTAGGTTTGGAACACATGCCTGACAGAGGTCTTCTCCTCCTTCTGCACATTGCTCATGTGATGAAGACATTTGGTGGGATTTTGACCTGTGTTTACTGACAGCCCACCCACTTGAATGAAACATTCAACACCTGCTATAATCATGCCTTGACCATCATTATATACACTCCCACAAAATGTATTGGGGTCTTTGCTTTGCTTGTTCTGGTGGAACTACTGTTGAATGTAGTTCTGCCAACAAGCCAGTATACCCACTATCGCTTGATCTTTTTTCCTCGCGATGCCCAATGCAGATACAGGGAACTTGCAACAAGTTGCAACCTTTCATCTTTTCACTCTGTACTCTCTTCTTGAGCAGTCGAATAAACAGAAGTTCGGCCTCAAACTGATTCAACTTTCTAGCTGTTTGTTGTTTGACAGTACATGAAACAAGCAAATGTAGGAACAAGAACTGAGTGTTAATATCCTCAAATGCAAGAAAACTGAAGGAGACCTGGCTGGGCAGAAAAGCTATATATTGGCAAACATTCCCAAAAAGCTTGGACTGTGATGGTCACACAAGTGTTGCCTACTATGTCTAGCCAGACCACACATAGGGATCAGCATTGAAAACCAGGACAACACTAATGTGTTGCTTGTGAGAATACCGTAAGTAAAACTCATAATTATTAGAAATATTCATCTTTAAGCATCCTGTCAGGAAATTGGAAGTATTTGTTATGTGGAACCAGAATAGACCAATCAGCGTTGTTTTCCTGAATGAGATGGGAGCATAGAGAGCACATTTTTGTGCCTGTATGTAAAGATTTGAATATCAGCAATGCACACAGACAAGACCAGTGCGAAGTACAGTGAAGGGCTTTATTTCTCAACTCAAGTCCTCTCAAGACCAAGTCAAATTTTTTTTAAAGAAAACCCTCTATCGCAAGGAAAGAGCTCCAAGGTGAATCAATAACCATAATGGAAATGTGTGGAAAACAACATATCACATTCTGAAGGTTGTGGCTGACTTTACTACCATGAGGCTGAAGTTGCTACCATGGTCAATATATGAATTTCATTGGGTGAGAAGCTCAATTCCATGTAAACCACTGCTTTCTTTTCCCAAGCTGTGGTTGCATTCGCGTAAAACAGGTGTCCTGTTGAACAGGGCTCTTTTTGGCTCTGACAATGAGGGCAACGCTCCCTTTTCAGCCCCGACTGGGCCTTAACATCAGGAAGCATTGGGTTGTATTGGCATTTTTTTTTTACAGCTGTTTTTGGACCATCCATTATTGGACTGCCACCTAAGGGAATTCAATGACAATCCTGTTGTGTCCGTCCCGGAAATGAGAAGGAAGACAGTCAGAAGACTTAAACCTGTGATCCAGCAATAACATAACTCTCCAAGCTAGGGGTTAACATGTCCCATCATGTCATTTCCTATTGGACTAAGCACCAGAAAATCCACAACCAAGGTTATCTTGATGTGCTGTAGTGTACATTTTACAGTTATTTAAGAAATCGTACCTTTTACAATCACCTTCTAAGCAGCCTTTTGATTACGTGAGGGCCTCTGATTTTGTCAAAGCCTTGAAACTTTTTCAACAATATCAGGCATATGATGTTGGTAACTAGATAGGAACTGTAAAACCAGCTTGACCAGCAAGAGGACAACCAGAAAGAAGTATTGTATTATCGGCAACTAATACATGTGTGTGATGTGCGACAGTCGTACAGGAGGTAGAGAAGTCGGTTAGTAATCAAAAGGTTGCTAGTTCGATTCCCTGTCGAAGCGTCCTTGAGCAAGACACTGAACCCCTAATTGCTCCTGATGTGCAGTGTGCCATCAGTGTAAATATAAAATGTGTATACATTGTAAGTCGCTTTGGATAAAAGCGTCTGCTAAATGACTAAATGTAAATGTTATATGTTTGATAATTCTAGGGAGAGACTAAAACGTGAATATATTTGGGAAATTATAAATTGGTTCTGTTCATTCATAGGATGTGCTTGATAGTCTATATTTTTCCACTTGACTAAGTTGTTGTCTGGATCTCGCAGAAATTCCAGTTTGGGAGAGCTTCGTGGATTACTTGGACTACCTGAAACTTGATGAGCCAATCATTGGTAAAGTTTGACCTACTGATTCAGACTTGCATACTCACTGCTTACCTTATTTTGGTTGACAGGCTGTCTGATGTAGCATTGCTTCACTTGCCTTACAGGTTTGAGCTATCTAGAGCAGATGGAAGCACAAACACTTGGTAATGGCGAAATACGGCTAAAATACAAGTGCAAGCTGTGTAATTTAGAGGCAGACTTGCCTGCAATGGCCAGCCATGTGGTGGGGCGAAAGCACCGGCAGAAGTTTCTGGTGAGAATTTTTGGAGTATGTATGTATGTATGTATGTATGTATGTATGTATGTATGTATGTATGTACAGTATATATGTATGTGTATATATGTATGTGTGTGTGTGTGTGTGTGTGTGTGTGTGTAATATATATATATATATGTGTAATATATATATATGTGTGTGTGTGTGATAATTAGTACTTGTATGGTAAGTCCTCTCAAATGTTTGGACATTGAAAGGGAGCCTTTCCCTGGATTTAGAGGTCACTGTGGCTACGGTGTGATCTAATTATATTGTGTTTGATCTGTCTATTTTTCTTTTATTTATTTATTTATTTATTTATTTATTTATTTATTTAATAGGGACAGTGCACATTAATGAACATTACTGTAAATATGACAGAGTTAGCCAAAATGGCTAAAGGAAGGTTTTTTTTTTTTCCCCAAGTGCTGATAGATTTTACAATTGATAAACCCCTGTCTTAAATGAGAACTAAACTTCTAGGCCTATGTGTTGGGTTTTCGGATATGTGTTGGAATACGGTTCCATTCTTGTGTGGCTATTAAAGAAGAGGCAGACTTCTCCTAGGTGGAATAATGCAGTCCCCACTTGTAACTCCTCTTGTGATCTGATCTGTCTGTTCTTGTGCCACTGCTTACATGTATATCCCAACTTTCTTACCCAAGGAATTGCAAAGGCCTGATTTGGTAACTTGGAACAAGTATTCTATCAACCAGCAGGGAAAGATGGTAAGGGCCAAAGCAGAAGTTGTAGAGAGACAAGAAGGCCGTGGAAAACCTGCGGTAGGTTAACATATCAACATGCACACTTCCATACTCATTAGGGATTACATTCCCAAATTGTAATAAGAATGTTTTGAAATTTTAGGAATTGCCTCGCAGACAAAGAAATTCCAGATCGAATGGTGAGAACACTTATATATTTGAATGCATCGTGTACTTTACCTGTTAATGCTGTTACTGTTTGTGTGAAGTAGTCCTTTCACCTGATATATTTGTATTGTGTGTTAGGTCCTCAGAGAGCTAAAGCACCCCCAAATCCCAGATTACCAAACCAGAGACAGCACATGGGCATCTCACCACAGGGCTTCCCAGAAGACCCTCATTACCAAGGAAAACATGTTGACGATGGTTATTATCCAGCAAGAACTTATGGAAGCGATGATGGTTATCCTGAAGATGCTTCCGTTCAACGTAACTACGAAGATGACCATTTTAGAGCTTCTTTCCCCGAGGGTGGTGACTATGGGCAACGGTATCCCAAAGATACCCGCCATGAGGAGTCTTACTCAGAAGATGGCATCCGTAGAAGGCCCTTAACGGATGAGCCTCCAAGGCACGACGGTGACCGCTATGAGCCATCTTTCTATGAAGATCCTCGAGCAGGGCAAGAACCAGTGGATGACCATTCTGATATACCCTACCCAGAAGAGGTGCACCATCAACGTCCCTACGGAGATGATCACCACTCTGATATACCCTACCCAGACAGGGACCATCCTCACCGTCACTATGAGGACCCTCATACCCGGGCGTACCAGGAAGAAAAGACTGCTAGCCAGCACCCTGCTGACAGTCTTGGTGGTCGGCTGTACTCTGAGAGAGACCCCAGTGGACATTCGTATACCCAGGTTGACCGTCATCAGCCTGCCCACACTGAGGTCTATGAGCAGGCCTATCATGAAGAGGGTGCCTATGACAGACGTGTCAAGGAACACCTCAAAAAGGATCCATACAGTCGTTCCTACGCAGAAGTTGATTCTCCTGATTGGCACCCAAAAGTAGACACAGATCGTCGTTTCCAAGGTCGTGCTGACAGTGAGCAGTACTCTGAACGTGGTTTTCAACCGCATCACAGCGGTGAAGATGACCGGAGAGAGAGGATTTTCACAGGCTCTGACACAAAGGAGAGGAATAGGGGTGATGAAGCCAGGTATGATAGTGGGATGCCTCAATCTGGAATAGAGAGAGACTGGGTAGGAGTAAGAGGACCACCACCACGGGCTAATGAGACGAAGAGGAGGCCCTATCCAGATTTCCCCCAGCATCAAGGAGCTACACACCAGGAGGCGATACCTACCAAAAAGAGGAAGAGCAGGTTCTCCAATTGCACAGAAGCTGAGAGAGAACTGCTGCAAAAATAGTAAGACTTGAGTTGTGTAAATTGTATTTTGTAACTCAATGCATGATAGCATTTCACTGTATTATTATCAGACTTGGGGTAGACTATAACATCTTTGCATTGCCGGGTTAAGTTTGTTTTTATTACCTTTTCATCTCTCTAGTCAAATTGCACAAGCTGTTTCTGAGAGAATTGTTCGGAATCCACCTTTGAAAGTTCAGGTAAATTTATATACACATGTATTGACTTTGTATATTGGTTCATAACACAAAATTGTGAACATTCAGAACCTATGCTATTTTGTTCTTGTTAATATTAAGAAGCGTCCTGAAAGTGTGACGTCGAGGGAGGATTACAGGGAGCATTACAGGGAGCGCGGAGAAGTTGAACAAGATCCTGGGAATGTTATGGATGTCCTTGTAAGTCTACAAAATGTCATGTTGAACGCATGTATAACTGTCATGTCTCATGTAAAAAATTGTCTTTTTTTTTAATTATTATTTCAATATTAACCACTTTTACATTTACTTCCTTATTTTCAGAAAGATGTCCAGATTGAAAGTGTGGAAGAAGCCAATTTTCTGAAGAATAAACTTTGTTCGCTGCTGAAGGAGTTTCAGGCTAATAAATCAGATAGGAGAGGGGTCAGTATTGTACTCCATGTGTGTGTGCATTCTTAGACCCTTTGTCAGGTGTAAACATTTATGGCCATTTCCCAGCTAATGTACACATGTTTTGCTGATTACAGCTCTGCCATGGGTAAGATGTGTGAGGTGTTGATCTATAGAATGCTGGGGTTTACTTGTGTTTTCCTTTTGTAATGCAATCCAGGATCAGGCTCCCCCAATGGATTCCGTAGATTACGGCCAGCCAAGGAGGGAGATTCAGGAACGGCCACCGACTAATGAATATAGCCGCCATGTGAGAGAAATGCCAGCTGTGGGACATGCTCATGAAGACTTCCGCCAAGTCTCCCCAGAACGTTATGATAGAAGGTCCCATGAACGGGAACGGCCCCGTTCAAGAGGAGAACCTTCTAGGCCTGCTGAGATATTTGACTACTCACGAGACGACTTTCACAGAGGTAAACTGATGTTCACAGAGATAAAGCAGTGTTTTCAGTGAGTTGTATGTTTTTAATGTATGTGAAACTGTAGTGGTCTTGTGTTTTAGTTCATAATCACAGGCCAGAATGGTCTGGATGATGTGAATTTGGGGAATCAGATTATTAATGAATTTTTATTATGAACGTGGACTTTGTGGACCTTTTGGAGAATGACTCATGTTGTCTGATCTGTTTTGAAGGGGGATATCAGTCATCTCCGCAAGACAGCTCGTTTAGGCTCAGTGAAGGTTCACGGCGGTCCTATTATGACAATCCACCTGAGGAGGACCCCCGTGACTTTCGCCCTCACTCTGTCCGGACCCGCTATGAAGAGGACAGAAGAAACCCTCCCTCCAGCCTTGACAAAATCGCCTCTACGCTTCTTCAGCTTGTGGCTCACAAATGAGAGTGTTTCTGTGTCTAATTGTTTTTTATTATTTTTTTAACGGATAAATACTTTTTCAGTTGGTGGTTGCACACAATACTGTATGGTTAACTGCACATTTCTTGCAACCACATTAAACCACATTTGATGGCTAAGATTTCATCAGTCAATTGTCTGAAGTTTCTCTTAATTTGACAGACAAGCTTGCAACTTTTTTAAACCTATGGAAATGATTAATTTGGTCTCACGTAGTGTGGAATAACATCAAAGACTGGCTAAGGCAGATCTCTCTTGAATTGGTTGTCACAGCAGTGAAAAAAGACAAATTGTGCTTATAAGTTCATGAAAACCAACCAGGAAATTGAGATGGTAGCAACTGTTATCATCAAAAAAGGTCAGAGTATGTTCGAGTTCAGGATGAAATTTTAAAAGCCCCCTGAATAACTGGTTCAAAGTAATGGAGCAGATACAAATATGACCATTTTGGTGAATAATGTATTGCACTTCATGCACACATATTGCCATCATGTTGTAGGTGCTGAAATGTTTTCAAAACCCAGGATGTTGGTTGAATGAGGGTTTTGGTGTCAGTACTGGGGAACTGGATAAGATTGGTCTGGTATGATGGTGTATTACACAGCGGTATCAGTATTTACAGCAAGTACAACTATATGGATGCATCCAACCAAGCTACAGAGAAACCGACTTACCAGATACACCTGGAGTCTACCAGAGCCGGGATGGAAGATGACACCAGGTAAACGGCATGGTGATTTACTTACTCATAGTCAAAGCCATTTTTAAGAGGGCAAGCATGGATATTAGGGGATTAGTAAATGAGAGCAAACGTATGCATGTAGAAGTGGGTGGAAAGTTCTGTCACTATAAGTTTGATCATGTGCTTGGTTGGAGTACACAGGCCTTGTTTTGAACATTATTTACTGAGGAGCAGTTGAAGTTTGTTGGTTGAAATCCAGCTGAAGTTACAAAGAAGGTGGGTCCTGACATGGTAAACACCAGGCAGGAAGTGGGTCTGGGTTGCCAGTGAAATTTGACATTCACCATTCAACTATGATGCATAATGGGAGAGGTGAAATCAAACCTCACAGCCTCTGTTGTTTCTTCCCCCTCCTCCAGGCTATGCCTCCTGGTAAAATACAACCATGGAGAGGTCTCAAAATGACAACAAGTTGATATCCACTCCCTGTCTCACATATACGCTGTTTATTGATTCATGTAAAAAAGACTGATGAGACCTTTAAGAAGGCCGATCTGACCCATGCGATTCACGGACACAATGCTAGGTTGAGACCTTGGGTTTGCAATTCTAACAAACATAAATCATAGAACAATGAGATATGGCATATAAGCTCCAGGACTGCTTTGAACGAACAAACTGGACCTTGTTTTTTAATCAGGATGTGAATGAGTATGCCTTTGCTGTCCTCTGTTACATCAGGACCTGCGTTGAAAATATCACCACCAACACCCGCATCAGGATTCCCCCTAACAGGAAACCCTGGATGACTGGGGAGGTCCAGGCCCTTCTGAGGGAGCGCAACACAGCTTTCAAATCAGGTGACAGAGCACAGTACAGCATAGCCAGGCACAACTTGAAAAAAGGCATCAAGCAGGCCAAAGCCATGTACAGGGAGAAGATTGAGGGCCACTTCACCAACAGAGACCCAACACAAGTGTGGCAAGGCATACAACAGATCACCAACTACAGGGGAAGCCGCAACCCACCCACAAACACCAATGCCTCCTTAGCAGAGGAGCTCAACCACTTCTATGCCCGCTTCGAGACATCTGGGCTAGATAATGGAGCTGCTCCCCCACCTGCTGGCACAGACCACACAGCCATGATAACAGCAGAGGAGGTAAGACACATCCTCAGGTCTGTGAACACAAGGAAGGCAGAGGGACCAGATGGCATTCCAGGAAGAGTGCTCAAAGAATGCGCATACCAGCTCGCAGATGTCTTTACGGACATTTTTAATATGTCTTTAGCCAAAGCGGTCGTACCAACCTGTTTTAAAACAGCAACTATTATTCCTGTGCCCAAGCAAAGCAACATCAGCACTTTAAATGATTATAGACCTGTGGCGCTCACTCCCATCATCGCCAAGTGCTTTGAGAGGCTGGTGGCGAAGCGCGTTAAGGCTGCCCTCCCTCGCTCCCTCGACCAGCATCAGTATGCTTACAGGGAAAACAGGTCCACTGAGGATGCTATCGTCACAGCCCTCCATACAACGCTGACACACCTGGACAAGAAGGAGACATATGTGAGACTCCTCTTCATAGACTACAGCTCAGCTTTTAATACCATCGTCCCCAACCGGCTGATCACCAAACTCCTTGATCTGGGCCTCAGCTACAGCCTGTGTATGTGGATTAAGGATTTCCTAACAGATCGCCCCCAGACAGTGAGACTGGGTCCTCACCAATCCTCGAGCCTGTCCCTCAGCACCGGAGCTCCACAAGGCTGTGTATTGAGTCCCCTGCTCTACTCCGTCTACACATATGACTGCACCAACACCCATACTTCAAATACAGTAATCAAATTTGCAGATGACACGCGACTGTGGTAGGACAAATCACCAACGGAAATGAAAGTGCCTACAGAGACGAAGTTGACAGACTGACAGGATGGTGTAAGCAAAACAACCTGACCCTGAATGTCAAAAAGACAAAAGAAATCATAGTTGACTTCAGACGGCAAAAGGCAAACCCTCAACCCCTCATCATCAATGGTGAGGAAGTGGAGAGGACCTCCTGCTTTAAGTTCCTGGGGGTTATGCTCTCAGAGGACCTGAAATGGATGAGTAACACAACCGCCACAGTCAAGAAAGCACAGCAGCGGCTCTACTTCTTGAGAATACTGAAGAGAAACAACCTGTCTTCCGAGCTGCTTAAGTCTTTTTACCACTGTTGCATTGAAAGTGTCCTCACATACTGTATCACTGCATGGTATGTCAACTGCACAGACAAGGACAGGAAATCCCTCAGTCAGGTCATAAGGTCTTCGGAGAGAATAATTGGACTTCCACTGCCTCCCCTGGACGACATCTTTAGGACACGCTGCCTCCGCCGAGCATGTGGCATTTTGAAGGATGAGACTCACCCCGCAAACCATCTCTTCACCCTGCTACCCTCTGGCAGGCGCTACCGGGCCACTACAGCCCGCACCTCCAGACTGCAGAACAGTTTCATCCCCAGGGCCATCACAGAACTAAACAATCACACAACCCTCATACCCTCCACCCAGCACAACTGCACTTTTTTTAGTGGTTGCACAAACAAATTTCGTTGTGTATCCAATGCACAATGACAAATAAAGTCTATTCTATATAATCCAATTATGAAGAAAAATATAGGAGCATTGTGAAATCATATTTCACACTCTCAGCCCCCTAGGAATAGAATTCCCCATATCTTTAGCACAGCCTCAGTAGGGATCTTAAATTCAGCAAAGAAGTTTATTTTCATTCCTTATATCACATTTGGTCATTTATCTAAAAATGATTGCCTACCACTGTATGACCCATGCAATTCATGGACACATGATTGAGTTAGAACAGTTTCGAAATTCAGAAATAAATGTCAGGCAATTCACAAGTGTAAACTCGGTTACATTTATTTACAGACTAACGAAGGCGCTTTTACAAACTACTCCCCATTTGTGAACATCCCTGCGTTTATTTGTGGATTTTTTTTACTTTCCTGACAGCTTTTTTACCAATGCATTTTTCTCAAAAGGACGTTCTCTGCAGGCTATCAGATGGCTCTTACAATTTCAGCCAATCACATCAACCTAAATTCGAGGTCATGACTGAATGCTACTGTCATGGCAAAAAGTGACCGGGTGCCAAAAAGAGCCCGGGTGATGTGATATTGGCTTTCGAGGACTCTTGAGTGACAGTTGCTATACCAACGCTTAGCATTACGTAACCCGGACACTACGTAACCCGGGCACTTTTTGGTCAGTCTCAAGAGTCGTTCGAAAGCCATCAGCTACTTGTTAGTCACTTAATATTGTGCCTAAAACTATTAAGTATTCCGTTTTAGCTACACCTGCCGGTATCCTGTACATCAACATTTGCAGTCAATACTACTTTTTGAATGCTATATATTGTGGCTAAACACATTTTTACCCGGTAAATAAAGTGTTCCATTTTAGCCGTTTACATCATCATTTGCATTTCAATTGAAATTGTTTAGAGTAGAAATTCGTTTTTATAAAAAGGAGAAAATATACTGATATACGGTGCTTGTTTATCTACCGTTTTAGCAAGCCAGCCAGTTAATTTGCTAACATCTTAAATAATATACGGTGCTTGTTCATCTACCTTTTTAGCAGGCCAGCCAGTTCATTTGCTCACATCTTAAATAATATACGGTACGGTGCTTGTTCATATACCTTTTAAGCAAGCTAGACAGTTAATTTAATAACATCTTAAATAATATATGGTGCTTGTTCATCTACCTTTTAAGCAAGCCAGCAAGTTAATTTGCTAACATCCTAAATACTATACGGTGCTTGTTCATCTATCTTTTTAGCAAGCCAGCCAGTTCATTTGCTAACATCTTAAATAATTTAAGATCTACCATTATTTGTTGATATAGGCCTAT
Organism: Clupea harengus; assembly: GCF_900700415.2. Classification (NCBI taxonomy): domain Eukaryota; kingdom Metazoa; phylum Chordata; class Actinopteri; order Clupeiformes; family Clupeidae; genus Clupea; species Clupea harengus. The sequence goes on from NC_045170.1 coordinate 14,238,994, forward strand.
TTAGAAACACTTGGGAGAGTTCATACTAGCTTGCTAGCTATACACTAAGCAAAATAATGTGCCACAGCTAACGGAGGAATTGCTAATCGCTAACGAGATGTTAGCGGCGATTTAACCGGTTGAAATGTACTTACTTTGACACTATAACAAACTTGTGAGTCAACAACTTTCCTAATACAGTCAAACATCAAGCACATGGTTTATTGCAGGTAAAATACAGGCAAGCTGGTCTCAGGTAGCGAAGTATAATGCGAGATGCTCTGGGGTAAATCGCGTTATTGAGGTAGTCTGACTTCCAAAAAGAGCCCGGGTGACGTAATGCTAACGTTGGTATAGCAACTGTCACTCAAGAGTCGTTCGAAAGCCAATATTACATCACCCGGTCACTTTTTACCATGACACTACCACATATTCAACATGCACTGGCAAACGGGCCGATTTTGTGAAATAAAAGTTTGGATATACTTTTAACTTTATTTTTAATCCAGCATAGATGCTCTTTACTAAATGATTGAATCATGATTGATACTGATACTATTGCAGTTTGCTAGCAAATGGTGCTGATAGCTAACGTTAGCTTATGCCAAGCTAGTTTAACGCTACGGCGCCAGACGCCAGTCCTAATCAATTGCTGAGATTCTCAAAGATGGATATTACATTCTTGCTATGGTACTAGAGCTTCTCTAGCCATTTCTAACTTTAACTTAAATAGTGACTATAAGCTAAATAGTGACGGATGCCTGTATTTTGTGTTTGATGTAGGCTACAGCAGTTGGTCTAGTAGTCAGGTGGCTTAATGCACAATTTAGGCTCGATTGTGAGAGTGATAAAGGCATGAAATTTGGCACACAATTAGCTTTTACCTTACCAACTCATATTATAAGGGGTGCCCAAGTGAAACTGCTCGTTTTTCCGTTTAATGGAGATATTTAGTTTAGACCGAAATCAAGATATGCGTCACCTGTGGTAGCCTACGATTTTCATATTATTTTGCCTAGAAATGCTCACCAAATAAGTAATAAAACAGTTATTCATGCAAGTTTGTGTTTTCTTGTTTGTTTTTGATATGTTGTAGTTTAAACAAATGTCCCTTTGTTGAGTTGTGGTGCACTGTTGCTGCAGCTACCGTTGCATTCGGATGAAAGAATAAATGATGGAGTTATCTTTAGCCGTTCTTGGCGTATTTATTGAACAGGCTTCTGACACATCAGTCTCACGGTCAGAGCTAACTTCAACTGACTAACATATGGCAAATCGGCCTTTATAGCCTGTACCCTAGCGCCACCCTGTGGCGTAACCATATATACATACCACAGTACAGCATTACATTACATTACATATACATCTGAGTACATAATGAACATATCTCAACACCCTTTAAGTAGCAAAATTAAAGCAAGACTATTAAAGGACGCTTTAAAACAACGCAACTTTTCAGACGATGCCGAAATTCTAGCAAGGGCTGCAACAATTATAAGGAAAGACATTTTTGTTCACAAAGGATTTCATTTTTCTGGGTGCTTTCCAATGGACTGCCAATCAAAATATTTACCTTCTAGTTGTAAGTCCTCGTTTCTATCATTCTTAATGGTCTCAACATAGAGGATCAAGACAAGTCTGAAAGCCAGGCATGTTTGACAGTCTGTGAGACAATTGTCTTCAATAGTAAGAAGAGATCCTACAAGACCAAAACTGGCCAAACTCGCCACTCAGCATCTCGTGAGCTTCCGTTGTAGCGAAAAAAACTGTTTCAAATCTTAGAGTAAATTCTCAATCAGAGTCCAAAGACCGAGTGCAATAAACTGAAGTTTTATTCAATCCTGACATTCAGACATTTCATCCAAAGCGAGAGTGGTGGTCCATGGAGCAGCTCTGAATCTAAAACCCAGTGCAGTAACATTTTAAAGTCAAAGCTCGTCACTTATGCAAATCACAAACCTAAAACTTGTCTTAAACTGAACCAATCAGAATATTCTGCTTACTTATTACCTCATCATCTTTCAAGATGTCGAGCAGCTGTTTTCTTATCAGTAGTTTTACCCCTCCCGGTTGTGATGGCAAGGCTCTTTTTGTGGGAAACTTCTACCTGCTCTTTGATGAATTCCGCATCCCCTTACTCCTAAACGTTTTAATTAATATAAGAGCTGTCTCTGTAAGCCTGCACCTGTGGAAACTGTTTTGTTTTGAGAAAATAGGCATCTCTGTTCGGCCTGACCTTCATCCCTACACACAGGCCTCCCTGCCTGGCACACAGGCCTCTCTGCACCTGGGCCCCTCTGCCTGGCACACGGGCCCCCCTCCTGCACGTAGGCCTCTCCGACTGGCCTGACCTTGGTTTGTGCACACGGGCCATTCTGTTTGAACCAACATAACACTCACTCCTGCACACGAGCTATTCTGTTTATCCTAACAAAACACTCACTCCTGCACACAGGCCTTATGCATTTGTTGCTGCAAACATGCCTCATGACCACCACTGTTTTATAACAATGATTCTCAACACTTCCCCTACCACTATATGTTGCGTTCCATAACTAGTTACACCAAAACACCGATGAAACAATGGAATTCCCCCTCCTCATGGACCGCAACACTTGCTTTTTAAAACCTGCTGTTATGTAGTTAAATCAAAATCTATTGTCTGATGTCTTTCTGTACAACTTGTTTTATTTGTGCAGACTGCCTGTAATTTAATATTAGCCTAGATAACTGAGACTACATTAGCATATAAATTGCATTAGCATATACAAAAGCTGTAAGGAGAGTGACTTTCAACATGACTTAGTGAAAATGTTTAGTTTGTACAGACGTGTTTTAACATGAACTAGCATATGGTTTGAAGTTACTGGGTGAAATAAACCCATCTGTCTCGATTAGGTTAACCCAGCATTGGGCTGGTCCAATTTAGTCAATGGGCTAGGTTGATTCAACATTGGGTCCTAACTAACCCAGCGGCTGGGTTAAAATGCAGTCGATTTTGCTGGGCTAGACCAATGGTTATCCAGCAGTTTAGAGTGCCTTCTGCACTACTTAAGGAAAACAACCTACTTGAGATGGCAGGTGGGATGTTTGGCCATGCTTTCAAATATTGGTAGTTCAAGCATGTTCAATCACGTATAAAGAGGAGTTTAACAAGCTAAACATGTTATATTCACACTTGGTGAGCAGCTACCAGACACCATTGAAACACTTCTTTGTGTAGGCTAATCAGTTGTGCAGGTGTCGGTGTCTGTTATAGTGTAGAAATCCACAGTGTGGTCATATTTAATCATACCCTTGAATGTAGGTATACGTGATTGGCTGACGTCTGATAGGATGCAGAGAATGTCCTTTTGAAAAAAATAAATGCATTTGTGAAACAAGCCATGTCAAGTGTCAAAAATCTACAAATAAACGCAGCGATGTTCACAAATGGCAAGCGGTTTGTAAATGCACCTTCTTTCGTCTGAAAATAAATGTAACAGCGTTTACATTTGTGAATTGCGCAACATTTAAATGTCTGTCAGGAAATACATGAATTGTGTGACATTTATTTGTGAATGAGTGACATTTATTTTTGAATTTTGGAACTATTCTAACTCCCTAAAGCTTGGACTAAGGGTTGCCATTTCTAACAAGCATATCTCATAAAACATTGGGCCACATGCAAGAACATTTTTGTATTTTTATCTTAAATTTCTGTTGTTTTCTTTTTTTTTTGCTCGAACAAGTGCGCAGTCAGATTCAACAAACGCTCCTAACTTCAGATAGGCTTACTGTTACTGAGTAGGCCTAAATGGCCCGCATAAATACCATGGCTAATTCAGAGCGTGTTCCTAACAATTGGACGCCCCAATAATACCATCTAAGGCCAGCGTCCTGCCCCATACAGATGCATCTCAAAAAGTTAGAATATTGTGGAAAAGTTCATTTTTTCCCCGTAATTTAATTCAATAAGTGACACCTTCATAAATTCTAGAATCATTAGTGGCATGTTTCAAGCCTTTTTTGTTTTAATCTTGATGATTACGGCTTACAGTTCATTGAAATCAAATATCCAGTATCTCAAAATATTAGAATAAAGAATTTAAAATACAGAAACCTGTGAAGAGCTCTAATCAGCTAATTAACTCAAATCACAAAAAAGTATGTTAATTTATGCACTCAATACTTGGTCAGGGCACCTTTTGCACAAATTACTGCATCAAAGGCCCGGGACCCCCGCCCCCCAACACGGACTCTTATCCCGTACTCTTGTTTGCACACTCCTGCATAGACTGAACAGCTCTTTCATTTTCACCTTTAACATATTCTGTCATTTTTTTTATATATTTTATATATTGTTTTTCCTATGTTTGAAAAATAACTTAATATATGTTTTGTTTATTGTGTATGTTTATTGTTTGCGCCAATGTACCACAGAAAATTCCTGGTAGGTGTAAACCTACTTGGCAGTAAAAACCTTTCTGATTCTGATTCTGATTCTGATCAATGCGGCGTGACAGGGAGCCAATCAGCCTGTGGCAGTGCTGTGGGAAAAAATTAACTTTTTTCGATATATATATATATTTTAAATACACCTGTATATCAGCAATTATTCATTTAAGAAATGGCATCAAAGACTAAAAAGAAGAACTTCGGAGATCCATTAAAGAAAGTCTATAATTTTAACAGTCCTCAGGTGAAATGTAGGGACCTGTTAAGTAACGGGAAAAAATGACGAGTGCTGTTTATGCCGTGGTACCTGAGGACCGTACTGTCACTAAAGTAAAGAAGAAATGGTTCGATACAGCTTCAAAAAACGTTTCGCCACAGCAAGGCGATTAATGACTGCAACAGGAGCTGGTCATGGGGAAGTCTCCATCACGGAGATGGACGACAGAATGAGTGCCATTAGGTGATTTTGCACTGTCAGGCCTTGCAACAGAGGATGTGCAAAACCATTTATTCTTTTTTAAATGTATAAATGTAATTTATTTGCCCTGTCTATTGCTCCCCATGGTGATGGGTAGTCTAGCAATGGCATGAAAGTCTCTTTTCATTTGTATTTGTTCATACGTGCGGTGTATGGGAATTTGATGTACCTGGGTGATGGACCAAGGGGAGCACAGGACTCATCCCAGATAGCAAGCATATATGGGTCCACCGTGTAATGGACGGTCCGTGTAGTGACCCCTAGAAATGTCATTTTTTCAGTGTTGCACACACAACCAGGCTGAGATCTCAAATTCAGCAAACAAGTTCACCAATAGATCAACAGATGTTGCAGTCATCACAGCCCTTCACACTGTCCTTGCATATCTAGGATAGCATGCCACAAATGTAAGGATGCTGTTTGTCGATTTTAGTTCTGCATTCAATGCAATGATCAAATGCAAAAAACGGACTGAACTGGACTTTTTAAGCAACAGACCCCGAAATGTCAGGATTGGAGGGTACACCTCCTCAACTCTGATCCTGAACACAGGAGCTCCGCAGGGGTCTGTCCTCAGCCCCCCCCCCCCCCCCACCCCCTACTCAGCAGGTCATTGGGACGACAGTTAAACCTCTGAAGGTGGCCGACTACAAAAGGAAGACATCTGTATCATAAAAGATCCAACCCACAATGGACATTGTCTGTTTGACGCTCTCCCCTCTGGTAGAAGAACCAGGACAAATCAAAAGCAGAACAAACAGACTTTATTCCAAAGGCTGTAACCTCTGTTTTTACTCCACTGCCAAAGACCCCTCCCCACACACATATACAAACATACAAACATTCATTAAGCATTAAGAACTTTATGGACCTACTTATAACGCACATACTGCAACATAGCACACAACACTTCACATGCTGCTACCTCTTATTCTTTCTCCTTTCAATATTGCACCTTTTTAGGACACTTAGCTTGTTTTTATGGTTAATCTCTGTGTATATATTTGACATTATTTATTTGGCTTTATTGCTGTTTTCTTGTGTGGCTGCTGAAGAGCTTCAAAACAGATGTCCATTGTTCTCTTTACAATGACAATAAAGATCCACTCTAATATAACAAAGGGCCCTCCAAACGGGGCAATTTCTTAAGATGCAAAAATCGTTGATTTTGTTGGCTGCATTACCAGGTACGAACCGAACTGTCAGTACTTGAAGAAAGACTTTCAAAATCACCACCTAAACCTCAACATGAAAAGACCCCCACTTGGCAGGTGTAGCGCCCCCTAGTGTACAGCTGACTACGCCACCCCTTGATCTAAATTTGTCTGTGCTAAGGCCAGAGCAAGGGGAACTCTGTCCCAATAATCTGTACAGACACAGGTTCTTAGAAAAGTATAAAAATACAGTCTTTATTAATACATGGTATAAAAGTGTTGGTTTGGTTGGTCAACAGGTAGGAGTAAAATAAATAAACAAGTAAATACAGGGGGGAATCGCCAAGCTAACGGCACAGGAGCCAGAGAAGACAATGAGAACCACCAATAGAAGGGTTAGGGTCCCAATATCACACGTGATCACTGTCTATAGACACACTGCAACTAAATGTCACTCTGATAAACTTGATTTAAGGACTTTAGACTTCACACTTCACAGCAACTTCCTGTCACCCGTCTAGACATTGAGTGCAAGAGGGGGAACTAGGGAGATTGCCTTCTCAAAAGGGTCCTATATGCTACCCTGGCTCCACCACTACCGAGGCTGGCTACACGAGAGGGAGGGGGGACAAAACAAAGGAATAAAGAAACCATTCTAGCCTGTGATGTACAATACATGCACTCTCACTTACAATAATAGCTACAATCAACAGGCTAGAGGAAAAACAAACCAAAGGCTAGTTAGGCAATAATCAACACCACAATCATACACGTAGAGAACAGCAACCAACAAATGCTGGTTGCAGTTAAACAAGTCTGCCGCTCACGTTACAGTTTGCAAGGAACACTACGTTTGTAGGAGGTACCCCACGGCAGCCACAATACCCAGCGGGTGCTTGTACACGGAAATGATCACGCAAACACTGGTACACCACGGTTCAGTCAGCGTCTGCTGCCCCACACACACTTCGCACTTCAAGACAGCCCCCACATCATGGCTTCATCACACCAGTGCCAGCAGCTGAGTGACAACATACCGGCGTAAGGACCCCAGGTGTCTATATATATACGCCTACCTCTACGGCATTTAGGTGGCCTATTAGATGCCCACTCCACCCCCCAATTAGTGACGTGATTGGCACTGGGAAGAGAGCGCACAGAGGAGAGAGAGACTAAAGGAACCTAGTCCTGCCCAGGCTACACAGGTCAGCATAAGAAATGGATAGAAATGTTGGTAAAACATATGCTTGAAATAGGCACATTTCTTTGTCACTTATGTCTGAAATTGGTAGGATGTTTGTACAGCCTGATAGCTTAACCAACCACTGTGCAATTTCTCAGAACTTGACCTACCAAGTCTAACCAGACGTTAGACATGTCAAGTGATTGGTAGTAAGCTTATTCTGTTTATAGTGGTTTGGCATTTTTATACACTGTAGTGTAGACCTATGTAAATCCATGGTGTTGACAGCATTATTTCACATATGCCTTAAGTTTGTCTGTAGGAAAAGGTGTATGTAAATCTGCTTGTAAATCTTCACTGCTGCAGCAGTTTTCCATGGCCTCACATGTTTTTGTTGTATAGTTGTGTGAAGGGGGCCCTTGAGGTGTGGTCACTTTGAGATGAAAAGGACCCCAGAAATGCTGTTGCTATAGCTAGGTCGTTTTGAAGCCCTATAGCCTTTTGAATAACCTATACCCTATTTAAAAATAATCAAAGCAATGGCATGATGAGACATAAGTCTCAAATTGTTTATTGGTCAACAGCAAAATGCGATTTGGGCAAACAGAACTGGCCTAGCGGATTGACTTTCCGGTTACCATTGTCATGGTGACAACATCTACGGTCACGTGATATCCATGGTTATATCAAACAAACCCAGAATGTGAACACACTGCAGTGTACTGCACAGTGCACTGCTGCAGTGTGACCAGAGAATGCCGTGGTCAGTTCTGTTCAGTCAATTAAATGCGGTCAATTGTGTTGTGTTGTAAATTTAATTTGCAAATATAAATATGTAATTAATTCATTTGTCTCATTGAATAGAATTAATTATTAGTGATTAACTTCAATGACTGATCACAGTTGTAAGACCATTTCAGCCTCCCCATGGTCCAAAGCCTCTTTTTAATGTGCACTTTAAAGCCTTTTGAGTGCTCAACTCAGAGGGGGAAAAAGAGATGCCACTCCATTCAAAACTGCTTGTCTATATGTAGGTGAATTGTCATTTCAGCAGTGTGCATCCATTAGTGCACAGAAGCATATGGCACAAGTGCCATTTTAACAGTGAGCTGAAGCACACTGAAACAGAAATGGGTTTGAACTTGGGCGCATTTCATCAGATAACATTGCAAATGTTGAATCAGAAGTTGGTCCCTTCAATCAGTCAAAGGAGCTCAAACTACAATGGAGCTTACTGATTATTAAGCAATTCCTACTTGCGGCACCAAATCCACAAAAAAAAAGTAAATACATTTGCCAGCAATTTAATGAATGCTAAAGATTTTATTTATTTTTTTCTCATTCACATGTATAAGGCATTAAAACAGTTAAAATACTTTTATAAAACACTTATATTAAAATAACTCCACAGCAATGACCAAGAAAAAGTGCTCATTAGTCTTGCGGACAGATACTACAAAAATTGGCTTGGAAGAGCTTGATCAACAGATGGGTCAGCCATTAGGACCTGTTCTTACTGACCCAGTGGTACTTGTCCACCCGTGGCCCTGAGAAGGCAAAGGACGGACGGTAATTTTTGAAGGACTTGTGCTGTGGAAATGAGCCATTGGATGAGCCATGCTGTTGGTAACCATCCCCAGGAAAAGGCTTCCTTTTTGGGTAAGGATTCCATGACTGAAGAGGTGGACCAAACTCACTGATCTGCAATTAAATAATAAAAAAAAATATCATATGGCGAGACTACAAATTGCTACAGATATAAACACACGCAGTCTGAACTCCGATGATAATCAGGTCTGTTAATCTTACCTGATAAACACTGTTGGGGTTGCTAACAGTGGGAATGGTCTTCTGCTCAGGAGCAGACAGGCAACTGCTGTTGCTGCTACAGTTAATACTACTGATGCTGCTGCCGATGCTGCTGCTGATGTTGCCGCTCATGTTGCCGCTGATGTTGCTGCTTATGTTGCTGATGATGCTGTCTCCCTCCTCGTCAGAAGAGGTTCCAGAGTGGTAATCTGAAGAGGCCCTCTCCACTGCATTGTTTATTCTGCGCGAGAAGTCCCCATCGCATTTTGGTCCCTCCAGTTGAGTTACGCAGAATGGGGTGCTCTTCTCTCCATACCTTTTCGACAAAAACCCAGTTGTATCACATTTGCAAAGATCCTGTATGGCTTTGCACGCACAGCCGTTATACAAGACCACGCCTGAATAATTCAAACCCCATAGCCACACCATGCCCCTGCGTTCCTGGAGCCTCGTGTATGAATGGTCCACATATGCGTAATAACTGCGCTCAGCAAATTAAACCAAAATCAGTATTGAGTGTTCGCACGTCAAGGACACATACTCCGAATTTTGTATAATACTACACACTTTTTCGGAGAGATGACACGCTGGGACTGATTAAATGTTGTCGCCTAGTGTTTGATAAAAAGAGTGTGCGCATTTATTTAGGGAACATTCTACACAAACCTTCATTCAAGACACTCTTAATCAAGATAAACATCAGATTAAGTAAAACAGATCAAGCTTGAAGAAGAACGTTAACAAAAAAAAAAGGTTAGACTTACCGGCAAGAAACTTCTCCGGGGTCTACCCAAATGGTCATCTCTGAAGGGAGTCCCAAGTCATCAAAATCAATGTCACTTTGACGACAAGCTTGTTCAATATCTGGATCTCGAATTTGGAATTTATTCACTCGGAGACATCTTAAAAAGAAATAATAATAATTCAAAAAAAGGATATATTGGTATCAGTTACCAATGAAATCACCATTTGCAGCGTACACACATTAAAAATCAGACCGTGATACCTGAATGCTTGACCCTTGGATGGATTGCTTGGATACCAATGGTTTCTAAATTTCTCAAAGAGAACTGAAGTAAGAGAAAGAGCAAATGTATCCCTGGCAATTCGATTCAGTTTGCCATATTTCTGTGCAAGCCTTGCCATAAAGAAAACAGTCGCTGCAATTTCCTCCTTCATCTTTTGTTAGGAAAATAAAATGCTTGAAAGGAAAGATAAAATGCTGCTATATTGTGTAGTCCACCTGTTATAGCATAAAACCCAAAATATATATAAAAAACTATTTTCCTAAGTGCCCAACTTTGGCTCCAAGCTTCTGAAACTATTTGTGATTGTCTTTATGGTTAAGGTTGAGGTCAAATACATCTGACGTCTCCTGGAGCTTGCCAAAAAACGTTTACACTTCCAATCGCGGAATAGGTTAGAAAGTAAAGATACCCCCTGAAGTCTTTATAAGACATTCAGCGTAGCCTATTTTAATTATGACAGGAAACAGCTAACAGGTGTTGATTAATTCGTGACGTCATGTCTCAGCTTGGAAGCGTCCCACTGATGAAAAAATACTTTCATCAAATGAGAGCAGCGTCCTCTTGGCAGTGGGTAAAAGAAAATACTACTTCGTTGTCAATTGGTGTACTCACAAAGTCACAATATCTCACAACATATAGTAGTTGCAACGTACATTCGTACATGTACCTTACATTTCCACTCCTTCACCATAGGTGGTGCTCTGAGACATTTGTATTAACTTAGTTATTCACCAAAGAAGAAGATATCGACCCAGCTGTGTTTTGAAAAACAGAATGTAAGTTGCTATCAAAATACATGCATTTATTCCATTATTTAGATAAACCAATTGAAAAGACAATCAACAGAAGATGTGACTGTTTCAGAGAATATACCAATGTTAATACCCTTACTTAGAAATCACGATATTTTAAGACATGACAGAATGATGGCTTGCTGCTGAATTAATGCGTAAGCTAACTTGCTAGACACCTGTGCATGTATCTGACAGGTTGGTGAAGCAGTGCTAGCTATAAGATATTTCCCCTACACATAGTTTGTTCGTTAATGATTTTAGGATTCTATTTATTTAGATGATAATTACACTGGTCACTCACAGAGCCGAGTACTTCATCCTTTTTTCCTGTGCGGAACTAGCAGTAACTGGCTAGCTGTAAATGTTAATCTAGCTAGCTAGACAGTTGAGTTAGCTTTTTTTAATTTCTTTCACAGCACAGGAATAGCGGCGGCTTGTTCTTTTTAATTACCTGGTTACAAACTCTAAATTCGTATATACAGACACTGTCGACAAGGCACACTTACAGTAGGCTAATTGGACGACACCTGGCATTGAATCGCTTGATGTTTAAGGAAGGAATGAAACACTCTAGTTTAACCGTGTTTTAAACTCTAATCATGGAGGCATGGTCAGGTGTTAGTCTAGGGAGAGAAATTCAAAGTTCTGCCCGATGGACTGTGCATTTGGAATTGCTGTTCTAACATGGAACAAGGGGTTAGCGTACGTTTGACCGGAGTGCCACATTACAATAGATGTGGAGAAAAATGAGTGCCCATTTCTGAATTGAAATGTGTATTTGTGAAATTGTGTATTTGTGAAATATGTGAAATGTGCTTTGCTAGTAATATGTGCTTGTCAGAGAAAGTTTAACAGTTCTGAGTTCAGAGAAAGCTGAACAGTTAGTTGCAACCACCCCCCTTACTAATGGTATCTAAAAGAGTTTTTGCGTTGGTCTTACTCTTTCTAATAAATACCAAGGGGTTCATGTAAGGGCAGGTCCATGACTGGACCGGAGACAGACTTTGAGGAATCCTTTTGCCCAATATGTATGGTATAATGCAAAATGGGTAAACACATGTTAATTATTGTCCTTAATATGCTTGTCTGTATTGATAGGCATATTGTTTGTAGTAAGATTTTACTCCAGTCCAGTCCACTTCTACTTGTGGGTTTGACCTCTATGCAGCCAACATACCAACCTCTTTTTTGCTGATCCCTCTCACTGTTCTCTTCCTCTCAGTGACCCTCTATGAGAAGCCATGAGTGTCCCAGACTACATGCAGTGCGCTGAGGACCACCAGACGGTACTGGTGGTGGTGCAGCCGGTGGGCATCGTCCCCGAGGAGCAGTTCTTCCGCATCTACAAGCGCATCGTCAGCGTGGGCCAGGTGAGCGTGCGCGACTCCCAGCGGCAGCTCTACATCCGCTACCGCCACCACTATCCGCCCGAGAACAACGAGTGGGGCGACTTCCAGACGCACCGCAAGGTGGTGGGCCTCGTCGCCGTCACCACCTGCGCCACGGCAAAGGAGTGGCCTCAGACGTCCGACCGCTTCCACGCCATGAAGGAGGTTTATGGATCCACGCTGTACGACTCGCGCCTGCTGGTGTTTGGCCTTGAGGGGGAGATCGCAGAGCAGCAGCGCACTGATGTGGCCTTCTACCCCAGCTACGACGACTGCCCAGATGTAGAGCGCAGGGTGGAGGATTTTGTGGAGTCCATTTTCATTGTGCTGGAGTCTAAGCGGCTGGACCGCGCCACGGACAAGTCCGGAGACAAGATCCCACTCCTTTGTGTACCGTTTGAGAAGAAGGACTTTGTGGGTTTGGACACAGACAGCAGGTGAGTGGGTTTGTGTCACGTGAGGTTTTTAATATATTGTTATACTATCCTGTTTTCAAAAGGGAGTTTTGAGGCAAATATAGTTGATTAATTATACAAACATACTTTTAGTAAGACTTGTATCGAACAAGTGTGATCACTATTTGCTACAACCAGTGTGAAATAACTAGGGTTGGATAGTATTCAACAGAGTTTCTAGTAGGTTACAAGATACTAGAGGTATAATGTATTAAAAACTTCACTTACATTGATGAGGAAACCCAGTGCTTAAGTGTGAGTGTATTCTCGTATACTTGGGACATGAACCTCCCCTCGGAATGACCTTTTTCTCTCCTGTCTCATAATTTAGTTTTCTACTTTTTTCTGTTTCTGTTGTTTTCTGTTTTCTTTTTTTCACCTGGGTTTGCCTTGGTTTATTTATCTTTTCTTCTGTTTTTCAACCATACTGTCCTGTGAGTTTGTTGTTGGGTGTAAAAAGGTGAGACTTTGGTTTTGTATGTTGTGTTTTAGTTTCATCCCAGCCAATCCCATCCGCTTCGGAGCCCCTCTCTCCTCCTCCTCCTCCTCCTCCTCCTACTTTACTCCTGTCCCATGTGCTTAGATTCCTTGTCTGAGAGAGAGTGGATTATTCTCTTCTCAGCCATGGAAGAAATCGTAGCTTGATTAGTTAGGGTTTTATGAAATTCCTGGAAGTACAGCTTGATGCACTGAAATGCCCAGATTATGCCGCTGTGGTAGTTAGCCATAGGAAGCTAACCCAATTCAGGACTTGTTCTCACTCAGTGCTACAAAATTGTCCTTTAACATGACTCAGAATGTAAGTCTTTTACGGACAGATTCGTTTACAAAAACTTTTTCTAGACTACATGTCCCTATTACAGTGCCTATTTTTTTTCACTTTGTGTTACTAGTAAAGGTTACGGTGGTAGTTGAATTTCTTTTCTAACCTGTAGGTCTCTAACACAACACTGAAAACAAACAACACTGAAAAGGCAATAGGCTAAGAACAGAACAGAACTGAAAATATTAAAGTGAGTAAGTAAATCTCCCACTAGCAGAAGTCACTTTCACAAAACATTTTACACCTATCTTGTAAGATGCTCTGAGCTGGGAGTAGGAGTTGACGGTCGGGAATGGCTGTGAGTTTGCCAGCCCCCTGCAAGGCCAGTATTGCCAATCTTATTCCGGCTCCCTTTTGGACTCTGGAGACTTGGAGGGTCAAGTGTCCTATCTGGCCTAGGCTGTCATGGTGATGGATGGTTAGCCTAATGTTTAGCATGATTATATGGAGTTCATATGGGGATTCATAGATGTGGCCTCAGCTTCAACCTGGCTGATCATTGCATTCATTACTGATGACCTGAATTGGGGATATGATGACATCCATGTACTCACCTGAGGTGGTTCATCTTAAGGCTGTATTTGATGTATTTTGATGATGACATCCATGTACTCACCTGAGTCTTCATCTTAAGGCTGTATTTGAAGGAATAATTTAGCCCCCTTTAGGATGATGTCACTTAAGTTTCTATGGCATTTGAAAAATACAATATTTTGTCCATGCATATGTCAGAAGTGTACATATTGTGTTAATTAACTTTATTCAGTTTGTAACCTTATTCTGTTATATTATCCATGTTAGTTATTGGATGGAATATAATTCCATATTACGATTTGATATCTAAGAGGTGATTCAAATCCTTTCCAAACATACCATGTGGCGTTTCTGTCAGAAGACACTTGACCGCCCCACAGCCTCTCAGATGCCAGCAAAAAACTCCCAGAGGTCTTTTCACCCAGAGCTCTCCTTCCATTCACCAACCTGTCATTTTTTTTAAATTCTTTTCCTCTTTTCATTCCTCTTGTGTTGTCTTTTTTCATGTGAAAGACAAATGTAGAAGTTAGGCTTTTGTCCTTGTGTCACGGCTGCCCTTCACCAGGGCACCTGTGTTTGCCTGGGCTCTCCTTGTTCCTTTGCTTTTGTATTTGCTCGACTGATCAGATTGCCTTTCCAGAGCCCGCTGTGGGGATCTGGAGCGGGTAAGATAAGGCTGCACAGCAGTAGGGAGCTTGTCGATACCATTTTATTTCAAGAGACAGATAAAAGATGAAGCCGTCCAGTGGGTTCTGTGACATTTCGAATTAAGTCGCATACTTTTATTTTCCATTGAAAATTTCAAACCTCACATGCACTTGCATTCAGTGCTGTTCATAAAGTAAAACATGGTAGATCATTTAAAAGGGATTTTTAGTGTTTGTGCTGGTTATTGGCTGATTACCCTTCATCGTCTTTCTCTACCTCTGCCCTCTCATCACTCCACAGGCACTATAAGAAGCGCTGCCAGGGGCGCATGAGGAAGCATGTGGGGGACCTGTGTTTGCAGGCGGGCATGTTGCAGGACGCCCTGGTCCACTACCACATGGCCGTGGAACTGTTACGCTCAGTCAACGACTTCCTGTGGCTGGGAGGTAAAGCTGCAGAGCTGTGTGTGTGTGTGTGTGTGTGTGTGTGTGTGTGTGTGTGAGAGAATTCATTGCAACCCAGCACATGAGTGAAGGTTCAATTTTAAGCCTCTAAGTCTCAGAGGTTATCCGGCAGACTTCTATTTGATGGTCTCAGTTTGTTTGTTTGTCAAGCATATTTTCATGTTTTGTATGGTGATTTTTATGCTTTGTTGCGCAGTGTTAGTGTTGTGTATTTGAGGCTGTGATATATTTGTTTTTGTGGCTTCAGCGGCTTTAGAGGGCCTGTGCTCGTCATCTGTCATATTCCACTACCCTGGAGGCACCGCCGGGAAAACAGGGGCCCGAAAGCCCAGCGTCTCTCAGGCAGCAGACGCCGGAAAGAGGCACCGACCAGGTAAGAGACGGGGCGCGTCTGTGTGCATACACACCAGGTGAGTGCAGGCGTGGACGCTCTGTGTGGACTCCAGCCAGGTGACTGTGGGCAGACTGGTTCAAACACAGATCCACCAGTAAGAAGCGATGTATCCCTAGGGATGGAGAACCTGAGAAATGACAGTAACTCATTATGTAATGTGGGTGGACACAGACAAGATGATTGGGATCCTTGCTCAGAAAGCATGTCAGATGTGTCACTGTTCCTGACCAGCTCATTTGTTCCCAGTGGACAATGGAAGGATACGGACATACCACTCTTGACTGTGTATTGATACTGCTATTCAGAGAGCATCCATAAGTACATACAACAAATCCATCAATACATAAGTAAAAAACACACATAAATACAGCTGCCTGGAGGAGATTGTTCCTTTGAGAACCAATGCAGGAGTCGACAAACAATGCTCAGCTTTTTTTTCCAGAAGTTGCATATTGATCATATTTCCTTGCCTTGTCAAATGAAATTGGTTAGGCTGTGTCCAAATGTTCCATTTTGTGGGAGATGAAGAGATGACGAGAGAAGTGTTGAAATCTTTGCTTGTTTATCATCATTATCACGGACGTCTCCATTTTCACATCTGTGCATTCTGACTATGCACAATTCAACTGTCAGCGTGATTTGACAGATGGTTTGCAGTTTCCATCACCGGCTTCTTTCAGTGATGAATAATGATTTCGACAACAACAATGATGAGGATGTCATCGACCCTATAAGGGACATGAACGCGTGTGCGTGTCTCGGGCTTGGCTTTAGGTTAACACAGACCAGCTGCTTGCCCCTATGCCTTTGCCACTGGCTACTAACTTCCACCGCCCACAGATTTGCCCCTCATTCAGCGCTAGCGAAGCTTGAAGCATAACCCAGCCCAAGCAATTCTATATGGACATGAAGGGTTTTCAGTTGGCTCACTAAGTACTAATACTGACTCTCCCCTCAAGATCATCAAGACTTGGTTATTAATATAGATGTAAAGAAGAGCATGATGCTAATTCATACCATGCAGAAATGTGAATAGTATTGACAGTAGATATACCACTAACAACAATGAATGCTATTGGACTAACTTACCACAATCGTCAGATTAATCATCTTCATACATTGTAACATGGGTGTGTTTTTATTTAATGTGGTTTTGCTCAAATTTCAGGATGCATAGTACTAACTGCTTTGTTTCTGTAATGGAGAAATTTAGAGCGTCTGTCGTAATGGATTTGTGGAAGCTAAGCTAATATGTACGCCTAGGAAATATGATGTGCAGTGTGCATACAGCTTGCATGCTTACTTACAGCGATGTGTGAAATCTAACAGTGGCCTTTATGTGACTGGCGAGGATGGACCTCTATGTGCTGCTGCCGACTGATGAGCTGCAGATTTCAAATGACGGCCCTTTGCAGTAGTAGGAGATGTTCTCCTGTAGCTCAATGATTTGCATTAATACGGCTGGTAAATTAATATAATTGAATATGAATGTCCCGTCGTTGAACTGGAGTTACATTTAGTCAAATACGATTTTCTTAAAACCCTCCGATTGTTTGGGTGTAGAGCTGCTCAAATGTCAGGTTCTGGCTAGAACAATGGAATTCAGACTGCTACCTCACCAAACCCCAAGCAAATGAATGCTACCCAGGGCCACCTGTCATACCAGGTTTCCTCTGCACAGACCATAGAAACATTGAGATATTTTTGGTCACTCTGATGTTGTGGCAGCACTCTGAGGTCAGGCCAACACTAACTTCTGCTCATTGTAACTGCGTTGCTGTATGCTCAGGAGTCTCTTGCTCTCTCTCTCTCTCTCTTTTTTTATGTTTTCAGGGGCTCAGGAGGTTCTCATTGACCCAGGTATGGTTTCATGCTGGCCCGTAGTAGTCATAGACGCTGCTTGTCTTTGCTTGTGGCCTGGTGACACCCCCCCCCCCACACACACCTTTTTTTTATTGTCTCCTCTGCATGTGTTTGTGTGTGTGATTTCCCTAATCCCAGGGCTGACTTGCCTCTTCCAAAGTAAACAATCAGAATTTGCATCACTTTTTGCATAAAGTTTCTTTGTCTCTGTGGTGTCTGGACAATGCAGTGGTTCTAGGAAGGCTTTGTGGTGACCAGGAGGTGGCAGTGTTGTGCATTAAATGTCAATGGTTTTCTGTTTGTGGTTTAGTCACCTGAATTGCAAGTAGACACTGCTCATATAAATCCAGATTTTTTGTGAAACATGTTTACATATTTGTATAAATGTAAACACACACACGTACACGTATGCATGTGTGTATATATATATATGATAGCTTGCGTGATAATTATAATGCTACAAATATTACATTGTAGCATTATAATTATCAAGCAAGCTATCATTCTTAAAATAACAAGCAAGATTTCTACTAATAACAGACTTCCAAAGTAAGTGGAGGAATTTGTCTCAGTAGTCAGTAAACGGCAACATTTGGTTTCTCAAAACTTCATATGCTGTATCATTACGAGAGCCCGGTTGCTATGGACCAGGGTGTTGTTGCTAAGTATCCCAATGCCAGTTTCAATGTGGTATTTGAGGCAGATTGGCCAGAAGGCATTCTAAAAAAGTTATTTTTGTGGAACCCGATCTGTTGACTGCTATTGACGTGGCATGTGCCGAGACGGCATCCACCAGCAAGTCAGGCGGGGATTCTGCTGCGAACACTTAGCGAGTTTCAGTCATTTGTCATTTTTCAGAGGGTTGTGGCAGCATAGGCAGTGTGGCCTTGATGAGTGAAACGAGTAGTTGATAATGAATAAGGGCATTTTCTGGTTACTCACTCTTGCCATTTTACTTGGTTGATATCCACATAGAGCTGCAACAATGTCAAGTACCCACTGGGTAGCTTAATATATAAGCTACTCTTCCTTAACTGTAAACTCTTACATATTACGCTGGTGTAGCTCTTTAAGGACATCTGGCAAAGAATGAAAGGTATATGTGTGGTATACCATTACATAATGGTTAGGATGTGTATTATATGTGAGAAAATACATTTTTGATGTAGTCTATGCTGAGGCATGACTAATGAATGATAGAATTCCACTGTGGGTGGACACGGGGCTGCAACACACAGTAGAAGGACTCATTCCTTTCTCTTTCTTACAAATGGTGTTATGAAATAGACATAATACTACCTGCATCAATATGTTGCATATTTAAATATAACTGAATTTCTCTACCCAAAATTGGACCACCCTCATGCAGATGGCAACTTAGTACTTTCCATTTTGGCCACTATATAAACCACAGCCCTCCCATGTGGGCTATCTTTAATGGTTGCCCGGAACATTCTGTGAGCTTTGGCAGCCTTGGAGCTGCCAGTAGGCACTGCCGCAACTTCATCGTGGCTCCAGGCTACAAATGCTTCACAAGGGATTGGCAAAGGAGTTGGAACCTCTGTTTTGCCTGTTAAGAAATAAAATAATGTTTTTAAACTCGCTGTTAGAATTCCTCTAACCAGTTGCTGTCTCTGTGTCTGTGTTTGCTTTGTGTTTTTTTTTGTATTTTGAGTTTTCAATGGCTGGAAGGAATTAATGCCTCTAAGCTGATTGACTAGTGACGTTGTTTAGCTTTCCTCTGAGTTCACTGATTTGATCCCCACCTGTCTAACAGATGATGCTGAGCTTCAGTTTTTTTGTTTGCTTTGATGGCCACCACAGAGGGCCTGCATTGCATGCAGTTTTCAGTTTCTGACTGCCTGTGTCTTGTGACGCGTTTTAGCCAAATGTGTGTTGATTTGGAAATCTTTGTGTTTTTCTCCTGATTTTGTAGTTTCTTCCCATTAGTCTTGAATCATATGTTCCTTTAGTGTCTGAATCTAAAATGATTCCCAGTCTCTAAACACCTTTGACTCAAGGTATGCCCTTTAAAAAAAAGAAGTCTTTTATTCTGTCATCCTTTGAGGTCAGTAACTTTTTTTCTGTCATCCTTTCTCCCCTCCCTCTTTTTTTCCTTTATATCCATTTCTGTCTTGCTCCCTCAATCTCTCCCTTCCCTCTCCTCCCTCAACCAGGTGCGCTCACCACCAATGGCATCAACGCAGACACCAGCACAGAGATCGGGCGGGCCAAGAACTGCCTTAGTCCAGAGGATATCATTGAGAAATACAAAGAAGCTATCTCCTACTATGGCAAGGTAACTGAAAGACCACACAGAAGGACCTAAGGGCTCCTCTCTTAAACCCATGGGATTGGTCTTTGAACACATAGAAATGAACTGCGAAGATTCTTTATACGGAAGATGCTACAAGAATCTCAAATCTTCTGTTCTGCCTTCTGGGTGCACTGATCTGAACCTGTCAAACAGGCTGTGAAGTTGTCTCAGTGAAGACCTTGTGGGTCTTCTTCGTTGCAGTCTCCTCGTGGGTTCACTTCCAAACTTCAACTTCAGTCTTCTGGATCTACCTCTGAGGAAGATACTTTAATCTAGTCTTCTAGACCCTGTTCTGAGTGTACATATGTACTCACCACTGAGATGAATTCTGTGTCAGACATGCTTGCTCATCAGTTCTAAATCCATCCTGTCGGGGGCAGTGTGCTCTTTTGGATCAAGTACCTTCAGTAAACACTGTTCCCACAGCTTAGGCGGTTTTCCACTGCAGGAACTCGCAGGCCGTTTTAGAGCGGCACGCACCTAGGTGCGTGTACCAACTGCAGGAACCGCCCCTGTAGGACCTCTTTAGGGCTGCTTTCCAGGAAGATAGAATTACTTACTCTGGGATAGGTACTTCTGTGCAGCCCTGAAACTCCTGGATGGGTCTTGCAGTGATGGTTGAACTCAAGCTAAATGTCAACAATGGGGCTTGTATCTTCATCAAGTAATTAAGCTGCCATGGAGCCAGTTAATCTAGTTTTAGGAACTTTACAGCGAAATTCAACTGTTTACTCAACCTAGGCGTAATGCTAACATTTATGTAGAAATTCTGTGGTTTAGCGGGCTAATGACCTGCCACTGGAGAAAAATGTCCTTATTTTGACGTGCTCGGAATTGACGACACGGTGGCGGTGGAAAGCCAAAAGACATAAAGGACCATGCAGGGGGCTGTTGCAAATGTTCCGAGACACTTGAGAGTCCTACGAGTTCCTGCAGTGGAAAGGCACCTCCTGTTGCCCGAAGGGCCCCTTTTTTTCAGCCAAGCCAGGTCCGGGTCCAAACCAGTTTTGTGAAAGGGATAAAAAGAGAGAACGGCGAACCGCCCTTTATGAATTACACGGCGCATGTGAATGCTTTTTAAGTGGCTTCAAAGGGATGAGAGTCTTAAAGCTCTTGCAGCTGTTGGCTCCCCTCAGCCAGTTCGCAGGGCCTCAAGAGACGAGCCTGCCTCTCATATCATTATATCTCCTAAATGCAAAAAGAAATGGAAAAAATTAAAAATGCAAATATGCACACTGGAGCTACAGCTTATGCCGCTATTGTGTAGTCCGCATGTGTTGCATGTGTGACATGTCCTTTTTTTGCAGAGCCCGTGCATGCCTTGTTATCACTAATTGGCCTTTCACATTGTCCTGCCATCTCGGCCCCCTTCATGTTCAACTCTGCCGGTAGTGTGTTAAATGAGCCCCCTGACACAGAGGCATTCAGATATTAATTGGATTTTAATTAGCAGATACAGGCGCTGTACCATTAAGCACCTTCTTCAAATGGGGGCTGCAGAATTAATGGCCTTCAAAAGAAATATGTTCTTCCCTCCTCCTCTTTTTCCCAAAGCAAATACCCCAAACATCTTCTTTTTTTTTTTTTTTAAACCTATATTTGAATTTTTTTTTCTTTTTTTTTTCTTGAGTAGTTGTTAATGTTGTGATTAAAACCACGGGGCTTTAACAAGCGAGCAGTCTGTGGTCTCTGGTGGGCGCCAGCAGACTGTGACCAGATTGGGCTTTTTTTCGCGTGGGTCAGGAGTCCCCGCTTTGAGACTCCTGCTACTGGACGGTCTCCCGGTGACCCCTGCTGACATGCAGAGAACACGAGAGGCACAGCCAGGCAGGCCTGAGGGAGGGCTCTGTGGGCACTAATTGACTAACAGCAGGATCGTGGGCAGGAGAGCTTTCAGATCAGCTTATGGAGCCTGATATCAAAGAAATGAGATTGCAGTGATATTACTGAACTGTACACTCCGTAATTCTGCTGTACTCTGAAAAAACTCATTTGAAAATGTTGTAATTAAATGGCTTTACAGTTTTGAAGAGATTATTTCCTATCCTTTGACTACTGATTTATTCGGTAGACCTTAAAGGAAACCAAAGCTGTGTGACATCAGATATATAATTGTATGGCACACTATATTGAACATACTGTACAAGTCACTTAATGCAGGAGCACCATTCATTCCTAACGCTCTGCTTGTATAGTGATGGAAGTGAAAGCAACAATCCAAGACTCAACTCCAAGGCACTTAATGCAGCCACTTCAGTGTTATATGAAGGTCAGACCTTTGTAAACAGAGAGCTATTTTTAGTTTAGTCGTTACTCTAATGCACCTGGCTGCATGTCAGTGCAACTATTATTTTTGCCACTTAATTCTTAGAAATGCAGATTGGCCTCGGCCATACATTGAGCGAGTCTGCACGCTTGACTGCCTCATTCAGCCAACTTGAGATAACACCACTGCGGTAAAAATAGAACTGGAGAGACGGTGGTGATGCATTACCACAGTGATGAGCACAGTAATTGCTCAAAAGCGTGTGAAGACCCAGGCTGTGGGTTACATGGGGACCTACAGTACATGCAGTACTCTGTGTATGGTGAATTTCGTGGCCGGAATAACTGAAATTATGAAAAAGTACCGATTTGATCCATGTATTTCAAATCAAAGTTGGTGGAGGAGTAAGTTCCTGAATATCGACTAGAGTGGGATCGAATGAGGTTTTGAGGTTGTCTTGACCGAAAGGTCTTCTTTTGAGTCGTTTGATGAAGGGTAGAATCACCAAGGTTGAAGGGTCAGTTCTCTTGTTTCACAAGTTCTAAAGGTCCCTGACCTCTGATCTGCTGAAGAGGTGTCAAAGTATGTATCTCACTTCCTTTCTTTCTGTTTTGCCTTTCTCTCTCTCTCTCTCTCTCTCTCTCTCTCTCTCTCTCTCTCTCTGTTTCTTCACTAGTATAAGAATGCTGGTGTGATTGAGCTGGAGGCGTGTGTGAAGGCAGTCCGGGTGCTGGCGATTCAGAAGAGGGCCATGGAAGCTTCAGAGTTCCTCCAAAATGCAGTCTACATCAACCTTGGCCAGGTGACAGCCAGCTTTACCTTTTCTTCTCGTCTTCATCCCTCCCCCATCCTTTTCTTCTTTCCTTTTCTTTTCCCCCTTTACTTCTCCTTATTACACGGCTCTTCAGAATGTTCCAAAAAGTTCTGTTGATTTGAATGGGCCATCCCAACGTTCGCAGATCCGATATTCCTTGATGATGACCGCTGCGAAAGGATAATGGCCGCTGTCATTGGCAACGGGTTTTGTGCTTCTAATTCACATCTTTCATATCATTCCGCAAGTAGTCCGGTCATTTAACGTAACAGACTCATTGTAATTTGAAGTCAGCAAGTAATGGGGTTGCTACGCAACACCTGAAACTTAAAAGTTCTATTTGCTTGAAGAACTACTTATTTCTAAATGGGAATCACGAAACGGCAACTAAATCATTAAAAAGTGGTATGTTGGAGGTCTTCTATAGTTTTGGCAAGTAACCGTATAATAAGCGGGATAATGTATTGTCCGTCGGTCATTATGCAAAGAAGGGTAATGGTAAGAAGTATAAGTAAGAGATAATGTATTTTCCGGAGGTCATTATCCAAAAATAAACCATTACCCTTCTTTGCATTCCTACTCCTCCTGACTTCGGAATGCTTTTTTTTTTACTAAGGTGACAATCTTCTGTAGTATTCAAGGTACTGATCACACAGTGCTGAAATGTATTTCCCTAATAGGTGTGTTTCTGTAGTAACTTGATGTGGAATTCCTGTCTCCTTCATTCTTCCTCCTCTCCCAGCTGTCCGAGGAAGAGAAGATCCAGCGCTACAGCGTCCTCTCTGAGCTTTACGAGATCATCGGCTTCCACCGCAAGTCGGCCTTCTTCAAGCGCGTGGCCGCCATGCAGTGTGTGGCCCCCACCATCCCAGAGCCGGGATGGAGGGCCTGCTACAAGCTGCTGCTGGAGACCCTGCCTGGGTACAGCCTCTCCCTGGACCCCAAGGACTTCAGCAAAGGTATGGCAACGCATTCAGGTACCGTTGAGGTACACATTCACACATTCAGGTACTGTTGAGGTACATATTCACACATTAAGATACCGGAGAGGTTTTTTCAGGTATCATGAAAAAAACTCTCCAATTAGAGAGAGAAAAGATGTTCTAATGAAAGGAAATCTCCTGACTAAAGGATTGCTGCACTGGAAACTCTCTGGAGTATTTAATTATTTCTCATTTTGACACCCAATTGAAATTTGTGGAAAGTCCATAATGTGCTTCTAATAATGTGTTACTTCTCCAAGGTCTCACCCAACACGATCACAGAAAGCACATATCGCCTTTTAGTTAATTGTCGGGTTACGTAAGTGTTTATCTTGCACAATGTGTGTGTGAAATGAAAGGTATTGTGCCCTTAATCTCACCGATTGAGTCGACAGCTTTATGATTTCAAGTGTATGTTTTCAGCCGCCTCATACACAGATGGCACCTAGTATCTCACAAGCTCAAGAATAAGTCCTGCTTCCTCTTCACCATACACCATTTTTTATTCAAACTTCGGAACAACTGTTGTTCTCCAACCTCAAATCTCAAACTTAATCACCAAGTATGAATTCAGTCCACAGCCTCCTTAATATAGTCAAATATGCCGCTGCATGTTTTAAAAGCTAGGCAGCGTGATAGAGAGCGTAAATAAACCTGCCCTCATCCCTCTCCTGTAAAACATAGCTGTTCAGTTCATGGGCTCTTACTGAGACTTAAAAAAAAAAAAATATATAGATTCAGCCTCCTCTCAACTGCAGAAAAAGGAAATACACACACACACACACACACACACACACACACACACACACACACATAATTGTTTGAACAAGGTAGGCTTTAGACCCCGGGACTCTCAGTTGCAAGGTCATTACGAGGGCTGCATTTAAACAACTCATTCAAACCCATTTCACTGTGGTAGGCCACTGTAATGATGAATGAAAAGTTAATTTGCAGATCACACTGCCAGTAGCCTACACACCTTGTGTGATGTTGCACATTCCTTAGGTTCTTATGAAGCACAGTTAATGTGAACAAATAATTCCACTGCGACCGCCGCAGATATCAGTGAATGAAAATTTTACTTACAGATGCTGGCAATACATACCACTTGTACATAATCCATTGGGTCTTGTAATGCTAGCCAGGTACGGTTACACATTAGTTTGCACAATTGCGGTGAAATGCGTTTTAAATATGATCAGTCATCACATCAGCGAATGAACACACAGCCTTAATATAGCTTAATGTGTAGCTTGATGCTGGGGGTTTACTTGCTATCACTTTCTGTCAGTCTGTCAATATTCACAGATAAGCCTATACATATTTGTTTCTACTACCTTGTGGTATGGATAATCATATTTGATTCTATGATAGCGAGTTTTATGTTATCGGCTATTTTTGTTGTAGGACAGTGTCTGGATTATATTGCAGGCCTAATAGAAGGGCAGAATTTGTTTTAATGAGAAAAATCATTTAATTATGTTTACAATGCCGTTGGCTACAAAATGTTAGTATTCAGACATAGGCCTACTGCTGGGTAATCTCCTTTGAAAAAGGAGACAGATTTTTATGTAAAGTCTTTCTAAGTTGTTTATTTTAACTTTAAACTTTTTATTAGAGTTCAAATCTGAGTGCTTGTATCTATGAATTAAAAATGCATGGAGAATCTGTTTATAATCCAATTGCCACCCTCTGAATCGTAATCCAGTGGAATTGAGAGGCCAGTGAAGATTCACACCTGTAGTCATGACCGTCAGAGCCTTTTTTTCCATCGCACTTCTGCCCGTCTCGCCCCTTCATCTGTTTGATCCAGGTGGTCAAAAGTGACCCCCCCCCTGTCTGTCACAATAGCTGTCTCTAATGACTAGTGAGCCTTAGCTGTTTACAATTTATAAAAAAAGCTAAAGTGGTTAACAGGTTGCAGTAGAGAAAGGAAAGAAGGAAAGAAAGCCAAAACAAAGGAACACTCAAACATTGGCGTTTGAAGTCAAGGTTTATAAGCACTCCACAGAATGCATCCTCCCTCTGTCAGCCTCACCACCTCCTCCCTCCCTCCCTCCTTCCCTCTCGTTCCGTCTCTCCTGTGCTCCATCAGGCTCCTGTTACAGCTGGGAGAACCGTGGAGGAGTATTGATTTCCCCCCTCCCCTCTTTGTTCTCGAGTGGAACAAAGCAATTTATTACAAAAAAAGGAAACAGGTGGGAGCGTTTAGCTGAGCAGTGCAGCTGTCACTCTCGATATTGTTTTCTCTACTGTACGTACGATGAGCGCGTAGGCTGCGGGCAGCGGGGTGTTATATGCCAACAGGCTGCTATGATCAGCAGTAATCGTGCCAGTCACAGATAGCTGCTCAAATCGTCATCCCAAAAAAAGTTCGATGCTTCAGATGCTACTCCTCTGAGATACTGCCGCTGGCCAACAAGCTAGCTAGCTAGCATGATCTTGTGTACTTGCACTCTGTTTGCAGGTCCTGGAATTTGCAATTCAGATCCAGATCTGCTGGGACTTGCTTGTTTTGTTAGCGCCTTATTAGCGGTGACGCGTCTAGTGATCGTTTAAGGCCTGGCAGGTGTGGCGAGATGGACGATCGGTGTGTGTGTGATGGTGTGAGGTGTCAGATGAGGGGGGGGGGGGGGGTGTTTATGGATCCATTAGCCAGTTGGTTGTGTGGATGTGGGCTCCAGGGGCTCTCTCTGGCCTTGTGGTTTCTGACCTAAAGTGCAGGCAGACGTAACCAAAGGGGAGGTGTTTTGGTGGGGGGTTTTCCTCACCGCACAGATCATCAGAGACAGCAGTGGCTCAAGAAAAGTGGAAGAAAATGGGTTTTTAATTGGCTTGGGAATACTCTCACTCACTTTGCAATTACCTAAGAGTGAGAGAGTGATGGGGAAGTGAGAAGAGAGAGTGCCAGACCTTCTGGATGTGAAGGCAACAAATTAGTGTTTCTCTGGTAGGGTCACTGGGTTACATCGGATGGCTAATCTCTCAATCGCTGAGCTGTCTGCGGGGGGTTTGCATGTGTTCAGATCTGGTGGGGAGGGGGTTGTTGGAACAGCATACATGAAAATGCTTTTCCACTCAGTTTTGTGTCCTGTTGAGTTTTCAAACCGCACAGATCAATTGCTTTTTGTGTGTTGTTAAAGAGTCCCATTATTTCTTCTTGTAAAAAGGCATTTATTTACATCAGGCTGTGACCCACCACTAGGTTGCCATCCTTCCCACTGGTTCATCCATTTTTGAATAAAAGCAATGTGAATCAGTACTTCAAAAATCCATTTCCCATGTCATTTTCAGTAATTTCTTACTGCTGTGATTGTTGCTTTCGCTTACACACACACACAGTGCTCGTGCTTTATGATTTACGCACGCTTGGCTCACAGTGTTTACATAGATTGTGAATAACAAGTACATTTATTAAAGAATGAATGACGTATGTAAAGAACGTCAGTATAGTGGGACATAAAACAAGAATGTAGCGCAGGTGTGTCCAAGGCGATAAACAAACGCCCAAAAGCACCAAAACGTCCTGCCCCCGAGAGAAGGAGAGAGGGCTAGAGGGCACAGGTGCACACGTGGGCGAGGCTAAGGAAGGTGAGGAAGGGTCGTAACGATAGTGTAATGGATTTGATACCAGTTTGACATTGTTGCTCGCTTTGTCAATGAGGCACTGGAGGGAAAAGATGCATTTTGCACACACACGATTGAAATGGGTTTAATGCAGAGATGAATGTCTATTTTGAATGGTTTTAATGCAAAGATGATTGTCTAATTCAAATGGGTTTAATGCAGAGATGAAAATGTATGAAGTGTCCAACCCGGTTCTAAACATTACCTGGTGTTTTACTCTGGAAAAGGCAAGATGGATGAAATTAATGATCTCAAGATGGGTTGCTGTAAACGTACCTTGTGAGGTTTTGCTGGATAGAATACCTTGTTGTTGCCCCCAATTTTCGATAGGACACCTCTGTTGTTACTGTATGAGCGACACCTATAATAATTATATATCCTCCCATTTTGTGAAAGAAAGATGTTCTGAGGGTAGAAAGGGAGGGTTGAGAGGGAGAGAGAGAGAGGGAGATGTAGAGAGCACAAGTGCCAGTCTCTTCTGGATTAGCCTCCCCCATCCCCTCACCTTGCATTCCTTCAGCCGATAAGGGGCTTGTTTCACGTCAAATCTGCAGCAGACAGGTGGAGCTGCTCTATTTTTAGGCCCCAAATGAGAGGGTGCACTCTCCTGAGAGGAGGAAGAGAAGAGGGTGCACTCTCCTGAGCGGAGAAGGAGAAGAGGATTGCTTGGAAAGGATTTGCATTCATTAAAAAAAAAGAAAAAAAAAAGATTATAGTTGAAATTTTGAAAAAAAGAGGATACACAAAAAAACACAACAGCCCACCTACAAACCATCTTCACCAGACTCGAAGCTCATTATAGAGCCGTGTTTATGTGCTCTGTGAGGTAGTATGAAAAAACCAGATGGTTCAGCCTCCTCCTTATCCTCTTGCTCCTCCTCTGCCTCCGAGCAGATAAAACAGCTCCACTGTCTTCGTCCTCCCTTGTTACCTTCTCCTGGATCTCTTCATTTCTCCCCCTTACCAGCTAGGTACCAGGGACCGTGAAAGGGTAGAGAGAGAGAGGGGGGCGGTGGCGGTGGGGGTGTGGGGGTGGGCACTGGTGTGTAACGGGCCTCACCATTGAACCTGCTGTCAATGAGAGAGAGGGAGAGAGAGAGAGAGAGAGAGCTCCATGGGCCGACAGCTAATACTCCAGAAATAGACGTGAAGGAGAGGATGGGAGAGATGGTGTGAGGGGGACAAAAATGGGAGAACTGATTTATTTCAGTTTGTTTGAAGATGAGAATGATGACAGCCCACAGTGGTTTGCAGTTTTAATTCCCACCTTAACTCTAGGAGGTGGGTCTGCTTCTGTGTTTTTAAGTGTATTTGTGCAGTCATGTGTGAACTTTGCTGTACCTGAACCCTATGATGGATTTTTTCATTTAATCTCTCTCTCTCCCCCCTTATCTCTCTCCCCCCTCTCTCTCTCTCCCCCTCCTCTCTCTCTCTCTCCCCTCTTCTCTCTCTCTCTCTCACACACACACACACCTTCTTTCCATGGCTTGCTGTCTCTCTTCCTGTCTCATTTCTCTCTCTCTCTCTCTCTCAGGTACCCATCGGGGCTGGGCAGCAGTGCAGATGCGCCTCCTCCATGAGCTGGTCTACGCCTCCCGGCGCATGGGCAACCCGGGCCTGTCCGTCAGGCACCTGTCCTTCCTGCTGCAGACCATGCTGGACTTCCTGTCTGATCAAGGTCAGCTCTCCCACCTGCCTTGTGTCGTCAGTCCCTCTTTCCCTCTCTCTCTCTCTGTGTTTTTCTATCCCCCTCTCCTGTTATGCTCTTCGTCTCTCTCCAAACATATTCTGTCTGTCCACCACAGTATGGATCCTTCTTGTTTGCTATAGGCTCCTTGGTAGTCCTCGCCCTGACTGCTAAATCATACGTGTATAGCGTATACATGTATTGGTTGAAATTGCCAGTGCCCCACCTTATACAAAACTCACTTATCAGCATGACTGAATGAATCATCAAAGATCTGGTACATATGCTGTGGCACCATTTCTGTTTTAAAGCCCTAAGCAGAAAACCCAGTATGTGATCCAAGAGAGCTGTCCATTTGTTGCTAAGGAATTTCTTTGTCTCACTCAGTTGAGGTGAGGCAGTGTCGGACACATTCAGAATTTCTAGTAGAGAACATTACAATGTGGGTGGACATGCACTTCTGGCGCTGTCAGCTCACTATCTGCTAGGTAACGAGTGAAGCTTCTCTTTTTTTCTTTTTTTTTTCTTCCCCCGGCGGGTGCTGTAGATTTGCTCTCCGATCTATTGTTGTGCAGCCCATCGACTCATGTCTGGTAGTCAGTTCTGCTCCTCACAACAGTTGGCTTTTGTTTGCCGCAAGCAAACGCTCGTTTTATGCCCCCTGTAAATTCAGCCCTATCGATCGGCAGCTCCGTGGGCTCGTCTCCATATCATAATGTGTGTATGAGCGGAGAGGGCTTTTCGCCTGAGCCACCTCTCCATGGCGATCAATGCTGATCTCGCTGGCCTCTCCCGCCGCATTGCCACGGGTGCAACCCCAGTCGGTGCAGCCTGTCTGTTTATGCCCGTGCTGCATTTTTTTATATTCGTCTAGCTCTTCACAACCTTGGACGAGACGGGCTCATAAATGAAAATGCTGCAAGCCCCCCCTCCCCCACACACATTCTTACATCTGAAGAAAGAGGATCTGCTTCCCTTTTAGAGTGCTGCCAATCCCCCCCCTAAAAAAACATGAGCGGTGGTGAACTTTACTGCTACCGCAACACAAACCCGTCTCTGCCAGAAGCGCCAGGCGCTAAACCCAACGTCAGAAGGAGAGCTAGCATCTAATGACACTGCAGACTGCAAATTCAAACGCAAGTGTTTTGTGTAACTCAATTTAGCAACACTGTGGGACTGGACACCACTTACTGCTCAATGTACCAGATGCTGAGCACAGCAAGCGACGGCAGGGGCCCCCAGGGGCAGCCCCAGCAGAGGCGGCAGGGGCAGGGGCAGGGGCAGGGGCAGGGGCAGGAGAAGTAACCGGGGGAGGGTGTGGAGCCCTTGCGTGAGAGGAGGCCAGCCCAGCTCAGCCTAGCCCACGGTTGGGTGCACTGTCTCCTCCGGAACACAGGACTTGGAGATGAGTTTGACCTCCACAGAAGGGCGTGGGCTGGTTTGCGGTGTCTATCGCCAGGGCCTTGTGTGTGTGGGTGGGTGTGTGTGTGTGTTAGTGTACCTGTGTGTATGTATGTGTGTGTGTACTGCCCTGTTCCCTTCCCCTCAAGTTCTGTGACAGACACGCACGCAGATGTACACACGCACACTCCTCAGTCTCTCATGCTTATGCACAGGTTTACTTTCTCTCTCTCTCTCACACACACTCAAACACACTCACTTACTCTCTCTTGCAAGTATCTCTCTCTACTTAAAATGTCAGGAATATGCATATACATGTCATTTTGAGAGGATGAATTTTCTATTAGATGATCATGTTCCAGGTCTGTCCTTCCCCGCCTGCTGTGCTCATTGATATGCCCTCATCCTGGCTGTGCTGTCAAGCATTAGTGCACACAAACATGAACACATGCTCACACGCACACACACACACACACACACATGCGCATGCGCACACACACACACACACACACACGCACACAGCCTCGTGTTCATGTTTTTGCCAAATTTCCCTCAGCGTGCAGTCAGATTCTTTTCTCCTCCTTGGAGCACAGTATAGTCGCAGCAAACACTCTTAGCCTCATACTACTTAGCACATTCCAACTAACTAAAACACAGTTTTTGATTTCTGCTCCCCCACCCCTCCCCCTTCTCATGCCCACCCACTACCCATAGTCCTGGAGGGCCTGGGGGGTGCCTTGGCATGCCTCCTCACTCCCTGTGATACACATTTAACCTCTGCGGTTGGAGCGGATGTCATATCCAGACACAGCCCTCTTGACACCAGCAGTGCTGTTCCCAGATCAGAGTCGGAGCTTTTTATAAGGCATCATCTCCCCCTCACGGCGATTAACGTCAGATACCTCTCTTGGCGTGACATGTGCCAGTGTTCCTCCGCGTATACACAATAAGGTGATCTGACACCTAATGCAGCTTCCCTGTGACATCTGTGCCATAAACCTCATGGTTACTGTGGGAAGAGACATAAATAAGCCTTGACAGTTAGTATGTAATATAAATGGCTCTGTCGCACACACTGTAACTTGTAAGAGTTTATTATCTTTGTACATATGTGTGTTCTTGGGCAGAGCTCGCTCGCACGGTTTTAAGAAAATCCCTAAACCGTAAATCTGAAATGGCATTTCATTGGATTTCAGGTCAGAGTGTGTCTCTTTGGATCGGAGGAGTCAGAACATTGGCATTTCCTTGAGGTTTGCCAGGAAGAAAAGAAAAAGACAATGGCAAAGTTAGCCTCTTTAGGTGCTGTTCTAATTCATAAGACAAAAAAAAATAAATAAACGCCATGTCTGGGAGAGGGAGCGAAAGAGAGACGTGGGAAGCATAACGAGAGAGGAAGAGAAGGAATAAAAAAAAAGATAGGAGTAAAAAGAGCATTAGACAAAAAAAAGACTGAGAGAGATAAAGAAGCAGACAATGGATAGAGAGCAAGTGGAGAAGCCAGTGTCTCCCAACACTCCTCGGCCGTCGTTAGTGCCTCTAATGTCATCTGGCCGTCGCTGGAAGGTCTCTCTGGGTTTGGGGGGGCAGGTTCCCTTCAAAGCCTGTCGGAGGCAGCCCCTTCCCAGCCCTCCACTGGAGCCATGAAAGAGACACAGAGGCAGGGGTGTGTTAGTGTGTTAGCTGCTTTTGTGCCCACTCCGGCCGCCGGGGAGAACATGCCTTCATGGACCTGCCTGCGCTTGGGGAATGGGGTGATCCAGCACAAGCTAATTACTGCCCCCTAGACGCCTTGCTGTCCCTGGCCTTATGGAGTGGGGGAGAAGGTAAAGGTTGGAGAGAGAGAGAGAGAGAGAGAGAGAGCGAGTGAGAGAGATAGAGAGCGAGAAGGAAAAGGAGAGAGGGAGAGAGTTGCTGCTCCTTTGCTCTGTGTTTAAAAATAACCTGCAGACTTCTGTGATGAATGAGAGCTGTTCCCCACTCGTCATTATGCAGTGCGGAATCAAAAAACGTTGTGCTCCTGCTCGTGTGGTGCAGAGCTGAATAGCAAGAGACCAAAGGGACGGGAACGAGTGGGTGTGAGGAAGAAGTGGAAAAGGAACAGTGTGTATTTTTGTGAGAAGCTATGAAACACAGAAAAAAGTGGAGTTTGACAGCAGGAGGAGATGAGGCCAAAGGTACACAGAATGACGGGGGGCGGGGGGGTGGGAGGACAAGGAACTCTTATAAAAGACAGGACGCATTTGGTCGCTAAAGTCCCAAACCGGAGGAAAGCAAATATGTACCTCGCCATGGGAAATTATGTTTCCACCCAAATAGCTTGCCCTGTGGCGTCTTAGAGTTACAGATTCTGGTGTTCGGTGCGTTCTGCCTCCTCCCCCTCCTGTGCGCCGGCCTCGGACAGACCTTGGCTTAATTAAGATTCGTGGCAGGGTTGTGGGGTGGCGTGGCTGTGGCTGCTGTGGGCTTGTGGAGGCTGAGAAGACGAGGCTGAGCGTATGCGTGTGTGCCAGAGGTGCACAGTGTCAGCCGCCACTAGCTCAGGGCTCAGCCACCAGATCTAGCTCTTTCCACCGCCCTCTAAAGGCATTCTTTACACCCCTAGTGAGCAGTCTCTCTCTCTCTCTCTCTCTCTCTCTCTTTCTCTTTCTCTCCCCACTCTATAAGGCTCCCTCACTTCAGGTCCTTTGTTGAAAGCATCTTTGTCTCCCATAATGGCAGGCAGGCAGGCAGGCATTGTCCTTATTGGGGAAATGGAGCGTCACTAGCTGCTCCCCTTTACATGTCTTGAGTTACCCCCCCCCCCTCCCATTACCCCCTCTTTAGTCTCCTGCACCTGAGCAACAGGCTAAAATTCTTATTTCTGGAGAGAAAGCAGTAACCAGAGAACTGGCAGAGAGATGGCAGTAAATATATGTGGCCCAACTCCACACTGTACCAGAGACGTTGCCCTCCTCACCTTGGGCTGTGAGGTCAAGTAGGAATGAAAAAGAAAGTAACACCATCACAGGAGAGGGTCACACCTGTGCACTGATACATGGTTGTAACGGAACCATTATCTTTGATGGCTTTCTGAGCCTGTGAGTGGTTTTGCTGGTTCTTGGCCTGGTAGTGTTAGCTAAGAATACTAAGATGCGTGAACAGGCAGCCATTGGTGCGGAACATCCTCACATTCAGCTGACTTGTGGTAACCTCACTTTGCAGTGTTTCTCTCCCTGGAACACACACACACACACACACACACACACACACACACACACACACACACACACACACACACACACACACACACACACACACACACACACACATTTTGCCATGCTCTTATCTCAGAGCAGAGAATAAACACCCACTTTGAGTGTCAAATACCAGTGCTCATTTTTCTCCACTGCACCACAATAAACATCATTTATTTTCCGAGTCTGTTGTTTCGCTGTCCGTCCCCCTCATCCCACTCCATCTCTCCTGTTTATATTTGGGTCTTTGTTTCCTTTTCACTCCCCATCCCCTTTCCTACAAAAATGTTGCATAATTTTATAGTGTTTATGTTTTGGCCCTCCCAAAATGCCAATGTCAACTTCCTCTCCTCTCTCTCTCTCTCTCTTTCTTTCTCTCTCTCTCTCTCTCTTCTGTCTGCCCCCATATCTCCCTCTCACTTCCTTGCTTCCTCCATTGACAATAAATTATTCATAATCCATTTGACATTTATTTGTGTTTATGTTCCGTCAGCAGTTTTAGCATCAAACAGAGGCGGGTTGTTCATCTTTAGTGACAGTTGCCAGCATCCTTTTCTTTCTTCTCATTGTAACCAGCCAGTCTGTCAGAGGGGGGAAAAAAATCCTCCTCCTCCTCCCTCTCCTCCTTCACACCCTCCACTCACTGCTCTTCCCTGTGGCTTGAAGCAAAGAGACGGCGTCACACACACACACACACACACACACACACACACACACACACACACACACACACACACACACACACACACACAGCTTCAATCATTTAGAAACGATCCAGTAGCATATCTGTGTCTCTCTCACACACACACACACACACACACACACACACACACATATATATATACAAACACACACACACGCACACACAAAGCACATGCTGTCAGCAGCAGTAGTGAATTTTGAGATTTTCTTTTAATATCATTGTTTTGCCGTATAGCTCAAATACCAGGGTTGACATTTTGAATGCCTGGGATGATGTATGTTCGTTGCATAATATTGGGGGTTGTTTAGCCTAGGATGGGTCTACCATTGCATTTGTGATAGCATTGCCTTCATGAGTCTTCAAATAGATAAAGAAATAAGCAAATAGAAGTAGAATAGAATATGAAATTAGTTTAATGCACATTAATGTCTGTCTAAGTAGCAAATTGTGCAAGCACTGTAGAAATATTTTCTTTCAAACAAGTGTCTCTCAATTTTTGTTTAAATGGTTGTTTAAAGATTCTGTATCTCATGATACTGATCATACCCTTATTATCAATTCAATTTAGGCATTATATATTTTTTGGTGTGTGTAGTTTTACTGTCCCTCCAGCACAAGGTAGATATCCAGCCCAGAACTCAGTGTAGTGAGTGAGACGTTTTTGAAGATGGCATATATTCAGAGGCCACCATTATTTTGCTGTGCATTGTGGGACTGTCCTCCCTCCTCCAGACTCCTCCAGAGTTGCTTTTCATGTGAAGAAAATGAACCTCACTCCATG
Organism: Clupea harengus; assembly: GCF_900700415.2. NCBI lineage: Eukaryota > Metazoa > Chordata > Actinopteri > Clupeiformes > Clupeidae > Clupea > Clupea harengus. The sequence continues at coordinate 14,274,237 of NC_045170.1, forward strand.
AAGGATATGACTGTTAAATAGTCTGCTCTTGTTGATCTGAAGAAATTTCACCACCTATGGTGGGGACAAATCTCTGGACACACACACACACAGCCTCACAAGACAGTAGGTCGTGAGAGGTGGTGTCTTATACGAACAAATGCCATTTATCCAAACAAACGTGGGAAGGAATGAACAGATAAACAAACAGCCAAACAAACAAATAAATATTCACAAGGCACTCACACTCAAAAGCCCCAGAGCCATGGTGCTTTGTTTATACTCGGGCTTCCTGTGTGATCAAAATTCTGGTCAAATTTATCCATCCTCCTTTCCTTTTTTTTCCAGGTGCACTTCCGTGGACATCATTTTTTTTCAGACGCATGCAGGCTGGTGTCATGTTCTCGCTCAGGTTTCCATTAGTAATGTGAAAAGGGGTCGCGCGCTCTCCAGGCCTTTGCCGAGGACAGGCGACGTACGCTTTTCAATTGATTCAAGTGTTTTTAATCTTAGCCTTATCTCCTCCCGGCACTGAAAATGACTCTTTTCATGAAAAAAAAAGCCGCTTTTTCTTTGCTGGGGGACGTGCTGTGGTTTTTCAACTGGGTTTAAAAAGAAGGGGGGAAAAAAACAGGGAGAGAAGGAGAGAGAAAGGGACAGAGTGACAAAGAGAAGGAGGAACAAGAGAGATCGGGCAGAAAGACAAAGCGTTTTAATGAGCGTGTCTGTCTGTGGAGAGCGTCTTGTTATTGATCAACCCCCTATGCAAATGCATTTTTTTTTGGTTTGCAAATTTTTCGTTACACCCGAAACTTGTAGTGGGGGTCGATTAGAGGTTTCTCGGTTGCCTCTGGTGTCAGAAGTAGAACCTGATATGCATCTCATTTGAACAATAATTAAGGAGAAGGGAACCAAGGGGCTCTCTTGAACAGCACATTTAAACCACAACAAAACACCCATGGAAAAAATTAAACTCAAATACTCAGGCTTTATATAAAAGATTTGTTTCTTCATTTCTACCTCCTGTATTTTGACCCATGTCTGTCATTTTTGAAGTATACTGCTGTTGTATGGCTGAAAATGGCTCAACACCCCATCTTCTGTTTAAAATGATCCTGAACTTTGCAAGGCCGATGCTGACGTAGAGTTGATCGTTTGGGACTTCTCTACCTCATGAAATTAGTGGCCTACCTCCCCCAGTCCTCTTCCGAGAGTGTGAGTCTGATTTTCATTTGTTGATCGAGACTCATCATTCACAGTAGTTTACTGTAAACTGAAATGAAACCATTCCACATTTTTCTTTGCTTCACATTGGAGATGTACATTTTGGCTCCTAAAACTTTGATTTGGTTCCTAAATATTTCGCGTTTACCAGCCAGTGGCTCCTTAGGATTTATTTTTTGTCTGGAGCCCTGTACTGGCTTGGACTTTGAGGTTGTGCTTTGATTTTGCATTAGCTAGGCTATAACCTTGCGGTAGCACTACGATGAGAAGCATTTACTTACAGGTTTATTAAAGTTATTTATGTGTTTCTGTACTGGTCGTGATTTTAGGAACACAGAATAAACAAACATGAATTTCTCAGTACAACACAACCTGCTCCTAATATTACGGAAGCCCGGAAGGCAAAACAAAACAAAAAAACGCAGCCAACCCCCCTACCCTCCCTCAACATCTCTTTTTACACACTCGGGAGTGCTCCTTCTTTTCGCCATCACACCTTTATCACCCACCTCGTAATTGAGCTCCGGCCCCGGCTTCACGCCCCCCCAGGGAGTCAGCCCATCTATCCCCCTCAACAACCAGCACCTACCCCTCGTCTTGCCCATCTCGCCGACAGATCCAGGGCTGAATGCTCCTGTGGGGAGCGAGTCCATTAGCCGAGTGCCCCTGGGGGAAAAGGCCTGTTACATAACCCTTTGCCATTGGCTGCCGCTCTGCAACAACACTGTCTTCATGTGCCGCCACCCGTCACCTAAGAGTTTACAGCTGTGCGTTTATTTTTTTTCCTCCTTTGAAAGCATTTCACTGAGACCTTGTTTGCCATTTTGTCCCCACTATGTCTGTGAAGGGAAAAAATATTGTATTTTTCTCAAGTAAGTTATAAAGTCTAGTCACAGGTTTAGGACTGCTCTTCGTTTACTTGTCAACCGTGATATAAAAATAGGAGATTGACTGGTTATTTTCTTCTGTACGGCGATACATTACAGAGGAGTGTGCCCCAAGGCTAAGGCCTACGCATTGGATGTGCCCAGGTAATCTTGACGTTGAGTTAATGTTGCCGAAAGGCACTCTAAACAACATAGAGTTCAGGTAGTCATAGCTGAGGGAGTCCGTGGAGTGAAGAACCCTATTCCACCATGCCCATGATTCGTGTTTCTCCAAGGAGCCAGACACCGCCTTATGCAATTTCATCAGCAGTGTTGTCATGATGTGATATAATCACTGTATATTGAATTATTGGGATCTAATGATATGTTGTGAATTCTGTTAAAGAACTTCTGGTCAAGACTCTGAAGGCAATTGGTCTTAAATCGCTAGTATCCTCTGCTGGTTTTGTGTTGATTTACAGGCTAATCCATACATAATTAGTAATATTCTCTGCCAACTAATAATAATTATGTCCTGGCATCTGATGTGACCTGATACTTGGCAAAAAGTTCTCTTCTAGAGCGTGTGTAGTGAAATCTCTGGGCTGTGTTTTTGTTTTGTTTTTCTTTTTCTCCCTGAAATGAGCATCGATCCTGTATTTGTGTTATTGCCTCTGATGGCTGCCCTTCAACTCTCCTGCACTGAAGGACTCGCCTTAGCCATGCAGTGACTCGTCCAAATTAAATGTATCGACTTTTTTGGGGATCACTTGAAATTAGGAGTGGCAGCTTGAGGTCTCTCTCTGCCTCTTGCTGTTTCTCCTCTCACCTGCAAGTTTAGCTGTGCACAAATATGGAACAGGAATTTGGACAGCTTAAAAAAACATTTCTTTTAATCACACATTTTTAGCTTTAGCGTTTCTTTTGAATAGATTGCATTTCTTCATATCACCTTGTGCATCTTTTTTTCCAAATCAGATCAGCTGATCATATTAGGAGGCGGTACATGGTAGGCCATCAGGAAGTGAAATTTGGTCACCCTGAGGGACGAGCTGCTTTCTCTCCCCATGCTGAATCTGCAGAATCACCATCACGTTTTGGAGCGCATTGCCTAAACTGGAGATGAGTCTGTTAGGGAGGGATCGTGTGTGTGTGTGTGTGTGTGTGTGTGTGTGTGTGTGTGTGTGTGTGTGTGTGTGTGTGTGTGTGTGTGTGTGTGTGTGTGTGTGTGTGTGTGTGTGTGTGTGTGTGTGTGTGTGTGTGTGTGTGTGTGTGTGTGTGTGTGTGTGTGTGTGTGTGTGTGTGTTCCTCCCTTCACTTCTTTTTTCATTTTCATACTTTTCCCCTTCTTTCTCTATCTCTCTCTACCCCCCCCCCTCTCCTTCCTCCCCTCTCTCTTTTCCATTACCAGTTTAAGGGTATAAGTCAGGAAGTGAAGTTTGTTATGCAAGAGGCGGAGAGAAATGAGCCCATGACTGATGACATGGCCAAGGCCGTAAACACTCTTTTATAGATTCGGCCGTAAAGCACCGAGGCAGGTTCCTCACCTGAAGGCCCGGTTCTGAAACAGGTCCTCTGCCGACCAGGCGCCAAAGGCTGATCTACGAGTGCGGGCCGATTTGCCTTGTTCAATTTACACGACGCCCCCAGAGTTATTAACATTCCTGGGTGGTGCTGTCACTCAACTTTTACTTGTTCGTCGAATCTTTGTAGGTCTTTTTTTTTTTTAACGTCTGCAGTGTTTATCATCATTGTGGACATTAGGGCATATCAAGCCAAAGGCTCCAGGAAAAGGATTTGTTCTGTGCTCTCTACTAATGAAGCCCTACTTCTGATCTTACTTTAACAATAACATTAATCTCACAGGAGGTGAACGGTTATGTCACTAATCGAAGAATTTAAAAAGGTTGTGTTGTTTTTTTTCTCTCTCATCCTTTTCTTTCCTTTCTCATCTGTCCATCCACAGAAAAGAAAGAGGTGACCCAGAGTCTGGAAAACTACACCTCTAAGTGCCCAGGAGGGATGGAGGTGATCACTCTGCCCGACGGCATGAAGCTGCCTTCGGTGCCCTTCACCAAGCTGCCCATTGTCAGGTCTGTTTTGCAGGACAAGCCCCACGCCCTGGCTTCTATTTGTTCTTTTTTGTTCAAGACTATGTTTTGCAGTTGATACACAGAGTCTTTTGTAAGGAAGACAGGCATACGTCTCTGATGGAATTAAGCTGGGTAGAGAGAGGGTGGTAAAAGTTTATGATTTCCCCAAGAGTGAAGCATATCCTTTCACAGGGTGTATGTCAGCAGCCCCAGTTGAGTCGAGTTGAATTATAGTTGAAATAACAAAAATAAAGGCATGTTTCATTTTTATTACATGTCTGCTTTAATGGTTTACGCTACTGCCTTGATCCCACAATTTGAGATGAGCGTATTTCTGGGCAGTAATCACACTATTCATTGAAGTGTTTTTTTTTTTGGGGGGGCAAAAGCTATGATGTTTTCCCCCTTTCTGTGTGATTTTAAACCCCTCTTGTTATGAATGGAGATGATAATGATTTCCTCATAATTGGAAAGCTTTGTTATTAGCCTGGGGTGCATCAAATTTAACAGAGACAACTTTTAGATGCTAATGTTTTTTCTTAAAGATTGGGTGAAACAATTAAGCGCTAATTCGTTGAAGCGCTAATCTTCGGATCTCTCCTGGATGTAAAAGAATGAAGAGAGGGAAAAAAATCCATCATCCAGCTGCCTCAGACATTAGGAGGGATATGTGTGAGAGTGGCATAAACAAAAACACAAGAGCAAAACACAGATTTGTTGTTGTTTTTGTTGTTTGTTGTTTTTGAGGGAGCTCATGTGTATGAACCTCACCACAGTGGTGATTTTGTTATTACTGAAACAAATGAGGGTGCCCAGGTGGACTTCTCAACTGCAGTAACATCCGCTTTGAACAAAAACGGCAAACATTTGTTTCCCCACAAACAAAATCCCCTACTCCATCTGTTTAAAAGTAGTATTACAACATTTTACACAAACACACACACACACACACACACACACACACACACACATATATATTATTCAGTAAAACATTTTTTTTTACAAATTCTTTGAAGAGAGAGCCCAACAATTAATCCCCATAGCTTTCGTGCAGAATTAAATATGTTTTGAAGTTTACCATTGGAATCTTCATTAAAATGAATATACTAAAATAAACTTTCACTCACTCTCTCTCTCGCTCATACACTCACTCGCTCTCTCTCTCGCTCACACTCTCTCTCTCACACTCTCTATCTCTTTATCTCTCTCTCTCTCTCTCTCTCTCTCTCTCTCTCTCTCTCCCTGTGCCAAGTCAGCAACTCTGCAGTAGTCTGCAGAAGTCTAACTTGCTGCTGCTGCTGCAGCCTCCATTGTCAAACCGTCCAAAAGCCTCATCAGCGCTCCTCCCCCACAGTGACTCTCCCCCAGGCCTCCTGCAGCTGTGGCTGAGCCAAGAGGCTGATGGGAGAGCACATTCTTGCTTGGTCACTGCAACGTGGGGATTCATTCTTTCCCCTTGAGTCTGGTCTGGGGTGTAGTAAGAAAGGAAGGCTTAGATAAATGGCGTTGTTTTATCAAAATACAGAGTGCAAAAAATCAGGCCTGACACAAGTCACCTGCTTCTACATTTGCATCAGCTCTATTTACAGAGTTTTATCATGATGGTCGATCCAAACCGATCAAATCTTGCCAGCTAAATCAAGTTGAAAAAGAGTAGTTCTTATGTTCCTATATGCCGGTCTGATCGGTAGGGTGTCGGTTTATTCTCCGAAACAGACCTCGAGCAGAGATATGGACCATATCATATATATATCACATACCATACCATATAGGAGATATGGTAGGAGAGATTAGGAGATATGGTCCATTGTGTAGTTTCTCTTCTGTGTTGGCCTTGTCTTCAAAGCCTGTGATGTTTCCTCAAAGCTACTTGCTCCGTTCTCTCACCACACGTAGCGGTTGGTGTCTCTACGGTGTTCTTTCTCCAACACAACACTCAGCATACAAGTTACATTTTAGTTATAGTAAGGTAGAATACACAACTTGGCATAATGGGTGTGTCTGTGGTCTGGTTCATAGTGTAAATTGGGGGCATGGTAGGAAGGGTGAACAGCATGGAGTACACCTAGATATGTAAAGGTGGGAATGTCAGTAGACAGGGAGGGTCTTGCTGACCATTTGTGTGTTACTGAAGGTGGCATGAATGTGATACATTAATTCATATGAGTTAAAAGTATATGAAAACCACAAATATTATTCACTAGTAATCTGAGTTTTAAGCCCTAGTCCCAATCCAGCAGGTAGATGAGTCCTAAATCTGCTCCCTCTGTGCTCCTCCAGGTCTGTGAAGCTGCTGAACCTGCCGGTGAGCTTGCGGCCCCACAAGGTGAAGTGCCTGCTGGGCCAAAGCCTGTCCAGCAAGAGCCCCTTCATCTACTCCCCCATCGCCATGCACACCCGCGGAGACGAGCGCTGCAAGAAGATCGGTAGGTGGAGAAGGCTCTCTGGAACTGTGCAGATCTGTACAGCATATAATGTTGTTCTTAAAAAAAGATAATTGAAGAGATCATATTCACCCAGTTTTCACGTACGTTTTGTGCTCTCCACTAGATTTGGTCCCCAAAGGTTTCCCAGTTCCTTTATATCCAAACTTAAAAGGGCTGATTTAAACACAACACTCTCAAAGCCAGCCCTGGCATGCTGCAGTAGTTCTGAAGAAGACTATTTACACTCATTTCAACAATGCCTGGAGTGCCACTTCACCCTCATAACAAATGCTGTACTCGGCTGAACCTGAACTTGAACTTGAACTTGAACTTGGTCTTGACGCTCCTCTCGCTCAAAGGCACTTCTCAGTATCCTCTCCCAGCTCTCTCTCAAATGGCAACTTTGCCCTCGCGTTCCCTCTGACACTGCTGTCTCCCGTGCTCTGTTATGGTGTTGACTTTGAGGAAAATGGCTTTGGGCTCCTCGAGAAAGAGATGCAGGCGGTCACCACATGAGTGGTTATTACCACATCTACCTCGAAAAGCACGAACGCTTTGAACAGTGTTTTATCACAGCCGTTGAAGGCGACCGCAATGGTGCATTGCACATAGGAAACGCGTAGGGTTATGGAACAAAAAAACAAGGTACTAAGCTGTTCATTCATACATATTTCCTCTATTCTATATCAGTGAGCCTGAGCATGCTCTACTGCTTCTGTGATTGAGCTCGGGTCTTGCATATGGGAGCTCTCAGAAACAAGGGTCTCTCTGGGACTTGTTCGGGAAGCAAATTTCCTCTAATCTCGTTGGACTTGAAGGGCCCTCCGGTCCTGGCAGCGCCCGCCGGACTGATAGTGACAGATGGCCTTCTCGGCGTGAGCTCGCCCCGGCCTTTGTGGAGGAATGAGTGAGAGCGGCGTACGAACTTGCGCCTCCTCTCCAACTTCTCGCTCCCCATGCCAAGTCAAACTGGCTTGGTCAGAACGGCGGTCGCTAATAGATTCATTTTTCTAACGTGATTGAGACTGGTTGGTATTCTGCCACATCGGGTTCATATTCCGCTAAATACCACTCAAAATCCCATCTGCCCCTCCGGAATACTAAGTCCAGGTACACACACGGTACTTCTTGTTTTCAAGGAAGATAAGTAGTGGACATTATAAATATTTTCATAATTACATTTAAAAATGGATGTACCGCCTTGTTCGCACAAAGCCCATGCTGTGAGACAACATAATGGTTGAAAATGATAATCTATATTCCTTCTTTTTTGAAAGTGCACAAAAACAAAATAGTTATTTGTGCAATGTCTAACTCAACTGTTCTTAGCTTTGAAGGGTATCATTGCCTTAAATGATAATGCAGACCCTAAGTAATTTCTGCTATAATTAAGATATGTTGTAACATTAATTTCCTTTTGCGTGTACCCACTGTCCCTGGTCTGCCCATATTTACATACTGGCCAGACATTGTTAGCTGTCAAAGTGAAATACAACGAGACGTCTCTGCGCTTTGATTCATCTGAGCAATATTGCAGCTCCCGTCCTGCAAGATGGACAATTGTGTCTGAAGCAGCAAAACAAACAAGTCTGTGGAAAAAAAGAGAGGAAATCTCTATTAAGCAGAGAGATGGAGACCATAATATTTTCAATTATGCATAGAAAGATTTTATTTTATTGTGCTACTGGCCCTCCCAACCCCAGTTACGCGCAGACACGCGCAGACACGCGCAGACACATGCAGACACGCGCAGACACGCGTTCTACTGCCTCCCCTTTACCTGGCTCTCAAGCTAAAGGAGGCTCTTTATCTCCTCCGCCTCTTCTCTCTCTCGCTCTCTCTCTCTCTCTCTCCTTTCTGAGAATTTCTGGATTAATCTCTGTGCGATGATGTATCCCCAGTGCGCTGTGGGTTCTGTGGCGAGGTGTTCCGGGGGTGCAGAGTGCAGTGAGGCCCCAAGGCTGCCTGCCAGTGAGTCACTGTTGCTCCCCTGCTGACACAAAATCTTTCTGGCCAATGAGGAATGGCGCTCCCTGCCTCCGCCGCCGCCCATTTGAATATTTTATGTGCGTCCGTGCGACGTGCCGCTGTCAAGGAGCGCTCTAAATTTGGGAGCAGAGAGTGTTTGCTGCCAGAAGGTAATGAGAGACAGGGTAAACACGCTCTGTGATTTAGTGTGTGTGTGTGTGTGTGTGTGTGTGTGTGTGCGTGTGTAGGTGTGTGTCTGTTTAGCAGGGAGGTTTAATTTTGCGAGTCTCACATTGAAGTGCATCAGTAGCCATCAGAAACGACAAATGAACTCCGAGGATGGTCGGTGAACTGCTCATTATAAGACGGTCTACAGTTTGCAGTGTAGCTCATCCTCAGCATAATTAATTTATCCTCTAATATCCCATCCATAAAGGACACTATTGTCCAGGAACACTCTTGAATAATATGGATGGTTGCCTCTACTTTCTGAAGTTAAATCGGAACATTCTATCTCATAACTAAATTAAAGAGGAAAATGACAAAAATCATGCTTCACGGAGTCATACAGATACAAAAGCACAACACAAATATATTCATTAAGTGACTGCATTCATACAGTGGGGAAAATAAGTATTTGAACCCCTGCCAATTTCGCAAGTTTGGCCACTTGCAAAGAAATGTGTGATCTATAATTGTAATGGTAGGTGTATTTTAACAGTGAGAAATAGAATATCAACAAACAAATCCAGAAAACTGCATTTTATAACATTTATGACTTAATTTGTATTTGATGCAGAAAATAAGTATTTGAACCCCCAAGCAAACAGCAAGAATTCTGGCTCCCAATGACCAGTTATGTGCCCAAGAAGCACACAGATTAGTCCTCATTAGGCCTAACAAGGTACACCTGATCTCAACTGGTAACGTGTATAAAAGAAACCTGTCCAAAGAATCATACTTCACACCTTCAACCTCACCACCATGGGCAAGACCAAAGAGTTGACCAAGGACGTCAGAGATAAGATTGTAGACCTTCACAAGGCTGGAATGGGTTACAAAACCATCGGCAAGCAGCTTGGTGAGAAGCAGACAACTATTGGTGCGATTATTCGTAAATGGAAGCAACACCAAACAACTGTCAATCGCTCTAGGTCTGGGGCTCCATGCAAGATATCCCCTCATGCGGTATCGGTGATAATCCGAAAGGTGCAGAATAACCCCAGAACTACAAAGGGGGAGCTTGTGAATGATCTCAAGGCAGCTGAGACCACAGTCACCAAGAAAACCATTGGCAACACACTACGCCGTAATGGTTTGAAGTACTGCAGCACTCGCAAGGTCCCCCTGCTCAAGGAGGCACATGTACAGGGCCGTCTGAAGTTTGCCAATGAACACTTAAATGATTCTAAGGAGGATTGGGAGACAGGATGTGGTCAGATGAGACCAAAATCAAGGTCTTTGGCATCAACTTGACTTGCCGTGTTTGGAGGGGGAAGAATGCTGAATATGACACCATCCCCACCGTCAAGCATGGAGGTGGAAACATTATGCTTTGGGGCTGTTTCTCTGCCAAGGGTACAGGATGACTCCACTGCATCGAGGGGACTATGGATGGGGCCAATTTAATGTGGAATATTGGGCTTGAACCTCATTCCCTCATTCCCTCCCATTGAAAACGCAACCTTAAGGATTTGGAGAGGATCTGCAAAGAGGAGTGGACCAAAATCCCTCCTGAGATGTGTGTAAACCTGGTGACCAACTACAAGAAAAGTCTGACGTCTGTGCTCGCCAACAAGGGTTATTCCACCAAGTCATGTTTTGCTAGGGGTTCAAATACTTATTTTCTGCATCAAATGCAAATTCAGTCATAAATGTTATAAAATGCAGTTTTCTGGATTTTTTTGTTGATATTCTGTTTCTCACTGTTAAAATACACCTACTATTACAATTATAGATCACACATTTCTTTGCAAGTGGCCAAACTTGCGAAATCGGCAGGAGTTCAAATACTTATTTTCCCCATATATACAGTCCATTACTGATCAGTCCGCATTCCGGGAATTGCTTCTGCTCTGCATTATTACAGTGTGCGAGTGTTCTGTAATGCCAGTGGTGACCTTCTATCTCCCTCCATTGTCTCACACCTTCATCCAAGCAGCAGAACCTGGACCTAATTGGCTGGACGTGCCCTATCTAACTCCCCCACTCCCTAGACCCCGGCAAGCACGTGGCGTGTGTGTGTGTGCGTGCTAATCTGAGCCCTGCCTGTGCATACGTTAAGCACTGCGTGTGTGCTTTAGCGTGTCCTCAGTACCTGAGACCACATTAAACACGGCAGTCGACCGCACGGCAGCAATCTATGTAGCAGAGCTGTGACGGCACATACGGAGAGGCGTCAGTAGCAATATGTGGGGGATAGTATTGGAATTGATTTCAATTAGCCGTCTTGCTTCTCACTCTCTGCCTCCCTCTCTCGCTCCCTCCGTCTCTCCCCTTTGCACCTCTCTCTCGCACTGTCAGCCGATCCTACCTGTGTGTGTGTGTGTGTGTGTGTGTGTGTGTGTGTGTGTGTCTCGCACTGTCAGCCGATCCTACTTGTGTGTGTGTGTATGTCTGTGTGAGTGAGAGAGAGAAAGTACAAGCAACAGTGTGAGCAGGAGTGCTTGCCTGTGTATGTTGCATGAGAAAGAAGGAGGAAACAGTGTGTGTGTGTCTCGCACTGTCAGCTGATCCTACCTCTGTGTGTGTGTCTGATATAACACATCTGCGTTTAGTAACAGCTTATGCAAATTCTAGCATGCTGGGATATAGGTGCTGAGATCTTACCAGCTTGTTTATCCCTGTTTGCATTAGGGAAGCTGCTTCCCTTGGGATGCTGCAACCTGAGTGTCTAGGTGTAGCTTTCTCCACCTCCTCCATGTTTTTTAATCCCCCAACCAAAAACCCCTTGTTCAGGGCGCTTCCATGAAGTGCTTTTTATGACGGCAACAGGCCAGCAGCTCAAACTCCTAAATGCCTGACCGTCTCTCTAAAACAGTGTTGTTTTTTTGGCCTCTCCCCTGAGCACTTAAACTGTGGCGGAGCCTTTGTTGATGCCCATCCAGGGTGTTTAAGTAGTCTCTGCAGTGGCGTGTCTGCGGGAGCGATGGCTGTTGATGGCGCACGGGTGGAATGTGCCATTCCGGCGCGTTCTTTAACACCGGGTAATGGTTGTGGCGTGTCGGCACTCAATGCATCCACAGGCATTGTAGTGGTTACAGTGACACCTTTTACTTTTTCCTCTGATACAGTGCTTTGCTCTCTCTCACTCACTCTCTCTCTCTCTCTCTCTCTGTCAGTGTCTCAGTTTCTCTTTCTTTTCTTCTCAAATATCTGCCTCTCTCCGTCTAGCTTTTTTTTGAATGTCAACTCAAACTTATAAGCTTCTTGTGTTGAGTCGTCTGCTACTAATGCTGCGCAGCCAGGAGAATACACACATATTTTCACTGTGCCCGGTCCCTCTGTCATATTCTATAAACCTGATTGATGCGCGGTCATAAAAGGCTGGGGTGTGTGATGGGAGATTGTTTTTCCTATAATTGCCTTGAGACTCACTGTAGCAACTGCCAAGTCCACCGCGATCCATTTGCGCCTCTACGGATGTCGAGAGATAGCTGTTTCAGCTGTGTAAGCACTTGGCTTGAAACACGCACACATACACACACACACACCCACACAGACACACTAAAACACACACACACACAGGCACACAGGCACACTCTAACCCCCCCCCCCCCCCCACACACACACACACACACACACACACACACACACACACACACACACACACACACACACACACACACAGGCACACTCTAACCCACACACACACATTATGCTATAAGAGAGAGAGAGTGAGCGAGGACGGCAAGTAGTTAATGTATATTTTGACATTTTTTCAATTAAGTTCCAGACACTTTGCAGTTGGAAAAGACTGTCTGTGGTAAGTTAGAGTACATGGATTTTATCTGAATAAGACCTAAAGGCGTTACATAATTCTCTCCAAGTTTTCAAACTGTCAAATTTTCCCAGAGTCACAGGAAACCAAAAGCAAATCACTGCACTTTTCACCAGTGAGAGGTTTTGCTAAGTTGCCTCGCTTACAGGCTCGGATATTAAAACTCAGGAAGCAGAAAAATGGCCCAACAGATTCGAGATTGAAGAGATTTGTTTTTCACATGCATTATTGTATTTGTATATTGAGATTGTTATTGTATACATGTACAACAGCAGTAAAATGGGGTGGCCACGACTCCGACAAACGTAAGTAATTGGCAGAGATGCTCACAAGTCCAAGTCAAGTCTCAAGTCTCTTGGTTGTAATGAGCGTTCTATCACCTCCTGCATACCATCCAGTCTGCTTAGAGTCTGGGCAGCACGGTGGCTCAGTGGTTAGCACTGTCGCCTCACAGCAAGAAGGCCCTGGGTTCGCATCCCGGTCCTTCCAGGTCGTTCCAGGTCCTTTCTGTGTGGAGTTTGCATGTTCTCCCCGTGCCTGCGTGGGTTTACTCCGGGTACTCCGGTTTCCCCCACCATCATAAAGACATGCATTGTATGAATATGAATGAATGTTGGTGGTGGTCGGAGGGGCCGTTGGCGCTGATTGGCAGCCACGCTTCTGTCAGTCTGCCCCAGGGCAGCTGTGGCTACTGAGGTAGCTTACCACCACCGGTATGACTGTGTGTGTACTGGACTCTGGACTCTGTAAAGCGACTTCGGGTATATAGAGAAGCGCTATATAAAATTGAATTGATTGATTGATTGATTGATAGAACATGGCATCTTAGGAGTTCAAAGTAACTACTGTATTATCATCAATCATTTATCCATTACCATACAATATCAGCATTATGAACCGGCTATTGGAATGTATATATATTAGTGCTGTCAGTTTAACGCGTTATTAACTGCGTTAACGCAAACCCATTTTAACGCCGTTAATTGTTTTATCGTGAGATTAACGCGATTTTTTTTTTATTAATATATATATATATATATATTTTTTTAATTATTTTTTTTAGATGAACGTTCTTTTTGGCCTCGCAAACTGTGTAGTAGGGTAACGTTACGGTTTGAGTGAATGGTGAGCGCGATACAGCGAAATGGATGATAAAAAGCTTCTGAATGGAAAGTTGACGTTTAAAAGTCTGAAAATGTCAACAAGCAGCTGGCCGAAAGCAAAGAAGTAGTAGGCTTACCTTTTATTGGTAACCTAACTGTTACGGTTCATTGTTTCTGAAATAAGAGGCCTGACTGCTATGTTCCCAGCAAACTTGAAAAAAAGAAAATATTAAGCCATGGTTTAACTGCACTATAGGCTGAGTCCTTGTTTACCTGAAATGTGCACTTTATAATTTTATTTTGTACCGCCCTGTTTGGCAATGTTGGTTTTCAATAAAATAAAACATTTGCTTAAAGCAAGCCAATCCCCTTTTCCATGTTGATAAGGGCATTAAAATACAAATAAAATGATGGAAAAAATAAATAAACGAAGGGACATTTAGAATAGATACAAATTTGCGATTAATCGCGATTAATTTTGAGTTAACTATGATATAAATGCGATTAATCGCGATTTAAATATTTTAATCGTTTTTCAGCACTAATATATATATATATATATATATTCATCATAGGTGTGAAGGTAGTTGAACAGTGGACTCATTAAGCAGCCTTGGGGGGTGCTGGTGTTAAGGGTAAAGGAACTGGAGCTGCAGTTTCCAATCTTCTCCACCTGCGTTCTGCCAGTCAGTGGGCTCTGGACCCAGGAGCACAGTGAGGAGCCTAACCCCAGGGCCCTGAGCTTACTGATCAGTCAGGGGGGTGGGGGGGGGTGGGGGGACTATAGTGCTGAACGCCAAACTGTAATCAGTGAACAGCAGGTGTATATAATTGCGATCTCCGATGTCCAGGTGGAAGAGGTTAGAGTGGAGTACGTGGTAGATACCGTCATCAGTACTCCTGTTGGGGCGAGACAAGCAGATGAAGTCTTTAATGAGCCTCTCAAAGCACTTCATCACTACAGAAGTCAGTGCTAAAGGCCGGTAGCCATTTAAGCAGGTTGAGTTGGTCTTCCTGGGTACAGAGATAATGGTGGACATATTGAAGCATGTTGGGACCACGGAATGGGCCAGGGATACGTTGTAAATAGACATCGGGGCTAGCTGGTCAGCACATGGTTTAAACACCCGCCCAGGGATGCCACGTCGTGCTCGGAGATAGAGAGTGGGCGGTCCTTGGCAGGTCAGATCGTCCACTGCAGTAGCGTTAGCGCTAGAGACAAGATAACGGGACTAGCGTACCTATGTCAGTTATCGGACAGTGTCAAACATCGGCCATTCTATTAAACAATCAAAATGCTAAGTTTAATAATGGATTAACATTCTATAACTTCTTTTTAATAATGGATTCACATGACAACGCGAACGTTTGCCAATAACACACGCCGTCCGATAATTAACACCGTTACGATATATATTCACCTTTCATGAGGATGTGCCCCCCCCCCCCCACACACAAACAAATAAAAACCCACGTTAAATACAGACACAAAGGCACAAGTCATTTTCTATGTTTGTTATAGCCCTGAAGCTGCTGTGTGCTTTGGGCATGTCTGTCCCCGACCGCTTCACCAGAAGAAGAGTACGAATACATTTACACACATTACCTGTAGAAGAAAAGCCTTGGCCTGGGACTCCCATGATTCTGTGGGCTTAGCTTGATTGGCCATTTTTCGCTTTAGCCTTCAGGAAGTTAATGTCACGTAAGCTGCTCTGAGATTTTGAGGCATATGTGCAAGATTCCTCTAAATCTTTATTAACCTTTCAGGAATCTTAAGTGTGTTGCTTTCTTACTTTGCCTTTGGTTGTTTGCTGTCTGTGTGTGCTGTATTAGTAGGGTAGAGGGTTTCACACAGTTGTCAAATTACAGTCTATGATGGGTGAAGATATGAAATCCCTCATGTGTGAGCAAACATCCCATCAGTGGACCTAATCGACATGTTTACAAAAGTTCATCGTAGGACAAAGCCATTAGATTTAGCGACTTAAAAAAAAAAAAAAAAAATGCACCCATAAAAGCGAAAGTGCTGATGCGTGTCAGGCTCGGCGGGTAACGGGTAAAACAGATTCTTGAAAAGAGGAGGATGTGTGTCTAGAGCCAGGACATTTCTTTGATTTGAGACAGATGGGGGAAGTCTGTTTTTTTTTTGCGTCACAATCTGTCCCCCTGAAACGTTTCCTTAAGTGGCCTCGCGCGGCATCATTTCACAGCGCTTTATATTCATCAATCAGGCGGAATCCATTTTTACAGAGCCCTTTAACGGCTGAGTTATTGTGGCTCCTTGAAAAATATCAAAAACTGCTTTTTAAACCTAAAAATGAGCTATGAAAACAGAATAGATAGAATACTTTCAGAAGAAAACACTCAAACAGGTTCGACTCACCCACAAATAATGGTGAGCTATGATAGGTGAGTCCTAATGGATCCAAATGTTTTTTTTTTTTGCATTCCTGTTCATCTGCTTGTCAAAGTAAGAATGGTTGTGCAGCCTGGCAATAATCCTCTTGAAATGGTTATCTGTGTGATGAGGCACACACACTGTGTGTGTGTGTGTGTGTGTGTGTGTGTGTGTGTGTGTGTGTGTGTGTGTGTAAATTGGAGTGTCGGCTGGGAGAGGGTTATTTTGAGAAGTGCTGGATATTCTGCATCACTGTCACCAGACAACCTGTTGCTTGCCAACAGTTTGGATAGGGGGTGTGCTGACAGGGCCCGGTTGCTCTTGAGTACAGCGCAATCTCCTAGCCGTATCTACCAGAAAACAAGTTTTTACAGAACTCTTATTTATAGATCCCAAAGATTTTTTTTTATTATTTTTTTACCTCACACAACTTGTGTCAAGAGAAATACCAGAACATTGACAAACCCCAGGAACTTGTGTTGATTTAGTTTTCTGCTGTCTTGAGAGAAGTGAGCGAGATCATTAACGATGGGTTTAACACAAGCTACATGTCAGGTACATTCTTTAGATGAAAAATAGGATTAGAAGAAAACGTGGGAAAGGAATTTAGTCCATTTCTCTGAACGCCTCGTTTTATTGAATTTAATTGAATTGAATTGTATGTCAGTGTGGATAACCAGTGTCCCTTTTTTAATTTAAAGGTAATTACACAGCATGATATTAGGAACACAGGTTCAGACATTTTGATTCTACACATGACAAAAAAAAAGAGAAGAAAGAGCCTGTCAAAACGGCACTCTTCTTTCAGATGAATGAGGCTTTTACCCTCTCCAAATCCCCAATTATCATCAAAGACCCACTCCCCCCGGACTTCCGGGTTGGTGATGGCGTGAATAGGTAGACGGTGAAGTGGCTCCCGAGTTTTTAATTTATTCTTGATTATTTACCCCATTCATTGTAGAAATATCAGTCAATGTTGGAAGTTTAAGTCATTTTCGACAAACCAGCCGACATTTATTATGTCAAACAAGCAGTCTCGTCGCCTAAAACCGAGTGATAAAGAAAGTGCTTCTGTGACCACCAGCCAGACTAGCCGAGCTAACATGGAGCTAGCTGAACAGTTTGAACAACTCCGCTCAGGGCTGCTTTCAGAGCTAACCCAAGCTATCCATGCGGTTATAAGGAAGGAGCTAGACACAGCTTTGGCTCCTCTCAAATCAACTCTGAGTGAAATAAGTTCCCTGTACGAATCACACGAAAGAACGGATCTGTGGAATTGAAGCTACTCTCGACCAAAGTGAACAGAGGCTTGTTCAGGTTGAGGCTAAGCTAAACACTGTTCAGACTGAGAATGCCTGGTTGAAGGAGAAAGTTGCCGATTTGGAAAATCGCTCGCGCAGGCTCACTTAAGAGTCGTGGGCATTCCTGAGAGGGTGGAGGGGTCTAACCCGGTTGCTTTTATGACTCATTTTTTCTAAGAAATATTTGGAAAAGATTTTTTCCCGACCCCTCTTCTTCTCGCTCGTGCACACAGACTGGGGCCAGCCAAGTCAGAGGTAAACGGTAATCAACGCCCAAGAGTCTTCATCGTTGCATTCCACAACTTCCAAGACAAGCAGCGGATCATCGTTCAGAGACGTCAACGGGAAATGGAATTTCGTGGCAACAGAGTGTTTCTCCACGAGGATGTCAGTGCTGAACTGGGACGCAAGCAGGCAGCATTCAAGGAGGTGAAGGCTCTGCTCTACGCAAAGCGGGTCAAGTTCAGAATGGTGTACCCCGCCCGCCTCCGAGTGTTGTTTAACTCGAAAGAGTTGCATTTTGATACACCGAGTAAGGCAATGGCATTCTACCGCGAGCACTGGGGCTCTGTTGCCTCTGATTCACCTGCATCCACTGAGGCTTGAGGTAGGCTATTCCATGCTGTCATTTGAATTGATCACACTTTGGAAATTAAGTTGGACTGTCTTGTTTGGACATTAAGTTGGACTTATCAATATAAATATGGCCAGTGCCTTTTTTCTCCCAGTTTCATTTAAAGCCATCAACTGTTTGGGTTCTATTTTGATGCATGACTTTGGGAGCCACTCCAGTGGCATTTGTATATATTTTTTTTTATATATATATAAATATATTGTTTCTTAGGAAATGTCAATCGGAATGTCTGTAGTTTGGTTAAGCCTGCGATGCTCCTCAGGTTCATTAATAGAGGAGGATCTAGGAAGTGTTATTGTTGTTGTTCATACTGTTGTGTTTATTCTTTTAATTTGTTTCTTTTCCACCCCCCATTTTTTCATTTTCATGTGTGTTACCCCAGGACACACGCCTTTATCACAGTCCCATTTACTTCAGCTTTATGTAAGGCTTTGGAGAGCACATGTCTATTTACACTATGATCTTACCGCCCCCTCAAGTTTCTGTAATATACTGTACAATCCCTTTTGCCAAGACACATTGATATGGTTACTTCTTCTGATAGATTGATCAGTAATTCAGTCGTACGCTTTGTCTCGTGGAATGTTAAGGGGCTGAATGGACCAGTCAAACGAGCCAGAGTTCTTTCTCACCTCAAATCTTTCAATGCCGATATTTTATTTTTACAAGAGACACATTTACGGTTAAAAGATCACATTCGTTTGCGTAAAGCTTGGATTAGCCAAGTGTATCACTCCAGACATGATGGTAGCTCAAAAGGCGTTGCTATTCTCATTAATAAGAAGGTACAGTTTACACCAACAGAGATCATCACCGACCCCTATGGTCGTTTTGTTATAATCAGTGGCTGTCTTTACCAGACCAATGTTCTTCTAGTCAATGTTTACGCTCCTAATTGGGATGACACAGAGTTTGTTAATAAGCTTCTGTCCTCGCTCCCTAACTTGGACACTCACAAACTGATTCTGGGAGGTGACTTAAATTGTGCCATCAACCCTACTTTGGATAGGTCATGTTCAAAGAGATCTTCGCCCTCAGGCATGGCAAAGGCATTCACAACATTTATGGAGCAGAGTGGCTGTATTGATCCATGGCGGCTTCTTAACCCAACTTTGAAGCGGTTTTCTTTCTTCTCCCCAGTCTACCGTTCTTTTTCTCGCATAGACTATTTTTTCATCGACAGCTCATTTATTCCTTCAATTAAATCTGTTGACTACTCAACCATCATTATCTCTGATCACTCCCCTGTTGTTCTAGACATTTCTTTTGCTCTGAATATAAAGCAACGTCCATTATGGAAACTAGATCCCCTTATACTGTCAGATGAAGACTTTTGCCGCTGTCTGGCAATCAACATAGATGTATATATCAGCACAAACAAAAAGGAGAACACTTCATATTCATTACTGTGGGAATCGCTCAAAGCTTTCCTCAGGGGGCATATTATTTCATATGTGGCATTTACCAAAAGGGAACACTCTAAGGAAGTCTTAAGCTTAACTGACTCTATACATAAACTTGACCAGCTCTATTCAGAATCCCCCAATGCTGAGTTACATAAGAAACGGATAGAATTGCAAGCCAAACTGAACATTCTAACTACAAAACACGCAGAGCAACTTCTACTAAAAACCCGTGGGACCTCCTATGAATATGGGGATAAATGTAGTCGTTTACTTGCTCACCAATTAAAGCGGCAGACTGCATCTCGTCTTATCCCCCAGGTTAAAGATGAGCTAGGTATTTTAGTTTCAGACCCAAAACACATAAATGATATATTTACTTCCCATTTCATCTCACTTTATTCTACAGACTTCCCCACAGACATAACACCCATGACAGCCTTTTTGAATAATATAGAGGCCCCCTCTCTTGATCAAACAGTTGTTTCATCACTTGAGCGAAAGTTGGAGATAGGGGAGATCATTGGAGCCATTATGGCCATGCAGAATAACAAAGCTCCCGGCGTGGACGGATATGGTATAGAGTTCTATAAAAAGTTTAGGGACCAGCTTGCGCCACTTCTCCTGGAAGTTTTCAATGAATCTTTAGATAGGGGCTCTTTGCCACCCACTTTTTCTCAAGCGTCCATTTCACTTCTTCTCAAGAAAGACAAGGACCCCACTCACTGTGGATCCTATCGTCCAATATCTCTCTTGAATGTGGATGCCAAGATTCTAGCTAAAGTTTTAGCCCACCGCCTGGAAGATCCACTCCCTAAAATTATATCCGAAGATCAAACAGGGTTTATTAAAGGTCGACACTCATTTGCAAACATCCGCCGCCTGATTGATATAGCATATACAAAAAATACAGTTGTTGTGCCCGAAGCAGTTATTTCTCTGGATGCTGAGAAAGCATTCGATAGGGTTGAATGGCAGTATTTATTTGCAGCTTTGGAAAGATTTGGTTTTGGCGCCACCTTCATTAAATGGATTAAGCTTTTATATAAAGATCCCCAAGCGTGTGTACAAACCAATGGTTTGCGGTCAACTTTTTTTCATTTAACAAGAGGCACAAGACAAGGCTGCCCACTTTCCCCACTTTTATTTGCCATTGCAATCGAACCACTTGCCATAGCCCTGCGAACTACATCAGCATTTCAGGGCATATTTAGAGGGGGAGTTGAGCACAGGGTCTCACTATATGCTGATGACTTGTTGATCTATGTAAGTCACCCAGCCACGATTGCTTCCTCTATTGTGTCTATCCTAGAGGAGTTTGGAGGTTCTCAGGATATAAGCTCAATCTGCAGAAAAGTGAGTGTTTTAAACTCAACTCTCCAGTTCCTTCCAGGCTAGTACCCTCCTTTCCTTTTCGCCTTTCTGAAGATGGGTTCAAATATTTAGGAATTCATATTACCAAATCTTTCACTTCTCTTCATGCATCTAATTTAACAACATTAGTTAACCAAATGAAGGATGATTTTAAAAGATGGTCTGCTCTACCACTTACTCTGACGGGTCGTATTAATGTAGTGAAGATGACTGTGCTCCCAAAGTTTCTATATGTATTTCAATGTTTACCTCTTTTTCTCACTAAATCATTTTTTAAAACAATTAGTCAAGCTGTGAACTCATTTATATGGGGCAACCAAGCACCCAGAGTTAAGAAAGACCTTTTACAAAGGCAGCGTTGTGTTGGCGGACTTGCTTTGCCCAGCTTTATCCACTACTACTGGGCTGCAAATATTCAGAAAATAGTCTGTTGGCTACACTCTCCTCATATAAGCTGGTGTGTTCTAGAGGAACAGTCATGCAAACAATCTAGCCTTAGGGCCTTAATTTACTCATCCTTACCTATAAGATCTTCCAGCTTCACCTCTCATCTTGTAGTGCTCTCTACTTCTGAAAATTTGGAACCAATTTCGCTCTCATTACAAATTCATGTCTGCTTCAACCCTCGGTCCCTATTCACAAAAACCATATTTTTCGTCCCTCTATTATGGACCTATCATTTATGGAATGGTGGAGGAAGGGTATTTACTGTTTTAAAGACCTTTATAGTTCTAAAACACTGGATATTATGAGAATCTACAGAGATTACATGACCTCCCAAGACAACTGTTTTTCAATATCTTCCAATACGGCATTTTCCTCAAGGCTAATTTCCCCTCCTTTCCCTCCCTGCCTGAGCAGGGACTTCTGGAAGACATAACTCTTTTAAAACCAGAAAAAGGAATTATTTCAATTTATATCAGAAATTGCTTTCTTTGGAAAATCACAACTTGGGCCAAAATTCAGGCTGGCTGGGAGGAGGAGTAAGGAATGGAGTTGGGTGATTATTGGGACCATGCACTGGTTAATTCATCATCGTCCTGTGCTCGCCTCGCACTCATTCAGTTTAAAGTGCTACACAGAGCTCATTATAGTAAGGCAAAACTGGCGAAAATATATCAGGGGCTGATGCTAGCTGTAGCAGGTGCTCTTTTTCACCTGCAAATCTTAACCCACACGTTTTTGGTCCTAGCCTTCTTTTCCCTTGAAACATATTGGTCTGGAGTGTTCAAAATGTTATCTGAGGCTCTTAACATCACCATTGATCCAAGTCCTTTAATCGCAATATTTGGTGTTCCTACCGACACAGTCACTAAAGCTCAATCGGATGTTATTGCATTCACTTCACTGCTTGCCCGCCGTAGAATTCTCCTTATGTGGAAATCCACCACACCCTCATCGAGTGCCCGTTGGCTGGAGGATGTCATGCTCTTTCTCAAACTGGAAAAAATAAAATTTACTTTGAGAGGGTGCGGTACTTGTAATAATGCTCTCAAACGCCTATTCATATTCGCGATACATAGGCATCCAGGGCTTAGGATATAGGTGTGTGTGTGTTTTTCTCTTTATTATTCTTACTACTGTGGGGGTTTGCATTTTCTTTTTTAATATTATTATTATTATTTACAGTATAATTATTATTATGTGTGTTGTTTTCTTTTTCTTTTTCCCCTTTGTACATTCATCATACTAGTTCAGGGTATCGTTGGATGATGTCATTTTTGTTGTTTGATTGTCAAAAAAAACAAAAAAAACATGGAGATTGTACCATTAATGCTTCCCATTCTACTCTGTATACCACCAATTTCCATCAATAAATAAATTTGTAAAAAAAAAAAAAGACCCACTCCCCCTGAGGAAGTAAACCATTTAATCACCATTCTACCTGCATCCACTCTGTCTCTAATGCAGGACGCCCCTACATTCTCAGCGTGAGAGTGGCAGCCATGCTCTGCTGGTCAGAGAGATCGGGTCAGGGCTGTAAAGCTAACAGTTGTTGTGCAGCAGATGGACCTGTTTTGTTTAATGGCGGCACTTCCCCACGCCGTAAAAGAGCAGCGCCGACTGCTTCGTTAGCAGCTGTGTGGACATTTACTGCAAAACTGAGTGGAGGAACTGGCACAAAGAGTTACGTTTATATGGTGAGGAGTTGTGGGAAAGGAGGTGGCCCCATTGATTCTGTTCGTAAGAGATGGAAGAAATCAGTATTGATGGGGTGTGTGTGTCCGTGTGTGTGTATTGATAATACATAACCAGCACTTTTAGTCTTGCCTTGTTGCCGAAATAAGGGGAGAAATAGTCCACGAGGCATATTTTCCGTCTAGTCTGCAGCCTTGCTAATATGTATACTGTACTTAACTTGCACTTACAGCAGTTACATTCCTGCACTTTTTTTTTAAAATTTTTATGTAAAATAGTATTTATTGTTACACTAGGTCTCTATTGCTCGTAGCTTGACTGTTCTCCCTTGTACGTCGCTTTGGACAAAAGCGTCTGCCAAATGACTAAATGTATAATGTCTGTGTGTGTGTTATTGAGTAGGGTTTTTGAGCCGCAGACCAGCTTAACACCTGTTCCCACAAAAAGCCCAGACCAGGCCTGACAAGAGGATTGAGTAGGACTGCAAAATGTCCCACCTGAGCTTCCGTATGGACCCCTCCCTCACCATCCCCTCTCATCGCTGCTGGGCTGACAGCAAACAGTCGACCACACTCTCCAGTCCCCTCGCCCTCATTCCTCAGCATTCCCCTCCACTTCCTCTCTCTCTCTCCTCTCTTCTCTTCTCCCCCTCTCCTTTCTTATAACTCTATCCTGCTCTCATCCATCCTGTTCTGAGCCAGCCAGTGTACATCTGTTAGCAAATCAGGCAGACATCTTTCTCTCTTTCCTCCTCTTCCCTTTAATGGTGTTGGAGACAGCTGGGTCTCTCCTTTTCAGCGTGGTTGTGCTCAAGGATTCTCCCAATCAGGAATGGCCTGACATGTTTTCTTTGCCTTCTTCACCCCCCTACCTATTTATTTGTCCTGTACAGGGTACAAGGTCAGGTTATCTGAGGGGCTTTTGGGTTGTGTATTTGTGACAAATGGTTGTACATATGGCATAGAAAAGTTCTGACTAGCAGTGAACATGTCCAGAGAGGTTTAGTTAGTGTATCTTGGGGTTACAAGATAATTTGTTTAAAATGTTTAAAAGATGGTTCCAGAGAATTCAGATAGTGTGCTGTTTTGAAAGGTTTTATATCCAGTAAATCAACCCTGCTTTCCTTAATTATCTTTGCCTCTGTAACAGGGGTGGGGGGTGGATTGTGGATTGTTTCACATGTAGAATATAAGCATATAAGATTTCACCACCATTTAGCCACCAGTTAGCCCCTTTCCGCACTCTTTATGTCACCTTAAGTACTGATGCGTATAGTACAGACCTGAACATATCCTCCTGTACTCGCCTTTTGTGTGTTGCTTACATTGATAAGTAGTAGGCTGATTTGAACCCCATGGTGTTGAAACCATGAACTAAAACACCCTGGGATGTATTTGCATGCAATAAGATGCAATACGATGCAATACGATGCAATAAGGAAAGAATGAAAAAGGTTGTTATTGTTGCGAGTTTTTAATTAAAGCCGGAGCACACTTGCTTAAAGGTCATAATCTCTCAAATGATGGTGCTGGTGTAATCTACTTTCAGAGGTCATCAAAAGCTCGTGTTTTTTTTTTTTTTAATAAGCTTACAAAACACTCTCCAGCTTAGTGAAGGGGAAACAAAATAACTGGACTTTTTCGTCGTTGGGTAGGATGGAGGCGGTAGAGTTTTTCCGTCTAGGTTTCTTTCTCAGGTGGGTCATTTACTGTGGCTTGTCAAAAAAGGCAGCCAACAGCACCGGGGAACTGCTGCATTCTACCAGGTGACTGGACTAATGGATCTTGACAATGTTTGAACCAACCTGGCCACAGAGGAGGTGTGTGTGTGTGTGTGTGTGTGGGGGGGGGGGGGGTGGGTGTTGGTGTGTATGTGTTGCGCAAATTAATTGATTTTTGGGGGGGAATGTTCTGCATTTAATGATCAGGCAGTGTGAAGTCTGCCCTCGGTGGGCCCTCAGGTCAGACAGAGCGTCCTCTTTCAGAGCATTTATAACGTCCATACCTGTCTTCCCCGCACTTTAATTTCCCTGGGTGCGCGGTAGTGGCTTACTCTCCATAAATTGCTGTGGCAGCGGTGGCATTTCTCTCCAACTCCGCTGTATTTATGTGAGTTGGGTGGGGGGGGGGGGGACGACGACTCAGCTCTGGAGTTGGTGGAGAAGGGAAATGAGCTTCCCCAGAATGTGAAAGGGTTTTCCTGTGCTGTGACTGAGGCTCAGTCCTTATGGCCCATGCTGGCTCCCTCTGCTCCTTGCGCTCACGTGATCATGCGATTCCCGGGGTGTGTTCAGCGACCGTCTAACTAGGATCAGTGGGCTTCCCCACACTCCGCTTTTTGAGAAGATCCATGCTTCAGTTTTTGTTCCGATCATGTGCATGATTAATAGTCTGTATCCAATGGATTCCTTATACAATGACTTTTACCCAGACTGAATTTTTTTACATTTATTTGTTCAGCGTGTCACTTTAATATTTAGGGAAGGTTCTGGCCAGTCTGTGTGCTCTCTGGGAATGGCATGTTTTGCAGGTGAAAGGTGTGCAAGTGTCCAGAACTAACTGCTCTACCTTCCTCCGTACATCCTCCCAACCACGTGCTTGATTGGATAGCGCAGTCTTGTCACCTCTCCCATTTTATGCTAAATCTCCACATTCATTTGTCAAATCCGTAGCGATCCAGTTCTCTCCCTCAGTTAATTTCCTCATCTATCCTCAAGCCGAGCTTGCCATCTAGTAGAGTAAACACCCCTTCTCCCAAACGTGGTGTGTGTATGTGCCTGGAACCATCCTTGCATGAGATTAGTGCATGTTTCAGCTCTTTGCAGTGATCAGCTACAATCACGCATATGATCAATCCAGGCAGTGATTAATGTGGTGTTAAACTGCCTTTCCCCCAGTGAAACACACAATCTTCAGTCGTTCCCTCCCCCTTCAGTCAAAAAGACTGCTTGAGACGCGCACCTGGACGTTTTTGGGCCCATGGCCATGTGCTGTGAGCTGTGAGGAGCGCCCCGTTCTGTATTCGCCTGGGCTGCTTAGATTACGTGCGGAGGAAGCCGCCTCGGAGGCTCGGTCCATATCTCTCCAGACGTGACCCTGCTGAAACATGACCTGTTGGCAAAACACTCGGCCCCATTAATTGGAGCGGTGGGAGAGTGGGGCACGCAATAATAAGCGGAGATTTGCATTTGAGGCTGCTGTGCGCACGTATGGACACGCAGATACGTGCTGGAATTGGCATTCGTATCAAAAGCACTCACTCACACACACAGTTCATATTTGTGTTCGCATTTGCATTCATGTGCCGAGTAGCCTCTTACGCCCTTGTGCAACAGCCCCCTTACCACCCCCTCACCCATCCATGCACTCCCACACTCAAAGAATACACACACGCAAACACACACACAGACTCGCACACTAAGGAGTGCCCTTCATAAAAAGCCTTCCTCCATGACTGGTTCAGTCTACATTCCTGTTTCCCTTTCTCTGTCCGCTAGAGTTCCAGTGGGTGCGCGGGGACGTGTGCGAGGTGCAGCTGATGGTCTACAACCCCATGCCCTTTGAACTGCGGGTGGAGAACATGGTAAGCCTGTCTGTCTGTCTGTCTGTCTGTCTGTCTGTCTGTCTGTCTGTCTGTCTGTCTGTGCTTGTCCTCAACCACACACACACCACCTACCGCCAGCGCACACACCAGAAACGCACACTGTCTAATTGGTCTTAAAGTGGTGTGAATTGATACCTCATAAAAACATTAAGTAACAATTTAACCCCTCATTAAAATGAATGTCCTGTATTTTTTTCCATTGAATGATAAAGTGCAAAAACTTAACATCAAGCCTCATTACTAACCGAGAGAAGGGGGAAGAAATGGAGTGAGTGAGTGAGTGAATAAGAGAGAGAAGACGACAGGCAAGCCTTTGGATCCTGTGTGAACGCACCTCTACAGTTGTCTTCTTAATCACCTCCTCACAGACTTAAAAAGCGCTGACGTCTGACACTTTAATGCAGCCATGGCTGGTGTAAGATTGGTGATGGAGAGAACAAGAGAATGAAATGAGAGGGAGAGGGAGGGGGAGAGAGGGAGAGGGAGAGGGAGGGGGAGGGAGGGAGGGAGAGAGGGAGAGAGGGAGAGAGGGAGGGAGAGAGAGAGAATCAGCATGAGAGTGATAGCCCCCCGCCCCTTGATCTGTTCCCTGTACAGAAGAATAGTTCAGACCTCCCAAGAAGCCATTAAGACCTGTGATTCTCACTATGCATGTCTGTCAGACATAGAGTGCATCTCTATTAAAATAAATGAGATGGAGTGTGTGTGTGTGCATACGTGCACGCTCTCTTCTCTCCATACTTCAGCCTCAGGTGTAAATGAGTATAGCTTAATGCTCTCCATGTTTGATGAAGCTGCATCAGAAGATGAGGTAATTCATTCCCCAAGCGTGTGATTGTTCGCTCTGTATTTCTTACTCCGTTAGTTAATCTCCCCTCTTTCTACATCGATTCACCCCCAATTCCCAATGTTCTCCAGGTATTTTCATGGTTCCTTAAATTCCAGATGAATTCATTTTAAAAATCTACTATACAATATTATACTAGTTCTCTCTTTTGCACTCTCTCTCTCTCTCTCTTCCCCTCTCTCCCTCCCTCATTTCCTTTTTCTTCTGAAATGTCAGTGTGTGTGTGTGTGTGTGTGTGTTTGTGTGCCCCTCTTTACGGAGTAACATCTGATGGCCATTGGCCCTCATGCCACCAATTGCCTCAAACATATGCTAGCACACACACACTCACACATACCGTTAAGGAAGATTTACCATACCAAATACCATAACATTTCCAGTTCTTGCCTAAGTACACACACACACTATTGAAGGCTTTGGTCCCCCAATACCGTAACACTCTGCTAAGTAGATTAATGCAGTGTAAATGCATGTACACCAAGCCACAGTAACGATTGTTTTAACTGGGCTTGGATGTTATATGTTTTGTGTGTGTGTGTGTGTGTGTGTGTGTGTGTGTGTGTTTGTGTGTGGCAGAGTGGTGCTGCGTCCATAAGGCAGAAGTAGCAGTTGAATGTTAAGCAGCTGTTCACGCTTCCCTTCTTGCAGGCTTTAACCGATGCCTCTGCCAGCAAGGTCAGCCAGAGCCCCTTCAGTCTGTCTCCACACACACACACCCAACACGCACGTACACGGAGAGAGAAACACAGAAAAACTCACGCACACACATCTGTAATTGCACACACTCATACCCCCACTCCCACAAACAAACACACAAACACAGCCATGTAATCACAGACACACACACACACACACACACACACACACACAGAGAGAGAGAGACACACACACACACACAGACAGAGTCTGACTGCAAGGTGACCCTGCTCTCTGTTCACAGTCTCCACACAGTTCTGGCTCTAATACGCCTGTGTTTTGAGCTCCATGGATTTCCCATTCTGATGCTGCTCTCCTCCACCCCACTCGCTCCACCCCTCCAACCCTCCGCTCCCTCGCTCCCTCCACCCACCCACCTGCTCCACCCCTCCGCTCCCTCGCTCCCTCGCTCCCTCGCTCCCTCGCTTCTCTGTCCTCCCCCTCTGTGCCCATCTCTCTTTTAAGCATTCTGTCTCCTCCCTCTTTCTCATGCAACATACACAGACAAGCACTCCTGCTCACACTGTTGCATGTACTTTCTCTCTCTCACGCACATGCACATGCACACACATGGACACACGCACACACACACAGTCCTTTTTCTCCTCCTCTTCCTCCACTTTTTTCTGTGTCTGCTAGTCTTTTCTCTGCCTTAACCTTACGACACAGGTGCCAATGACTCATGGACAGGCTGGTAACTAGACCAGTGGCCAGGCTCTGGGTGCAGTACAGTCACAGTGGAGCCACTGACCAGTACTGGGGGTTGAAAGATATCATTGGGGCTGGGTGGAAATGCCAAACGGAAGATTGGTGTGTTCCGTCAGATTTCCCTGTTATACTATAATACAGATCTCTATTTTAGCTCTGATGATCGTTGCGGTTGCGTGATTTTAGCAAAGAACTCAATGGAATGCCGGTCTGATGGGTAGGGTATCTGTTTATTCTCTGTAACAGACCTCGAGCACACACAACACACTACGATGGAGAGAGGGAAGGAAAGATTAGGAGATCTGGTCCATAGTGTAGTTTCTCTTTTGTGTTGGCCTTGCCTTCAAAGCCTGTGATGTCTCCTCAATGCTCCTTGCTCCATTGTCTCACCACACATAGTGGTTGGTTGTCTCTATGATGTTCTTTCTCCAACACAACCCACTCAGCATACAAGTTACATTTTAGTTATAGTAAGGTAGAATGCACAACTTTAGCATAATGGGTGTGTCTGGGGGTCTAGTTGATAGGAAGGAAAATGGAGGTGAATGTCAGCAGACAGGGAGGGTCTTGCTGACCATTTGTGTGTTAATGAAGGTGGTGTGAATGTGATCCATTCTTGTGGGGGAGGGATTCATATGAGTTGAAAGTATATTTGAACCACAGATATTCTTCATGGTGCTGGAGGACCAGTTTCTGGACAGTGTGTGTAGACTCTGTGATGTTAAACCTTCTCCTGATGTCTCATGACAAATCGCTGGGCCTTGTGGTTCCCATGTGGTTCCCATGCCTGTTTCCCATTGAATTGTTTACTGGTTCCGGCCATTAAGTGTGCACACACACACACACACACACACACACACACACACACACACACACACACACACACACACACACACAATTCATTACTTAAAGAAAGTGGCATGTCCAACCAGAACAATTGCTGACAGAGAACACCCCATGAACGACTCACCCCCACCCCCACCCAATAGGTTGATAAATGTCCTTTTAGATCATTTGTTTTTTTAATGCAGTCTTGTCCAACGAGGCAGGCCAAGTGAACAGAGCGAACAGACGGCATTAATTGGGAGGTGCCGGTTCGTTATCTCTGAGTGATTTCCTCCTATTGAGTCATTTAAGTCATTCATTAAAAACTAGCTGCTAATTACTGAATAAAGTGAAAGTCAAAAATGAATCATCCCTTTCTTTTGTGATAGCATGTGCCTGTAAACGAGGCTGATTGCTCTACCAAACCCCCCCACCCCTTAAAAAAATAAAACGGGTCGTGAAATAATAACTGACTTCTTAAAAAGGTGACCTCCATGTTGGTTAGGGCTTGTTTTGCTGCCTGTTGGTTGGATTTGGAATAGGGGTTGGATTTGTCCTTGGCAGACTTGAAATGGCGGCTGTGCCCAGCAGACAAATCTGTGTTATCTCTGTGACGGTGCGAGTGTTTGGAGAATGAGCACCTTTCCGTCCAGAGGGGGGAAAAGGAAAATAAATCTTGCCAGGAGACTTGTTGTTGACAGTGTTGTGTGAATTATCTGTCTGGTACAATATGTCTCTTCATTCATTGCACTATGTGGGTCTACCCCCTTTTCTCTCTCTCTCCCCCTCATACACCCCTTCCCCCCCCTTACTCTCCAGCTTTCTCTCTTGCACACACACACACACACACACACACACACACACACACGCGCGCGCGCGCACAGACCCACTTAAAGTGTTCAGGATATTATTATTATGATGATTTTATTTATTCATGCAGCCCCCTTCAGATTCATCACCGTGCATTTAATCCTTTGGCTGGTGGAGAAGGTGAAGAAGTGTTGAATATTAATTGGTGGCTCTCAGGCACCATTTTTTAAAAACAAGTGGGCATCCATCTGGTGTGATTGTGGGCTGCCGGTTGCAGCCCGTATTAATATCTGCCACTGCAATGCCTCTTGTGCTGTGCTGTGCTGGCCAATCATGGGTACAAGCGTGTTGGCTAATGAACCCTTTTCAAGGTGGAATGCAGATGAGTTTATTTTCCGACAGGTTTTCCGTTATTAGTCAGCCCAGCCGAGGCGAAGCAGTGCGACTCCACCGCCCCTGGCCTGTGGAGTTAAAACGCTCTCACCCCCATAGCCGTCGTGCATATTTTGCTAAAACACACACACACACACACACACACACACACACACACACACACACACACACACACACACACACACACACACACACACACACTCAGAGAGTGAGTCTTGCCTTTATGAGGTAGTGTCTGCTTTCGCTCGGCTGATGACCGATGTTTGCCATTACGTCACCCCACAGATCGCCTCATGAATGGAGATGACTTGGAGTAGCAGTGTCCTGTTGCAGATGTGTGTTTCTGTATCTCTCTTTCTCCCTCCCCCTCTCTCTCTGTCTTCTCACCCTCTATCTCTCTGTCTCCCTCTCTGTCTCTATCTCTTTCTCTTTCTCTCTCCCTCTCTCTCTCTCTCTCTCTCTCTCTCTCTTTCTCTCTGTCTGTCTGTTTCTTTCTGCTCCCCTACCTGCCCCACATGTCCATTATTGAGCCACAGGGGAGTCTTTGCCTTATGTCAGTAGGCTGATGGCCACATAGCCCCACTGATCACAATGACCCCCACAGGATCAATTTCTGTGATATTTAATGTAAATGGTACAGGGCCATCAGACCGGTTGTGTCTCCCCTTCTATCGTCTCGTTTCAGCTCGTTTAGTCTCGCGAATTCTCAACGGGCTGTCTGTGGTTCAGCGAAAGCATGCCAACCCTTCGAAATCTCAATCTAGACCATTCATTTGGCGCCGCTCCATAAAAGTCTTGTGGAAGGACAGGTTTAATGGATAATAAAACACAAGACAACAACATCAGCAATAAGCGAAGCAATAAGCATGAGACACCTCATTACTCCGCCTGCATTTCAGACATGACACACACACCAACACACACACTCGCGCACACACACATACACACACACACATGCATTTAGACATGCACTAAATGAGCTGGACACACACACACTTGGAGACTGTTACGACCCTGTGCCAAGGCCACAAAGGAGAGAGGTGAGAAGTTGGATTTTAAACAACAATGGCTTATGAACTAAATTACACACAAAAGAGAGTGTGAGATGGGTTTAGTTCAGTCATCAGGTTGTTAGAAGTGAAATGTGCTGAGTGCCGTGTTGTAAGTATCAAGATCCAAAGCAAGAATGGCCTTTTAGAACTGATGAGACACCTGGGCACCGGTGCAGCTCATCAGCAATGAGGTCCTGAAGCCCAGTCTCCAGGCCCACCTGCAGACAACACTGAGAAAGACAAGAGGAAGGCCTAGCGGTCTGTAGCGGAGACACACGCACATGAATACGTAAGGGATAGTGAATGACACAGCGTTCAGGTAGCAGAAAAATAATGCATGTTCGGAGTGGTAATGCAGCCACGACATAAAGCAAATAGTGCACGCACACACACACACACACACACACACACACACACACACACAGGATGAATGAGCGGGTCTTTTTTTACGTTACGGAGACACAGACATTTAGACTCTGCACGTATGGTGGAGTGAGAGAAAGAGAGGAAAAAGAGAGAGCGAGGGATCAAGGGAGAGAAAGAGAGACATACTGACTCCTGGTGAGCCCTCGGAGCGTGACGAGCTGCTTATTACTGATATTTATTCTCCCCAGAGGTGTGCACTGCACTTAGACAAACATCTCCCACCCCCCCTACACACACACACACACACACACACACACACACACACACACACACACACACACACACACACACACACACATCCTCACCCATCCCCAACGCTCCTCTTCCAGTGCCCTGTCTTGCACACTAGAGCTGCAGGAAGCAGTTTCCACTTCTGCCCCCGTCCAAGAGAAACATTGGCAAGCAGTTCTGTTGACCGTGCAGAATCCCAGTGTCCGGTCCTATTGTTAGAGACCATCGTTTCGTCCCTTTCTCTTGCCTGTGTCAAATTAAAGTAGAATTTGTTGGTTGAACCGAAGTTGTTGTTCACAAACACATTTTGCTGAAACGTACATTTAGTTTACTGACAAATTGGTGAGACAGATCGGTGGGCAGAGTGGGATAGGTAGGGTCAGGGATGGAGAATTATGCCACACTTGGGAATTTGAACAGATACTTGAACCAAAAAACATATACAGTACATATAAATTATATATATAATCCAGTGTATTTACATCTGATCACACATACACAGTGATGCACTATACCTACAGTAAATACAGGAAAGTGAGCACATCAGTATGGGATAATGGTGCACCCCTCCCCTGGCCTCAACTCCACCCCCTCTTTACCTTACCCCCTCCCCCACCATCACTTACTCAGCACCATGGACGTTCGTCCTTTCGTCCGTCCGTCCGCCTGTCCGTCGAAGAGCCATTTCCAATCTTGTTGCTCCCGCGGACTCCAATCCAGTTACAGCGCATCCCACTCCCCACGCCCGCCG
>NC_045170.1:14312486-14347486 GCF_900700415.2 Clupea harengus
TTCAGTAGCCTAGAGAAGATAGTCCGTGTATGTGTGGCTGTTGCTATGCAACAGACAAACAGTATTGGGAACATCACGTTTGTTAGCCTAGCACCAAAAGTTTGTTGATGATTAGCTAGGAGATCGACATTCATTTGTGCGTCGTCTGAAAACATCCCAGGTCTCCTTGCTAGATCTCGCACCATCTCATTCATTCATTTTTGGTAACTGTCAAGCTTGAAATAACAACTAACGGTTGCGCAAAATCTACCGTTATTTTGAGTGCGCACTGATATGGAACGCTCAGGTAAATGTAAACAGGTATACAGTACATTATGGCTCAATACAGTACACCCTGTGACTCACTCTAAACCAATCAGAACGCTTGATTTCATCTACCCGTATTATAATGTATAACATAGGGGCTAGTTGGGGACTCGCTTTACCTCATAGGAGAACTTTAAAGGCTCTTCCTGGAACTCAAAAGTTCTTTGTGGAACCATAAAGCCACAAATGGGAGAACATGGGTAATTCTTGGTTCTCGGTGTTTGTTCTGAAGGTGCTGCTTCTACCTTAGACTAGGGTGCCACAGAACCACAGGGACCTCTGCACAGAACCACAGGGACCTCTGCGCAGAACCACAGGGACCTCTGTGCAGAACCACAGGGACCTCTGCACAGAACCACAGGGACCTCTGCACAGAACCACAGGGACATCTGCGCAGAACCACAGGGACATCTGCACAGAATAGTTGTTAAAGTGTGGGGGGTTTCTCCCATCTCCTCTCTGTCTTTGGCTCTACTTGTATGTGTGTATTTGAACTGTCTGGACTGAGACTATATAAATACAATGGCCGGAGAGAGACGGAGAGAGACGGTGTGAGAGAGAGAGGAGGGCAGACAGAGGATGCAGTCATACAGGAGTCATCTGAGGGCACTTGAGCCAGATATCAATCTAACTTCAGGAGAGTGTGACACACCCCCTTCAGTCTGTGGGCCACAGGCACAAATCATTTCAGCTACATCACTCACTACCTCTATCCCTCTCTCTCTCTATCCCTCTCTCTCCCTCTATCCCTCTCTCTCTCTCTCTCTCTCTCTCTCTCTCTCTTTCTCTGCCTGGCTCTGCCCGTCCCTCTGCGTTTTTTCTCTCTCTCTGTCTGTCTTTTGTTCTCTCCCTCCTTTTCGGTTTCCCTCTATCTCTCCTTTTATTTCTCCCCGTCACTCACTTGCTTCCACCCTCCTTGTATCATTCTTTCTCCACCCAGTTTCCCCATCTCTATACATACCTTGAAGTCCCCTTCAACACTCTCTCTCTCTCTCTCTCTCTCTCTCTCTCTCTTCCCTCATTCATTTCAGTTCAATTCAATACTCTTTATTGGCATGACCATTTCAAATAGATTTGTATACGACAGAGAGACAGTCTCCTCTTCCCTATATTTCAGTGATGAGTCCCTATACGAGAGCTTCAGCTTCATTACTGATTCCATGTCTCACGTCAGCGAAAGGAACACAGACAGGCCGCCTCTCTTCCTCTCCTCTCCTCTCTTCCTCTTCCTCTCCTCTCTTCTCCTCTGCTCTCCTCCTTCAGTCTGCAGCCCTTTCTCCTCCACAAAGAAGTCTTTTTTTCCCCCTCTTTCCTCCCAAAAGCTCAAGAGAGCTCTACCCTCCCCAAATAACCGGGTGAAGATGCTTCGCTAATCTGCTTTTCATATCTCCCCAGTGTCCTTCAGAACATACTTGAAAGGAACACTCAAAGGCATCTCATTTATGCATTCAATCTCAATCCCCCCCCCTTCTCAGACAGCTGGAAGGACACATATTGACTCCTTTCCGTCCCCCACAGCCTGAGCCACACAGTCTTTTTCACCTTTCATAACACCTAGCCGGGCATTAAACCTGAAATGGTTCCCTGGACAGGAGTTGCGAATGCTACATCAGGTGGGCAATTGGATTGACAGACCCAAATGATGCCAAGTGGTTTTGCCCAGTGCCTCGAGACAAGATTAAAAGACACCGCATCTGCATTCATTTTTAACAGGATGCTGCCATGTCTGAGGTCTGCCAGAGCGCAAATAGAAAAAGGAGGGGGGTTGTCTGTGAGGAGAGAGGTTTAACTCCAGTGTTGCTGGATCAATGCAATGATGGATATTAGCATCCTAGCAGGTGGGAATGATGGCACGAGGCATAGGAGATTATTCACGGGCTCTTGCAGCGAGCACCTGTCACAGGGGGAACATCACTAGCGCTCTCTGTATTTGCAGGCTATGAGGTGTTCAGTACTAGGTGGTTGATTGTGTGTGGGTGGGGGGTGGGGGGGTGGGGGGTTGGCGGGGTGTGTGAGTGTGTGTGACAGAGCTGCACACATGGGTGTTCAGGATCAAAGTTTTACCAGGGCCACCTGTGGAGGGATGTACGTCTCTTCCTCCTACTTCTCTCTCTCTCTCTCTCTCTTCTTCCACACCGCTTCTCCTTCCCTCACCATCTCCCTGTCATGCATGCACATGCACACTGAAGAACGCACGCATGCTTGCACAGAAACACATGCTCACATATAGGCACACACACGCACACCCCCCCCCCCCCCCCCCCCTCACAAACACAGGGTGGCTGCCTGCGGGCTCGCCACGCCAGATCTCCGACCAAGACTAGCGCAGGGGGGTTAATCTCCTCACAGGGTCTCTGCCCACAGTGTCTTTAGCAGTGATTGAAGTCAATAGGGTATCAGTGCAGGCCAGCTGTTCAGGGGGTGGCTTGCTCCTCCGTTGCTCTCGTTGCCAGGGATCCTAGCAACCGCAGCGCAAGTTTCCCCTGTCTGATTAGGGATGGCTTGGTTCGCTGATGGCTTTTAGACTGAGAGCAACAACAAAGGGTTGAGCTTTCTGTTTTGTAATTGCCCAAATGTGCAGTCTCACAGGGCGTAGAAACAAATATAATACAGCTGTCGGGAACCCTCTATTTGGGTAGTGTGCCTGCAGAGACGTCATAGATGGTTTGTTGAGTCTTTCTGATTGTTTACTGGACGTCACCTTAACCAACCCCAGCCCTTAACCCTAGCCTTAACCATAAAAAAAATTATATATACTATTATATATATATATATATATATATATACGTATATATATAAAATCAACAGAAATAATCTCAGCCTCTGTAGATCGTCTATAAGGGACTATCCAAATACAGTGTCACCTAGTCTCCTATTACAATCTGTGTCTGCATTGAGTCTACATCCATGAAAGGTGCTTCACAACTCCTCCTTTTTATAAGGACTGCTGCAATGCCAGGATGTTTGGATCTGTCGGCTCAGACATAGATGGGAGACGCACACTTGGACAACCCAGTTTAAATGTAACACTGGAAATTCAGGCATCTAATGGAGTCATGCCGACCCAAAATGGATTCCATAATGCATGCCATTTCATAATGTCTGAAGCATTCTAGAGGAGACCACATGCTGATCAAATGCAGACCATCTCTGTGCCGTGAGGTCATTCTTGTGAACGCACACGCATCACTACAGTGAGGAAATAACGCAAGTGTACATGTCTGCACCGGTGACCTCTCTGATTGTGTGTGTTTGCGTGTGTACGTGCAGGTCGGCCCACCCCACGTCAGAGGACCTGTCGAGCAGCGTGTCGCTGCAGCTGTTCAACGGAGAGAGCCAGCAGCTCACGATCACGCTGGAGAATATCGGCGCCGAGAACCTGGAGACGCTGGAGCTCACCTCCAAGACTCTGAGTACCAAAGGTAGGAAAGACAGATTCACAGTCACACACACACACACACACACACACACACACAGACACACACACACACACACACACACACATATCCAATGCACTCCTATGCACAGACATAGTGTGCTCACACACTGATACACAGACACACACACACACACACACACGCACACACACACCGTCCCTCTTGCAGTATGGGACTCCTGTCTATCAAGTAGATTTGCCTGCTGGCTAATATGTTTGTTTATTTGTTTATGGTTATTTGTGCACATGGGTTCAGTCGGCTCCAGCACCCTGGAGTAAGCCAGAGGCAGAAGCGCATTAGCAAGTTAAACACCCACCGGATGCACTTAAAACCTCCACAGAAGGAGTTGCAAAAAAAGAAAAAAAAAGGTTCCACACTAGCTATACACAGTGTGAACAGAACAGAACAGAACAGAACAGAACAGAACACTCCAAGAAGAAGAGACAGGCCCTCTTTTTTTTTCTTCTTTTTTTCCCCCTCCTTTTCTTCCCTCGATGAGATGTTTGGCAGGTAGGTAATTGTGTAGAACTCATTAAGCTTTCATGTGCTACATATTGAGCCGGGGAGCTGCTCCTATTGAGTCGTGCAGCCAAACTCAATCACTCCATTCCACACACGAGCACGGTCCGCGCCACCGCTGCCGCTGAGCAATTAACGGGGGGAAAATTAACGCATTGTTTTCCTGTCAGGAGGAAAAGGGAAAAGGGGCACCATAAAACATTAAAAAACAGTGACACGTCTAATCTGCAGCCTTGCTAATATGTATACTGTGTGGGTGCGTGTGTGCTTGTTGAGCATGTGTGTGCGTGCGTGCGTGCGTGCATGTGCTTGTGCTTTTCAAAAGTGTGTGACTGTGTACTTCTGTGTGTCTGGGAGGAAGAGAGGGCAGGAGTGTGTGTGTGTGTTTGTGTGTTTGTGTGTGTGTGTGTGTGTGTGTGTGGAGAAGAATGTTCAGCTCTCGGTTTGAACCTCTACCGTCGACTAGCTGTCACCATGCCGACACACAGCAAGTCTTTAGTGTGTTCAGACACAAATGGCCCTTTGGTTCTCCTAATGGGTGTCAAGAGAGCGTGAGCGACAGCTTACTTGGCTGCCCACCTGAAAGGACTTACCTTAGACATCCAATTATGCCCCCAACACCCACCCCATTACCTAAATGCCACCCCACCCATGACATGACCACCATACCACCCCTCTACATGCCAGGTGATTGAGACTGTGGATTTTGCCCAGCTGATTAAGTGAGAGTATGGGCAAAGCTCTACACTGGTTTGCTATGTACGTTTACATTCATAATTCAGCGGATATCGACTGACCGAGAGAGAGAGAGAGAGAGAGAGAGAGAGAGAGAGAGAGAGAGAGAGAGAGAGAGAGAGAGAGAGAGAGAGAGAGAGAGAGAGAGAGAGAGAGAGAGAGAGAGAGAGAGAGAGAGAGAGAGAGAGTGTGTGCCCTTTCGTTTTTACTGTCTTTACCTTTTATACTCTCTTCCCTTCTTTCTTTCTATAATGCCTCTATTTCTATAATATAATTCAGAGGTCATTGCCCATTGTCTTCAGTTATGTTCCTTCTCTCAGCATTCACCTCAGCATTCACCTTTCATGTTACAACAGTGTGCTCTGCACTGATCACCTCTCTGTCTTTCTCTTTCTCTCCCTCCCTCCCTCCCTCCCACCCTCTCTCCACCTCATCTCTTTCTATCACACATCCAAGCTGTATTCTTCCACAGTGTTTGACTTTAACAGTGCTGTCACGCAGTGTTTCAATATTTCATCAGCAGACAGTCACATTAAAGCCAAATCATACTCAGGTTTTCAGATAGCTCAATTATTCTTTTGACCTCCTGCTTTAAATATTACAGTGGATGTGATCTATGCGGTAAAAGGAGAAGAAAATCACTGCAATTTAGAGCATGGAACTCCAGGTGAACTGAAGGGGCCCAGGGGCTTGTCGTCCTCTTGAATATTCCATAGCCCTTCAATAACATTGTGGTTTTTTCCTGGGTCGGCAAAATTAAAGCACCACTTTTGGTCTCTTTTGAGGAGACATTAAAGCAGCATTATGTAACAATTTTACCTTTGTATTTTAACCCTTGTAATGTGGAGAGTGGTGCCTGTGCCACTGCCACAGCACACCAGGTACACCTGGTATTGCACGTAACTTGGGTGGACAGGACGCGACACCTCACACAACAACTAGACCCATCTGCTAGCTATAAGAAGAAGCTAGCTCTTCGTTAGTCTAACACCAAATAATCCCAGGAAGTTTGCAACCTTGAAAACCTAACTCAGCTAGCTTGTAATAAATTACACTGTCCAATGTATATTATGCACAATATGTGCCTTTATCATGTCACCAACAAGATTTTATTGGATTACACATACTCCACATTCAAATGCTTAGGAAACCATGTATATAGGCTGAAAACATGAGCAGTATTTCAGCAAAAACTAAAATTTGTCAGTCTTTTTTTGTTATTTTGTATTTTGTTTGCATTCATCTCCAATGTCACAATAAATTAAACTGTGCAGAGTCATATTTGTGTTAAATCTTGTAACATTACTCAGTCAACATGCTAATTTGGCTTCTGACGTTGTCTTTGTCGGTGTTACATATCCTCCAGCTTAGCAACAAATACACGTGTACCACTGTCCATTAGGGGGTCTCAAAGCGTGATTTGTATTTACGACAGTGGTGTAAAAGTGAACTACACTCCACAACTTTAGGGGGAGCTCAGTAGGAAAAAAATACCCATTCTTGCATAATGGGGCTTTAGAGGAAACGTATTAAGAATGAGGATGGAATGTATGCCTGTGCCCTCTTTTGTGTTGGACTAAAAGGTAGAATGTGGAATACTTGCTACCACTGCCAGTGCCAATTTAGCCCTGGCCTTGAAACTCAACTCAAGGTCCCCTGTGGCCCAGAGAACCTTGGATGACCTAGACACGCACACGCACACACACACAAACGGTACACTTTTCTTTTCGAAGTTGCGAAGGAACCCAGCAGGACCCAAGCCACAGCTCTCAAGCTGTGTTTTTAGTTGAAGTGCTAAATTGTTTTGTTGCATGGGTAACATGGGCATTGCACTCATTAGCATTATCAAGCATTCTGAGCACATGTGATGAAACGGTAAGTTTCATCCTTACTAACTGAATAAAACAATAACATCTCAGAGCTGGTGGTATTCTCTCTCACCTGGGAAGGTGAATGAATAATTATAATCTCTTTTTGTTTTTTCATGGATGTTTTTCAATTGGGCCATATGCGCTTATGTTCCCCTGGCCTTGTGTAATGCTTCATATAAAGTATAAACAGATTGTGAGAATGGCCCGAGCCGGCCATCTCACAATGTGGTATGAAGGCTGCTGGAATGGGGTTGCAGGTAGGAGGAGACAGCGCAGGAGACAGTGGCTTTCTTATAAAAATAGCTATATTTATTTACAGAGGGTAATCACAACCCTAAAACATATAAACACACACTGAACAAAACTAAAGCTTTAAAACAGGCAAGGTACACCTCTGTACTTACAACAGGTTTTGTCTATGTACCTGCCCCAGTTTTATCACAGCCTGTTCAGTCTCTCTCTCCCTCAAAAATGAGGTGCACCTTTTAACAAGGCCGCCCAATCACTCCCAATTGGACCCATCCACCGATTTAGGGGAACCTGGACCCAATCATTTTGGTGGGGGGAGTCCAGCCCTTCTCCCCTCTTGGGCCACAGTGAGAAGGGGGAGGCACTTCACCTTGTCACACAGATAATCAGTGCTTTCACAGTGGTCCGGTTGCAGCTATTTCAGATCTGTCTTAAAGAAAGTGTTACAGGGTGTGTGGGAATGGCAAAGTGTGTGGTGTGGTGTGGTGTAGGCAGGTTGTGTGCATCTGTGTGTGAAGGGATTCATTCAGATATGATGAAGACCCCCCCCACACACACACACACAAACGTGGCGGGCAGGTGTGTAGCATTTAATTTCTGTGTCCCCTTCTCTCTGCCATCATCCCGCGTTCCATCAACCCACTCCGCTCCAAAACAAACACATCCGAGTCCCCCCTCTTCCAGCTCAGACAAACACAGAGAGAGAAGAGGGAGAGAGAGGAGAAACAGACACACACCAGTGGCTTAGAGATGATGGCAGTGAGAGTGAGAGAGAGGAGAAAAGGAGAGATAGGGAGGGAGAGAGAGATACAGATGAGAGACAAGGATGCTTGATGGGAATTCATGCAGGCGCATCATATCGCGGATCTGGCCGCCAGGCATGTGCGTGTTCCTGTCATCGGCTCAGGAAGTTAGTCTACGACCGTCACGGGCGTCGCATTGTAAAAAATTAAATTGTGATGCGCACCACTGATGAAACCGGTCCAGACCGTCAGCCCAGTGGCGGAGTCTTCACCTAGTGTATCCAAATGTACACTGGCTGGCTGGAGAAAAAAAAAAAAACGTTGCCCCGTCACACATACATTTCATTCAAGACAGGAAATGTCAGTCAATCACAGTTACATCACACTCATTGCACTGTAGTTATTGTGGTATTACTCTTACTCGCAAACCTGGCAACCCCCAGAGGAGAATTTGCCTTAAAATTTCTCCAGAGACGTGCTGTCAGCTTGTTGTATTCTTGTATTGGCGCTGAAGAGTTTTTGCAGATCCCCTCGGAGATATGTCCTGGATTTGTCATGGAAACTAGCCTCGGTCCTCAGGGAGCTACGGAAGCCCATAGGGGACAGGGGAGAAGTGGGAGCCTGGACAGTGAGGACTGATATTGAATTAGTGATGCTGAAGTTGACACGGTAATGAAATCAGGTAGAGCTCATTCAGTACATGAAGAGACAGATTGAGAGATGGATAAAGAGACAGAGAGAGAGAGAGAGAGAGAGAGAGAGAAAGTGGTGGTGATTGGACATAATTCCCTTATCCAATAGGCAGCTAAACTGTTGCCTATTGGAAATGAGGACAAGCGACACGTACAGAGAAAGTTTGTGCTGCTGTACGATGTTAGAAACTTTGGCCCAAAAAAAAGAAAACTAAATTGACACACTCTCTTGAGGGTGACCCTTTTACCCCCGCGTTCCGTGCTGCACTGGTCTGTGTAAGGGGTGCTTTATGGTTATCATACTGTGAAGCTGTCATACCATTGCACCCCAAAACGTAATGCATGGGTACAGACAGACACAAACTGATAAGTCTTTCTCCCCATGCTTTCACTTATTTTTTCTCTCTCTCTCTCTCACTCTCTCTCTCTCTCTACTACTTACTCCCTCTCTCTCATTTTGATCATGCCTCCCCCCCTTGTCATAGACTCATTTAGCAGCAGCGCTGGTTATAAGACCACTCCAGAGAAATAAGCTTTGTTTTTCCTGCTCCTTTGCTTCTCTTGCTTTCAGGGGCCACTGGCAATGTTAATCAGCACTGACGGCGGTCTGGGACCAGGCAGTGGAGAAGGAATGCAAGAGGAAGGGGGGGGAAGAGAGAGAGAGAGGGATGGAGAGCGAGAGGAAGGGAGAAGAGGGATAGAGAGGGAGGTCTAGTGTGTAGTGTGGGAGAGAGGGAGAGAGGGGGAAGAACGGGAAAAAGAGGATGAAAAAGTGACTGACTGACTGACAGAAAAAGAGAGGAATGAAGATGGCAGATTTGATTCGGAGGTGCCGGTGAGCCCCTGGCCCCTGTGTTTTAATTGAGGAGACGGAGGCGACGGCCGTGTCCGGGGGGGGGGGGGCAGGCTTTTAGTGCGCGGGGCCCACTGGCGTGCCGTGCCGTGCCATGGGCCTGCTGCTGTCCCCAGTCTCGGTGCTCTTGACAGCTAATCTGTTCCGCATCTCATCCCCACTCGAGCACATCCATCCAAACGCCATCTCCTCTCCACCTCACCCCGAGGGGTCCACATGCTGAGAGAAAGAGGGGGAGGGAGGGAGGGAGGGAGGCAGCAAAGGAGGGAGAAATCGGGTGAGTGAGAGATTGAGTGAAAAGAGAGGGAGTGAAAGAAAACTTGATGGGGAAAAGTCTGTAGTGGGAGGAGGAGGAGAGAGTGAGAGAAGCAGAGAGAATGGGTGTTAAGAATAGGAGAGAGGAGAATGGGAGGACATGAAAACCTGACAGATGAGGGAAAGGTAGGCAGTGGGAGAAAGAAAGAGAGAAACAAAGACCCAAGAGTGAGGGAGAGAGACATTCAGAGAGGAGGAGGTCCTATACATTTCTTTTCCCGTTCTTCCACAGTTTTTTCGCCGTCTCTTGTCCCTCTGACAGGTTCATTACCGTGCTCTGACTAAAGCCAATTAAGTGGCCTGGGTGGTCTAGGTGGGCGCAGCTTATGAAAGACCTTTTCCCTCCCCACCGCCAGCACCACCACCGCCACCACCAAGCCTCCATTGCCCGATGACAGATCAGCTGCAGCGGGGAGTCTGCGGCAGGAGGCTAACCTTTCCCTCTCATCTGGGCTCCTGGAGCTCTGCCCGGGTGCCAGGGCCCTCCAGCCTGTCTCTTCCCTGTCGCGCTCGTCCTCTCCTCAGCTCCGGGTGTGGTGGTAGCATTAAAGCATGCCGGCTTTTAGGAATCTGCGTCAGACATGTGAGAGTTTGTCCACACAACCCCCCCCCCCCCCCCCCCCCCCCCCCCCCCGAGTTTCCTCCTCAGTGTTAGCTTAGCAACAGTGTTTTCCTATGCAGTGTTGTGGTGTGGAAGCACAGGTGTACGAGGGAGTGTGTTTTGTTTTTTTCTTCTCTCTCTTCCCTTTCTCATCTCCCATCTCC
Organism: Clupea harengus; assembly: GCF_900700415.2. Taxonomy (NCBI): domain Eukaryota; kingdom Metazoa; phylum Chordata; class Actinopteri; order Clupeiformes; family Clupeidae; genus Clupea; species Clupea harengus. The sequence goes on from NC_045170.1 coordinate 14,322,972, forward strand.
CTTTTTTGTTTATCCTTTGTGTTTTTGTCGAAGAAGCTCAAAGAGGAGGAAACTCACGAGCCACTCCATCTGAGCAGTGCAGCGACATCAAACAGGAGAGTAAAAGCTGACAAGAAGCAAAGCAGGTTTCTCTCTCCTCTCCTCTCCTCTCTCTCTTTCTTTCTCTCTCTCTGTCTCTCTCTTTTTTTCCTCTTTCTCTCTCTCTCTCTCTTTTTCTTTCTCTCTCTTTCTCAGAACTTGATGAAAAAAATGATGAAGAGCTTTCTAAAAAGGCTCTCCTTTGTTTGGCTGCCCCCCCCCCCCCCTCTGTTTCCCCCCTGCGTGTGAACTCACTGACCCTATGGCTGAGTTGGTGATGGTGCCTGTCTGAAAGTGCACCCCACACAGCATCAGCACTTTTTCAGTAATCTTGGTCACTTCTGAATTGGAGATCGTTACAGCCGTGCGAAGTGCTCTGCGACTCGTGTCGCAGTGCAGCTTGTGCTGGTAAGGTCATGACCCCGACTTCCAGGGATGTTCCATGCACAACCTCACCGAAACTTCAAGTCACTTTGGATTAAAGCTTACCACATGCACGTAACTACAAGTGTGTTTGAGGCAACAACACATTTTTTAGAAAGTTTGTCACTACTGGTCAAGGATGTACCACCCTCGGACTCTCAAGTTTCTTGAAGTAGAAGCAGAATGTGTCGAAGACTATTCACGTTATTCTTGACAGGAACGTCATGTGCATTTCTAAGAGCCCGACAACAATATGCAACCGTGGTTTAGATCATCTCTGCCCTATGTGGGTAAATCTTGACTGTCTAAGATTACATACAGTATTTCCCCAGTCCTTTTTTTCCACCCCTTTTCTCATCTCTTCTTTCTTCTGTCCTCTTCTATTCTCCTTACTTTTATTGTCTCTATTGTTTTCTCTCTCTCTTTTCTTTTCTTTCCCTCTTTTTGAGTGTGGCGTAGTGATGGACTGGATCAGCAGGAGTGGGCCCAAAATGGCCCCTGTCTTTGTGCACACACAGGTGCTCTCGCTCCCTTTCCTTTCTCAAGTTCACATCCCCTCCCACCTACCATCTCTCTCTCTCTTCTCTCTTCCTCCCATTTGCCTACCACATCTCCCACTCAGTCTCCCTCTGTCTCTGTCTCTGTCTCTGTCTCTCTCTCTCTCTCTTACTCTCTTTCTCCCCCTGCATGAGTGTGTGTGTGTTTCTCTACTTGCCTTTTCTTGCCCATACTCTCTACATCATTCATAAATGTATGTAAAGTCATGTATAGCACAAGTTGTACCTTTTCAGTACTTTCTACTTTGCTTTCTGTTTGCTTATTCTCTCTCGCCCTCTCTCTCTCCCTCTCTCTCTCCTCTCTCTCTCTCTCTCCCTCTCTCTCTCTGCCCGTGGGAGAGATTTGGGTGGGGGAGCAGCAGCAGCAGAATGTGCTACATGATATAATTAAGGCTGCTAATTGCAAGGCAGTGTGAGGTGCTGTCGGAATAAAGCGCGGGGTGAGTTATCAGCCGCACCAGCGCTGCACTGCATTGCCTGTGTGTGTGTGTGTGTGGGGTGTAGTGGAGTTTGCGGGTGGGTGGTAGGTGGTGGTGGTGATCATGGACTAGAATTGTATTTGGCAAAGAGATGGTGTAGTGAGAGGGTGGCCAATTATGAATTGCCACCTCCGATTTATCCTCCATGAAGTGCTCTCCTGTTTTTGAATTACCCCCCTCTAATTCTTGTCAAATCAAATCTTTTTGGTGATTTTTCTCTTCTTTGGATTCCTTGTTTCCTAGTTGACTGTCATCCTCTTATGCTATTCAGTAGGGTGTTACAGCGGTGGGATCCTGGTGGGAGCAGTGCCTTGCCTTGGCAGGATTTGGTTAGATTTGGCACTTCAAAAATGCTGCCGCGTTGTAAATCCCCTAGGAGGAGAATGAGGAGTCGAAGAGAGGAGGTGTGTGGGCAGGCAGAGGCCCACGCAGCTTAATTGCAAAGAAGCCAATGTGAAAACAAGCAACATATTTACATTTTTGTAGTAACCTTTCCAAACAAGAATGTGCTTTCTAAGCAAAAACCCGGTCTTTTGTGTGATTTAGTATGTTGACAGTTAAATGTGTGAAGATGCATCACCTATTAGGCATGGAGGGAAAGGGGAGACTATTTCAGAGACACACAGGAGACAGAGACAGATGTTTGGAAGCAAAGGTGTCTTCCAGGACACCACTGTCAACATATGGTTCTTTACCTCTGAAGCCAAGTATTTCCCTTTTGGAAAAGGTCCTCAGGGCGCGGTTGTTTGCGGAAGCTTCTGGTAAGAAAGCCGAGGCGAGCCAAGGCAGCGTGTTAGAGGCAGACGGTGTGGTGTGCGCTCCTGACTAACGGGGGCCACAGGGGCGTGTTTAGGCCCGAAAGGTCACACGCTGAATCCGTAAAAACAAAAACAAGAACAGGCTGGAGCAACCACTGCTGCTGGCATCAAGTCTGGCGTCCTCACCTGACTCCGCGGCATGCCAGTGGGGTTGTCCTGGCAACAGTGTGTCCTGTTGAGGATGAGGGAGAGGGGATTGTGAATGTGTTGGAATGGGCGGTAACCTCCCCCGGTACACACACACACACACACACACACACACACACACACACACTCACACACACCTCCTCTCTTAGTTGTGTGCGTGAGATGGTCCGTTTTACCTGGTGAGAGCCAGAGGGAATGCTGGAATAATAATTGAAAGAGATACTAAGAGAAGTGAGTGTGAGAATGTCTTTTTGTGTGGTGCTCAGTGCCTGTTTCATCAGCGATTCCACCCTCCACCAACAGATGGCAGTATTCTCCACCGAGGCTCTGGTCAGTCTCTTCCCCAGTGCTTGGCGGAGTGTGCCGTTCCCAAAATAAACCCAACTGGGTGCCAGCTCTGTTAAACTCCGCCTCTGTAATATTTATTTCATTTTCATTCCAACAGACACGCGGTCTTGCTTTAGTTGTGCGAGAAGAGAAAATCTATTTATAGCCTGGTTGCCATGACGCTTTGCCACTGTGTCTTTAAGAATGGATAATGCATAGAGATGTTTACCTGATGGACACCCACCAGCATAGCTCACCGTCCTCCCTGAGGAACAGTCTGAACCCAGCTAGGATATAAAAACAATTGATATTGTCATGCTTGATGAGAGAGAGAGAGAGAGAGAGAGAGATACTAAGTGTGAGCTCTTGGTTAGACAGTGGTGTGGTGTGCTGAACAGTGCCTCTGTGAATTCTGAAAATGTCACGATTGTTTCTGCAAAGATGAAGTTCTTTGGGGAATATGTCTGCTTTTCTTTAAAGCAACACGGGAGCATTAGGAGCCCATGCCTAATATAACTGTGTGTGTGTGTGTGTGTGTGTGTGTCTGTGTGTCTGTGTCTGTGTCTGTGTCTGTGTCTGTGTCTGTGTCTGTGTCTGTGTGTGTGTGTGTGTGTGTGTGTGTGTGTGTGTGTGTGTGTATGAGAGAGAGAGGGAGAGAAATGAACAGACAGACCTAGAGATTGACAGAGGTAATGTTTTACTATTACATAAGAAGGATGTAATATGCACAGTCCTACAGGTGCAGCAGCACTCTACGCCGCCATGAAATGGTGTGTGTGTGTGTGGTGGTTTCAGGGCTCACATGAGTCAGTGTGTGTGTGTGTACATGGTGCGTACACACATCATTGTGTTTAAATCTCCCCAGCAATCACTTGATCTCTTACAAAGCTTAGCCTGGCTAAGGCATCTTTTCACCTCTTTAGATGACATGAGTTTTACTCACAAATACACACACACACACACTCTCTCCCTCTCGCTCTCTTTCTCTCTCTGTCACACACACACACACACACACACACACACACACACACACACACACACACACACACACACACAAATTCCACACACAGAGATGGCGGTGAGTCATAGATGAGGATGAAACGGGCAGCTTCAGGGAAGCCGTGAGTGAGTGAAAAGCGAGCCCTGTCTGGTGTGCTGGCTTCTGAAGAGGCTCTGCGTGGTGAAAGGGCTCACTTCAGCACAGCGCATTCATCCTTCAGTCGCGGTTCACCACCACCACTGCCGCCACCACCGCCACAGATCTCTTGATAATTAATAGGACAGTGGTGGTGACGGTTACTTTGTGACTCACAGCCCATTTTTTTGTGTGTGTGACTGTGGGCCTTCTCGTTGGGAGCCTGTTGAACTTCATGGAACAAGACGAGAGCGTGAGGAAGACAGAAAACATCCAGATGGACTGTTTCTTCTCGCCACCTCCTGTCCCTTCCTCTTTTTTTCTTATTCTCTCTCTCTCTCTCCCTCTCTCTCTCACACCATCCCAGCCTCGGGTGCACTCCTCATTTCTGTCCACAGGCCTCGTCTGGATATTAATATTTAACTCTGTGTGTCATTAAGAGGATGTATTTTTAATGCACGTACCTTTTCCTCCCTCTCCCTATCCTTCTCCCATCTCCATCTCTCTCTCCATCTCCCTCTCCGCTCCCATCTCCCTCTCCCTCTCCGCTCCCCTCTCCCTCTCCGCTCCCATCTCCCTCTCCCTCTCCGCTCCCATCTCCCTCTCGGCTCCCCTCTCTCTCCCTCTCCCTCTGTGCTCCCCTCTCCCTCTCCCCTCTCTCTCTCTCCTCTCTGCTCCCCTCTCCCTCTCCCATCTCCCTCTCCGCTCCCCCTCTCCCTCTTTCTCTCTCTCCTCTCTCTCTCCCTCTCTGCTCCCCTTTCCCTCTCCCCTCTCTCTCTCTCCTCTCTGCTCCCCTCTCCCTCTCCCCTCTCTCTCTCTTCTCTGCTCCCCTCTCCCCTCTCTCTCTCTCCTCTCTGCTCCCCTCTCCTTCTCCCATCTCCTTCTCTCTCTCTCCTCTCTGCTCCCCTCTCCTTCTCCCATCTCCCTCTCCCTCTCCGCTCCCATCTCCCTCTCCATCTCCCTCTCCGCTCCCCTCTCTCTCCTTCTCCCTCTGTGCTCCCCTCTCCCTCTCCCCTCTCTCTCTCTCCTCTCTGCTCCCCTCTCCCTCTCCCATCTCCCTCTCCGCTCCCCTCTCCCTCTTTCTCTCTCTCCTCTCTCTCTCCCTCTCTGCTCCCCTTTCCCTCTCCCCTCTCTCTCTCTCCTCTCTGCTCCCCTCTCCCCTCTCTCTCTCTCTTCTCTGCTCCCCTCTCCCTCTCCCCTCTCTCTCTCTCCTCTCTGCTCCCCTCTCCTTTTCCCATCTCCTTCTCTCTCTCTCCTTTCTCTCTCCCTCTCCCTCTCCCTCTCTGCTTCCCTCTCCCTCTCCCCTCTCCCCTCTCCCTCTCTCTCTCCCCCCCCCCCTCTCATCCTGACTCTGCTGTAATGGCAGAGGAGAGCAGGTCACAGAGCGGTATGAAACACGTCGAGCTGACTCATGTTCCTGAACATGACCTGACCTGCATTGCATGTCTTCCACCAACCCCCAGCTTCAAGCACAACTAATCCAAGTTGAAACTGAAGCTTAACAGTCTTGATTGGTGAGATCAGGTGTGTTGAATGAGCCGGATGAGGCGAGGAGTTGCCGGGCAGGGGGTCCCAGGTGCAGGACCGAGAGCCCATGTTCTGTGCCAATCCTCTTCTGGTGCTACCACAGGGATGGACACAAGCAGAGGACACCGTGAGACACATGATTGAACGTGTTGTGTATGTGATGCTCGTTGATGCTCCCTGGCAATGTGTCGTCCCCATGCACGTTGCGTCCCTCAGCCCTCCCCCTGTGCTTGGAATAGGAGGAAACGCAGCGTGAGTTTGACTGCAGTTGTAAACACAAATGTCCACATGACAACGCACGCACGCACGCACGCACGCACGCACGCACGCACACACGCACGCACACACACACATGAAGGTACAGCATCTCACGCATGCACAGACGCACGCACGCACAGACGCACGCACGCACAGACGCAGCGACGCAGCGACGCAGACACAGACGCACACACACACGCACGCACGCACACACCCACCCTGCGTTTGCAGAGCTTGTGTCTGAAGGTTTGGGGATCACGGTGTACCTTTTCCACTTGTGGCGCTGGGCCGCGTTTCATTCTAATGACCCTTGGTGTCATATGTTCCTTTCCCCTTGAAGGACTGTGGACTCAGTAATGAAAGCCTAATGGAAATGGCTCTTTAGCTCAGGTGTTCCTTCTTGCTTTAATCTGCCTTCATTTATGCCAATGTTATTTACTTCAGGCTATTTTTAGAGGGCCGGGTTTTCTGCCGTGCACTTCAGTCCATCTCTCTCTTCAGCCGAACAGCAGGTCTGAGTGCTCATAACAGCCATTGCGTGTGTGTCTGTGTGTCTGTGTCTGTGTCTGTGTCTGTGTGTGTCTGTGTGTGTGTGTGTGTGTGTGTGTGCGTGTGCGTGTGCGTGTGCGTGTGCGTGAGTGTGCTTGAGATGCTGTACCTTAGCAACCACCCCCTGAGTAAAGGAAAAGAACAAGGCTGAGACGCAGACATGGAGACTCAACAAATCTCTTTATCTCCTCTCTTTCTGTCTTTCTGTCTCTCTCTCTCTCTCTCTCTTTCTCTCTCTCACTCACTCACTCACCGACTCACACACACACTCAAACACAAACACACACACTTAAATGCACTCAGGCTCTTCTCAAAATAAAAGGTAAGTGGAAACTGTAGAAAATAGCCCAGAGACACAACACTGATATCACTGATGATGGCCTCCATTCCGGCTTTCAAGTGTGGGTCTCAAACCCCAGTGAAGCTGTGGAGTCTTGACAGTAGCATGAGCGACAGGTGGAGGTCGGTTTGTCCCTTTTCACCTTTCAGAACGCTTCTGTGAGTCTCCAGCCTCTAATCTCATTGGAAGTGTGTGTGTGTGCGTGTGTGTGTGTGTGTCCATCCATGCATGTCTTTCCCTCTCCCTTTGCTTGCTTGTAACCTGCTCTCTTTTGCTTTGCTTCATTTGCGTCTGGTTTCACAGGACTGTGTGTGTGTGTGTGTGTTACCTCAGGACTGCATATAAGTATATTTATTAGACAAACAACCATTGCAATCGGGCTCACTCCCAGCACAAGGCTGAAAGGGAAGCAATGATAAACACATCGCACAAGGTTTATATAGACAGAAGTTTAGCGTTCAGTAGGGATAACCACGTGGTGGATCTCTGACGTCCAAGGCTCCCTTTATTGCAAGGATGGCAGTTTTGCACAAGGTCGGAGGAAGCTTATCACCTCAGGTCTAAACATGCTCTTGTACAAATGCAGACTAAGTGGCACCTAATATTCTAAGTTACACACACGCATAAACACAGAAAATCCATGTTCCTGCTTACATAAGTACATAATTCATATAAGGTAATTTATAATACAAGGCACTTGATTATTATATTCTTAAGTCATTAACAGTGTTTGGAAATTATCTCCATCAGAGTGTGTGTGTGTGTGTGTGTGTGTGTGTGTGTGTGTGTGTTGTGGTTTCGGGGCTCACGTGAGTCAGTGTGCGTGTGTATACATTGTGCGTACACACATCAGTGTGTTGATTGGACTGGGTGTTTAGCACAGCATGTTCAATGCTCTTAAGAGCACCTGGCAAGACATGAGCAGCAAACTCCACTCTCTCTCTCTATCTTTCTATCTCTCCCTCCTTCTTTCCCTCTTCTGTCTCTCTCTCTCTCTCTGACACACACACACACACACACCACACACACACACACACACACACACACACACACACACACACACACACACACACACACACACACACACACTGTCTCTCTCTCTCCATTAGCAATGCATCACTGTCCACACAGTGATGACAGCGATGGCAGCTAGCATTGCTACCTCCACATAACCCCTGGAACATGTCAGGGTGATGCAGTCCCGATGACATGCCACTCATGACTGCATCAGGACACAAAAGGGCAAATTCCAAATAGCAATCAAAAATGATGTTATGTAGAAATGGGTCACTGACTTAAGCAGAGCAATTGATTGCAAGAGTGCAGGGTGAACATTGGAATCCTATTGCATTGCTTTAGCTCCCATATTCCCCACCTGTATTGTGTGGCATCATTAGCCATCCTCATCAGGAGCTTTATAAGTGTAGCAAACTTTGCTTTGGCAGACATGTGTCAGTAGCAATGTTTCAAAACGTGTGTATATGTAGAGATGTCAGTGTTGCATCATCTCCTGTGTGTGTGTGTGTGTGTGTGTGTATGTGTGTGAGTGTGTATATAGGTTGTTTGTTTTGGGTGCTATGTTCACCTTTACTTGCTCTTAATCTCTATATGATCTCTCCCTCTCTGCTTTAGCGGATTTGTGTCTATCCGTGTGCTCTACTAATGGATGTATCTGTGTGTCCATGTATGCGTGTGGGCTTGGCAAAGTGCATTTGTCTTTAATGGGCCTGAATGGCCTCGATGGAAAGGCAAATGGACTTGTGGTTCAGTCCTAGTTCCTGGCTGACTCTGTATTCACCTCTCCTGTAGGTTACCAGGATAGCCACCTTATATTATATTTATAGTTTGATTTAATCACTTGAATATGCCATGCTTACAGCAGTTGGCCCCCTTTTTTTTAAATGCTGTACTTTAGAAAGAAAACTCGGCCTAATGGAACAGAAGAAAGGTGCACATTATATTATAGTTGCTCCATACTGGACATGCAAATTTGTGAGCTCTGAACCATTGTTTTTTTGTTTTGTTGTAGAAATGGGCTCCTGGGCATAGGATTAAACGTTCTCTGCTTAGTGATAAAACCATGGCACTGATCAGTGGTAAAACCCTGGCACTGGATGAGGCCGTGACTGTGCCAGTGCATATGTTTCTACACAGCACTGGGCTGTTTCACATGGGTTGAGTCAGCTTTCTGGTCTTTCAGTCGAAAACAGACAAAAAGGGTACTTGGAGAGCGCAGATCTCCGCCAAGGCCAAATCTCGTTAATGTTAACGAAAGCGAACAATAATTTGTGGATTCGCCCTGTGATTCAGATCCCCTCCAAAATGTAATGGGTTCTTCCTTGGCCCACGGAATTCCATATCTCCTACCATCTGCTTTCAAATGGCAGGGCATGCCTCAAAATAAAGGAATTATACTCCTGTCTCCTCCCTTAAAGCCACAGGTCTTTAGCATGTGATTAGAACATTTAACTTCTTTAAGTACTTTTCAAACAGGTACTTTATCTATCAGTGTGTTTAATCAGAGTGTAAAGCCTTTAAGGTTTATGGCAACACTATTATTGCGTTGGTGTGATAATGTGGTGCGAAGATTGGATACGGGATTCTAGACAACTAGTTTTGGCAACAATGCCGACACAATGAATATTTTAAATAGGGCATGAAAGATCGAGCACAGAGCATCTTTCTCTGAACAGGTACAACCTTGCCTCAGAACACACACACACACACACACACACATACACACATACATGCACACACACACACATACACACATACATGCACACACACACACACACACACATACACATACATGCGCACACATACAGTACATGCGCACACACACACACACACACACACACACACAAACAAACACACACACACACACACACACACACACACACACACACACACACATACAAATACATGCGCGCACACACACACACACACATACACATACATGCGCACACACACACGCATACATACATGCACACATACATGCACACACACCCCTTAAGGCACTGAGCTTGCAGTCACTTTGTGCATATGTTTCTAAATGTGTTATTTATAGTGACAGACACAAACACACTTGTAACTGTCTTTCTTTTTGGGCCTTCATACTTTGTGCACTCTCAAAAAATGTTGCCTTTGTTGAAGGGATACAGGTTAGAGAGATACAGATAGAGAGAGAAAGACAATACTACGAAAGAGTAGTGAGGTAAGATCCCATCTGACAAGCCTTGGCCCCTTGCGTTGCCTCCTACACCTCGTTAGCAAACCCCCACCCCCCCTCCCTATCTTTGCGCAGTCACTCAGGTGATGTTTCATTCATGTGGCGCACTTGCGGCGAATGCGCTGACGTCTGTCTCAATCTCCCACGTGGCACTGGGACCTTATCGCACCCCCATCCGCCCACTCTGACGCACAGAGATGAAGGAAGGGAGACGGACGGATGTGCAAGTGCCCCACATTCCAAGCCCGACGACCCGCCAAGCAACAAGCGTCGATCCACTCCTCCCGTCCCGGGAGGCTAATTGCTAACAAATGCTAATCTGTGGGATTAGAGGAACTCGATGCAGGGTCTCAGGAAACCGTCTGCTCCCTCTGCCCCGTGGAGTTCCACTCATGAATATGCAGGAGGCTGAGTGGGCTCGTGAGCCTCCTCTCTCCTTCCTCCTCTCTCGCTATCTCCCTCCCTCTCTCCCTCTTTCTCCTGCTCTCTCTCTTTCTACTTTTTCCCCTATGTCTCGCTGTCTTGTTCTCTTTGACTATCTCTCACCCCTTTTCCCCCCTCTGCCAATTCCTGTCATGTTTACATATGTAGGCAAATCCTAGCCCGGTGTGTGGCTTAGAGCCTTTCTGTATGTGAATGAAGGGAGGGGGTGGAGGATGCGCAGACTGTCTGCGGACTAAGCTTCTGTCTCTTCCGTTTGGGTTTCAGTTTTTTAACATTTCCGTTTATTAAAGCTCCTGTCCCATTTCTGACAACAGCTGTTTCATTGCAGAGCATCAATGCTTACCTTCATGAAATAAATGAATAAATAAATGAATACGGGAGTATATCAGTAATGCATTATTAAGTAGAATCTGTTATAACTCTGAAGTTCTTAATGCCCAATGTGTACAGTGTGATGACAATAAACAAACAAGTCCACAAGTAACGGTGCTTTCGTTTTTTAGTTTTTTTGTGTGTCTGAGGTGGTTTGTTTTGTGTGAGTCTAGCTGTTCAGCTGTTGTGTTTGCGCCCAAGAGAAAGCAGGCTGGGCTTTTCCTCTTGTGCCCTATGTCTTAATAACCAACCTCTTTTTTGGAAGCTGGCTGTGTCAAGCCAAAGGAGGGGGGTTGAAATTGTAAACACAGAAAGGAAATACATTGGTAAATGACCTGTAATGGGACTATATTAAGCTGTACTGTTTGGTTAATGTATCAGTCCTAGCTTTATGTATGTATTATTTAAAAAAAAAAAAAATCAAAGCCAATCACTAGCTAGATATCAGACGTGAATGCAAGCAAATGGGAGTATAAATGGGAGTCTTTTAACGTTGCAAATACAGATAGCCTGGGAAGGCCCAAGCTATGAGAACATCCATAACATCAAATACGTCAGAGTATGGCCTGGTACAAGTCACGGGTTTGGGTCCACAATCTTGCCTTCTGTTTCCAAGGAAACTAACACAAATACTGATGTTGTATGCAATGGTTAAACCCCTAGTGTATTACCAAACGTAAACTGTAAAACCCATGGGTAAGGTAGCTGGTGTCTGGTTTGACCATTCTCTCCTCCTATCTCCTCCTACAGAGAAGCTGCTGGGGAAATTCCTGAGCTGGGACCTCCAGGAGGCGCTCTCCCATCTCCCCCTGAAGCCTGGCCAGTCCCTCGCCATCCCCGTCTGCATCCAAGTCAAGCTGGACTTCTCCGGACAGGAGAGCCTGCTGCAGGACCTCAACGATGGTAAGTGGGGCCCACCTGCCTGCCGTGGTATTGTCTCCAGGCCTGCACACACACTCTCGGCCTGTTGATCTGTACGGGTTTGAGTTTGGTTGTCTCTGCCCCCTTGAATGCACTGAGGTTGTCCTTTGGATCAAGAGGGATGAAAGGCAGCTTTGGTTGTCCGTTTTTGGCTTTCTATGGGGGTGCCACTGGCTTGGCTTGGCTTGGCTTGGATTAAATGTGATGAGGAAAGGGTAAAACCTGCTGTAGGTACACACTCTTACAGATGCCTTGATTATTAAGGGTCAAATTGGTCTCCATTCTTAGATCGAGGACAGTCTTTCTGTTCCATTCATCCTCTGCAGTTCAGGGTAGCAAGCATGTCCATCAGAGTCTTGTGTGTATGTTACCACCTCTCTGTTCTAGCTTGCATATTTACAGGGAGTCATTTAAGATTCTGCTTGAGCCAATAGACCTGGTCCATGAAGATTGGCCTGCCACACTAGCACAAGGCTAGCAACCTTCTCTAGACACACTTCTAGCGTTGAGCTGTTTCTTGATTTTTTTTCTTTCTTTTTTTAATTAGCGCCGTGCTAACCGCAGACCCTGACTGCGGGAGATAAGCCGAAGCTAGCCCCTGGATCACAGCCTTTAATGCCTCCCCATTAAGCCTATGAGGAGGATGGGGGGTGAGGGTGGCGCGGAATCGAGTGGGAGGTTATAGCTGAATGTGAAAATGCTAAACAGCGCAGATGCTATCGCGCTGTTTTCCTTAAACACGGAAAGCGTCCAGTAATTATGAAATGTTAATTAAACCATGTTGTTAGGGGGGTGGGTGAAGGGATGGGTGGTTTGAAAGGGGAAGATGATGGAAGAGTAGCAGCTCATAGCGTGTAGCATTTGACTCGCTCTCTGTGATGGCATTTTTGACAGGGGGACAGAGACAGACAAATGCAAACAAATGCTGAGTCAGCTACCTAATGCATGCTTGTGACATGCTGCTAATTATCAGCAACTTGCTCTCTTGGGCTCTGTCTTCTTATCTACCTGGTGTTCTTTCTTGGCTTATATGGCTTTATCTCTCTGTTGTTTTGCATGGTCGGGGCATGCTAGGCATATTAAATACGGTTTCAGCGTTTGATGAGTACAAGGTGTGTGTGTGTGTGTGTGTGTGTGTGTGTGAGGTGGGCTGGAGGTGGGCTGTTTGTGTGTATTTGTTTCTTAACACTGCTTCATGTGTTTGTGTTGAAGTAAGGATCTTGTTTCAGTGTGTGTTTTTGTTTCTTTACACTGCTTTGTGTTTGCGTGTGTAGTAAGTAGTAAGATTCCCGATGGAGCGTGTTTATTTGTTTCACGATGGCACTGCATACGCGTTTTTTTGTGCGGGTGTGTGAATCTGTGTGTGTGTGTGAATGCAAGTGAGTGTGTGTAAACGTGTGTGTGAGGGTGTGTGTATTCACACAGCGCAAGCAGCAGATGGGAGCAGGGTTCATAGACAGCCTGTAGCCAGGGCCACTCCATCACTCCAGTCCACACCATCTGTGCTGTCCCAACACAAGCAGACCCACCCGTAGTCTCCTGCCCATCCAGCCTCCATACATCCCCCCACCTCTGGGTTTCAACTGCTTTCATGTGGTAGAGCTGTATAGTGTATCTGAATACCCTTACCTGACCTATAGGTAGACATTTATAGACATATATATATATAGTGTATAGTATAGAGTGGCAGGCTTTGTTTTTTTTACTGTCACACAAGGTGAAGGGTGCCTGTGCAATAATCTAGTATATCCTATACTGTTTTTGTATTGTTGCTAAATCCTCCTTACACTCCTTGTGTTAATATATATCCTATATCCTATATAGTTAATGCATAATAGCACCATAAACATCCACCTGTTGCGTTTAGATGCACAGACAGATGCTCTTTACCAAAGCTGCCATGTCTGTAGGGGCCGGAGTGAACTCATTCCCCTCTCTCCTCTGCTTAGTCTGAGTCTCTCTCTTTCTCTCTCTCTCTCGCTCTCTCTCTCTCTCTCTCTCTCTCTCTGTCTCTCTCTGTCTGCCTCTTTATCTCTCTGTCTAGAAAGGACGAGTTTGACGGTCCACACACACAAGGCTGAGGGAGGCCTTCAGTATAGAGGGACACGCTGATTTATCCCCCGACCACTCAGTCTCGGCTTCTCTTTCATCCTTATTCTCTCTCTCTTTCTCTCTCTCTCTCTCTCTCTCTCTTTTTCTCTCTCTCTCTCTCTCTTTTTGTCTGCTCCAGTCTACTGCGAGATCGATAACTCAACCGCTGTTAGCAATGATGTCATCAGCTGTATTCTTATTGGGCGGCGGGAGGACACTGAGCGAATAATATATAAAAAAAAACAGAGGGCATAGGTGTTCTACTAAAGGGCCATTCCAGGTGCATTCTGGGAAGGCTCATCTTGGTGCTGTTGTGAGCGGCGGTTGGGTTTGGCCCCCTGAAGCAGACACCAGAACAGTAGTAAACACGTCAGGGACAGAATGGGCAACAATGTCAACCAAGATCACACACAGCACAGGGAGGTAATGTGTGATCAAAGAGGCATTAGAGAATGCTTTTAACAGAGGATTGTTTGTTTGTGTGTGTGTGTGTGTGTGTGTGTGTGTGTGTGTGTGTGTGTGTGTGTGTGTGTGTGTGTGTGTGTGTGTGTGTGTGTGTGTGTGTGTGTGTGTGTGTGTGTGTGTGTGTGTGTGTGTGTGTGTTTTACGGCACTGAGTTGTTCCTCAGCTCCAAAGTCACTGCTGCGTGGTGTCTGTCTGTGTCCTCTGAGGCCTTCATGCGATGATGTCATGCTATTTTTAGAAACAGCAGTCTGGGGCTGTCAGGGTTGCTGGAAGATCTCATTCTACTAAAAAGGATTTGATGTATATCTGAGTTCAGTCTCCATCACCTGTTGTATCTGGTGTCCTGTATTATCTATTTTTTAATATAGTTTTAAAAACCCAACAAAACACACACCAAATGAATTATGAAATCAAAACTGGTAAAAAGGCAAGCAAGCAGAAAGTAGATTACTAATCATTTTGCTGTGATGTGTGTTTGGTGTGTGTGTGGGGGGGGGGCATTCTTTCTTTAAAGCACGACATGCCCACATCCGCTTCCCTTCTGTATTGATGGTAATTAGTTTTATACCATATATTGAAGATTCAGTCTTAGGTTTGATCAGTCAGGATTCAGGTTTATTCTTGAAGAATGGCGGCCGACCATTTGTGAGACAGAGACTTTCAGATCCATCCTCCCTCACAGAACTTCACCTCAGCATATCTGACTTATTCCTTGGGGAACAGTCTGTTAAATACACTGACATTAAGGGGTGTTACCGTCTATTCAAATGGGCCATGCATGCAGGGTTCTTTGTCTCGACCTGGGGGGGAGGTGAGACCAATGTCGCACCTCACTCCCCTGGTCAAAATCAAGTATATTCACCCTGGAACTGTTTACATGCTAGTTAAGTTCAAATAAAAGTAACAATTAGAACTAGGTATAATATCATTGACTTATTGACTATGGCATATTCTTATGACCTATGCTGGTCCCTTCATTCCCCCTTTTTAAGACCGTATGTCTTAAACATCAGATCATTTAACTATTTTCTTTTTCTTGAGTGAGTGGCTTTGTTCAGTCTTTGTCTCATAAATGTGGCATTCTCTCACGAGGGAAGGCGAAACCCATGTTACAGAGTGCCCCACGCTTTTTCGCCAATTGTGTGGACCTCTGTTTTAGGGACAAATTCCTTCCCGATGTTATGTCAACATAACCATCCTATTTTAGCCGTGAGAGCAGAGAAATATAACAGAAGTAATACATATATGTACATGGTACCCATTCGGAAAATGCAGTTTACAAGCGGTGAGAACACAGAACAAACTTAATTACACATCTTAACTCTAAGGTAAACTATGCTAAAAATGAAATGTTAGGATTAAACAATAGTACAGAAGATAACGGATTATGGGAGATACATTATAGTGTCACAACATCTTAAAACATTTCCTTTCTGGTTACTGAGGGGTACATGACATGGAGCATTACTTTATTGTAATGTGGGTTGACGGTAATACGGTTAAGTGTGTGTCTCTGTGTGTGTGTGTTCGTGTGTGTATGTGTGTGTGTGTGTTGACACTTGTCTCAGTTGTTTGCCTCCTATGGTCTTCTCTGTGTCTTGTGTCTTGCCTTTGTTTTAAAGCAAGGGTTGACTTTCCTTGGGAGGGGGTAGGACGTGTGTGTGTGTTTGTGCGTGTTAGTGTGTGTGTGTGTGTGTGTGTGTGTGTCTGTGACGCTTGGCTTGTCTCAGTTGTTCCCCTCCATATGGGGTCATTCCACCTTCGTCAATTTCCTGATATGCTGTTTCGTCAAAGTTCTTGGGTGGGGGTGGGCTATTGTTTCAGGTGTTGCCGTGCTTCCTTGGAGTTGATCGTCTATGATGGTTGAAGGTGTGATGTTTTGTTCAAACAGTCCTGCGGGTTCCAGAGGTGTTGATTTGGGTTAATGGCTGAGGGTTCCGTGGAGTTTCCAATGGTCGTGCTCCTCCCCCTTTCGACATCTTGGCGAGATGCTGCATGGGGCTGATGTCCTTCATCTGCTATTCTCCAAATTCCTAAAAAAACTGACTGTAACAAGATCTCAGACAAAGATAATACTGGATCGCATCTCCATGAGGCAGGAAGCCTGTTAGCATACTCAACACATCAGACAATAGACATTTGGTATTGGGTGTGAAAGACGGCAGACAGCTTAATCTCAGACAAAAGCAGGTTTGCTTAAATCTCACAAGAGACATCACATCATCCTGTTATCTGCAAGGTTTGGGCATTTAAAAACCACAGACCCATACTAACCAAATAAAGAACTGAGAGTGGGGATTTTGAAAGAAGTTGAATGTTTGAAAGAAATGGAATGATTGAAAGAAAGAAAACGTTTTTAAATCTCCTTCAATTCAAACAATTTCACTTAAAGACAAAGTCAGTGGTCAAATGTAGGTTAAACAGTCCTGTAAGTTCATTCATTCATTCATACGACGGCTGGCCAGCCTACAGGCATACACACACATTCATTCGCTTGTTCAGGAGACAGGTGTGTCCATCCCTAAGAGAAAGGAATCAATCTGTTTACAGAGTTACAGTTAGTTACAAAATTATCTCATAAAATCCATTTTTATCCAGATTCCAATGGCACTTGAATGCCAAACCATTTAAGGCAGTCCTTAATTAATTCAGTGCTCCTGGATCATTTGATGAAGTCAGAAATTCAGCAGCTAAACCTGTTTTGAGAAAAAACACATTTTGCAGTTATCATCTTATTAAGGTCAATTCTCTCTGAAGCTCAACACCTCCCCCTTTTGATCTAACAGCAGTCGTCTGCTGCTGTAAGATCACGTACGGTTTCCGGAAAAAAACAAAAAACAAAAAAAAAACCATCTTATTTTCCATGTACCTTAAACCCATACACTAAGGATGAAGACTTTGTTCCGTTATATATATATGCTTACAATTATTCGTAATTGTAACACTTCATACACTGATTTTAACTTGGGTTAAGAAAATCAATGTGTAGACACAAAAATGTTTAAAGTCTCCACTCCTGCTACCAGGCTAGGGTCTGATCACTTCAGCGTAATGGGCCATTCAGGGTCACAGGGCGGCTGTGCCTAAAGTGTGAATTAAGTGGTATGCGTGAGAGCTGTCTAACTATTGTGTGAACAGACACAGTTTAACATTTAGCAGTCTAACATCTGACTTTATCAAAAGCATTGTGAAATCTGGACTTAAAAGAATCTTATGTCTTGAATCATGACTGGTCAAATCCAAGAACTGAATCTCCACAATTTAATGTAAACAATGTACAAATTAACTTAGAATAATTTCTAAATTCAAATATTTAAATAAACCACTGTAGATCCTTTTTCCAAACACCCGTTATGACCACAAAACACTTCTATTCTCTTGGGAATAATAGCGGCAAAACTAGATTTGTGGAACAAATGTACAACCCCAGCTCAGACTGTGTTGCACCAGATGCCCGTGAAGACTTTTTTAGAGCCTGAATGGAACTTTTAGTAAGTCCGTGGAGTGTCTTTCAGAACAGGGGAGAATTACTCCAATTTCTGGCAGAACACTCGAATATGGAGCTTCAAGGAAGCTCGAATTTGTCTATCTCCACACAGGGGGTTGCCTGTTGGAAATGACTAAAATCTATGGCCTAAATTTTCCCAAGATTAGGTAAACTTAAAGATGCCGAAGATCTTTTCAAACACACCCGTTATGACCACAAACACTTCTCTTGGGATTAAATATCTGAGCGGTAAGTAAAACAATAGAGTATATCACAAGCACAGCTCAGACTGCCTCGGACCAATACCCAAAAACTTCGATGTGTCAACTTCTAAGACAAGCACCGTGTGTGTCAACTTCTAAGACATCACAATAAAAATAAAAGTAAAATAACATAAGATTTCTGTTCTTAGACAGGACTCTACTTCCTATATTTCCCAAAATTAGGTAAGTGTACTTACCAAAGTGTTGTGTCAACCCGGGGTGAAGAGACATCTTACAGCAAACTCGAATACTTACCAAAGTGTTGTGTCAAACCGGGGTGAAAAGGCATCTTACAGCAAACTCGAATCAGCAAATACAAGAGCGTATCTTTCGGTGAGGACCTCCATCTGATGGTAATTAGTTTTATACCATATATTGAAGATTCAGTCTTAGGTTTGATCAGTCAGGATTCAGGTTTATTCTTGAAGAATGGCGGCCGACCATTTGTGAGACAGAGACTTTCAGATCCATCCTCCCTCACAGAACTTCACCTCAGCATATCTGACTTATTCCTTGGGGAACAGTCTGTTAAATACACTGACATTAAGGGGTGTTACCGTCTATTCAAATGGGCCATGCATGCAGGGTTCTTTGTCTCGACCTGGGGGGGAGGTGAGACCAATGTCGCACCTCACTCCCCTGGTCAAAATCAAGTATATTCACCCTGGAACTGTTTACATGCTATTTAAGTCCAAATAAAAGTAACAATTAGAACTAGGTATAATATCATTGACTTATTGACTATGGCATATTCTTATGACCTATGCTGGTCCCTTCAGTATCCACTGTAACTGCACATCTCGGCAAACCTGCAGCTGAGATAGGACCGCCACCCTGACGACACACACGCTGTATCAGTCAGGCGTATTTGAGAAACGCTTCTGTTTCTCCCAAAACGTTGACATTTCTGAGCACTCGCCTCTCAAAACCCCCAATGTTCCCCGCAGCCGCCTGACACGTCTCTATGCGCCTTTGATAATGGAGCCATGGCGGGATCGGAGAACAGGGAGAGAGAACGGCTTTCAGACGGCCATTGTCCACAGTCCATTTAGTGCCATAGAAACTCCAATCACGCCGAACTGGCCATATTTAGCCTAATCTCTTGAATGGCATTATTCAGACTCAATGTTCCATGAGAAAAAGTTTCTCGTTCTCTCTTCTTCCTCTCTCTTCTCTCCCTCTCTCTTCTTCCCCTCTCTTCTCTCTCTCGCTCTTTGGTATTTACCTACTCTGTGCTGCTCCTAACTTCTCCCTGTTTTCTTTTTAACTCTCTTCATCACATTGATTGGACTGCTGCTTAACTCCTTGTAATTGTATCCGCGCTTTGATCCTTTGAAACGATTTTTTTCCCTTCTCTCTGGTTGAAGTACAAGCACACATAGAGACCTTGAATTGGTGTGTGTGTGTGTGTGTGTGTGTGTGTGTGTGTGTGTGTGTGTGTGTGTGTGTGTGTGTGTGTCAGGGGGGGGGGTGTGGGTGTGTGTGTGATATCTCTTGTGTTGAGTGTTCTGGAGATAAACCAAAGCGGAAACTTTCAGAGCATCCAATTTAGAGCTGAGCACTGGCAAGCCCACCACACACACATACACACGCATACACACGCATACACACACAAACACACACACACACACGTTTAGCAGATGAAGAAGGCTTTTATTAGTTGTTGAGCCTGTAGTCTGGCTTCCCCCAAGCTTCTGTAGTGAAAACAGGCTTCTGAAGAAAGCCCCCCAGATAAAGCCTGAGAATGAGTTTCTTAAGTTTTGCCATTTACTTCGATCTATATCTACTTCCACATCCACACACACACACACACACACACACACACACACACCCACATACACGCACCCGAACACAGACATACACACACTCTTTCATATCTTTGAATATGTATTGCGTATTGCAAGCAGATGATATCAGTCAAAATAAACACTGTGCTTAGCAGTGTGATTGTGCATATGCTAATACTGTAATTGAGCATATTGCTATACAGTAATTGTCCTTGTCGTTCTGGAGATTGGTGTGTGTGTGTGTGTGTGTGTGTGTGTGTGTGTGTGTGTGTGTGTGTGTGTGTGTGTGTGTGTATATTAATATCTGTGTGTGTGTGTGTGTGTGTGTGTGTGTGTGTGTGTGTGTATTAATATCTGTGTGTGTGTGTGTGTGTGCGTGCGTGTGTGTGTGTGTGTGTGTGCGCGTGTGCACCTCAGTCTCATCAGTGCAGCTAGGTCAGAAAGAGTGTGTGCTGTGTGTGTCTGTTGCTACTGCCTCATGATGCAGAAGGTGTTTGCTGACTCATGTTTATTTATTTCCCCACATCACAAGCACCCCTTCACGGGATATTGAAGGATGCGAAATGTTTTTCCCCTTCTACTAAGAATAGATGTTCCTTTGCCGCTAGTGTGTGTGTGTGTGTGTGTGTGTGTGTGTGTGTGTGTGTGTGTGTGTGTGTGAGTGCACTCATACGCGTGTGTACTCACATGCGGGTGGCCGGCCACACTGGTGACAGGTTCACCCTTTCGGATGGGGAGATAAGACCCCTGCAGATCCGCACCCCTGCAGAGTAAACAGCTTCCGCCGTTCGCCTGCTCTGTTTGCATTGCATTGAGCCACCGCAGCCACCGTTTATGTATGGCTTCCTGTTTGGAGACTATCAATCTGAAACGGTTCTCATCATATGAGACAGAGGAAGTTTGGAAAGGGGTGGGGAGAGAGAGAGAGAGAGAGAGAGAGAGGGAGAGAGGGAGAGAGGGAGAGGGAGAGGGAGAGGGAGAGGGAGAGAGAGAGAGAGAGAGAGAGAGAGAGAGAGAGAGAGAGAGAGAGAGAGAGAGAGAGAGAGAGAGAGAGAGAGAGAGAGAGAGAGAGAGAGAGAGGGAGGAAAGGGAAGCAGAGAGAGAAAGAGAGAGTTATAGCACTGTGAATCTTTACACCTGTTCCTCCATCCTGAGCTGAGGAGGACATGAAGAGTTATGAGTGTTTAAAATAG
This sequence comes from Clupea harengus, assembly GCF_900700415.2. NCBI lineage: Eukaryota > Metazoa > Chordata > Actinopteri > Clupeiformes > Clupeidae > Clupea > Clupea harengus. The sequence continues at coordinate 14,343,862 of NC_045170.1, forward strand.
CATGCCCCCCCTCTGTAATGATGACATAACTCAATAGAGTTGATAGTCATCTTTAGTCATCAGTGTTCTGTCTCTCTCTCCCTCGCTCTGTCTCCCTCTCTCTTTCTCTCGGTCCTCCTCCCTCGTTTTCTCATCTCAGGGAATCATTTCAGATTTATCCCCCCCCACCTCCCCCAAAATAGATCTGTTTAAAAACAATCTCTTTTACCTCACTATCTCTTCCTGCTTGCCCGGCCACCCGTTTCCATAAAGATGATTGAGTGAGCCCTGGCCGCCGCGTGGAAGTGAAACAGGGACGTGGAGATGACACACACACACACACACACAAACAATGTATGCATTTCCTCTTGTACTAATTCACACTATATATACATGTATATATATATACATGCACAGACACACACACACCTCTAAAAGAGGCCTAGAGTGAGATATTTTTGTACATGTCGATATTTGCCTTCTTCAGTAGTTCTTAGTTCAAGCCCATCTCAAGCAATGAAGACATGACCAGAATATAATGAATCAATAGCGTGCGTGCGTGCGTGCGTGCGTGCGTGCATGCGGAGAAAACTTGCTAAAAGGGAGAGTGACGTTAACAGCTTATGAAATCAAAGAAACCTTAGGGACAATGGTTGAAAGCGTGCATTCTTGCACACATGCACACGTGTTTGTGTGTGTGTGTGTGTGTGTGTGTGTGTGTGTGTTTGTTTATGCGTGTGTAAATATGTGTTCTGTTACTCTGGATTTTCTGCATCTCTCGCAGACGTGGTTCTCTTGCCAAGAATGCATTTGTGTCTCTCTATTGACATCAGAGAGGTGTGTGTGTGTGTGTGTGTGTATGTATGGTGACATCATGTCATGCACTGCCCTGTTTGTCACAGTGGATCAGTAAAGCAAACCCCTTGGCTCTGGCTGCCTTATCTCCCTTGTTCACTGTTTCATATTCCTTCTCTCTCTCTCTCTCTCTCTCCCTTCCTCTCTCCATCTCTCTCTCCTTCTCCCTTTCTCTCTCTCTCTCTCTCTCTCCTTTCCATGTTTCTTGTTCTCTCATTTTTATCTTGCTTTTCTGCTTGCAAGTGCCACTGCCTGAGAAATGCTTGTTCGCCACCTCTGTGGCGTGAATGTATGTGCTGTTACAAAGTAGTTTAACTACTACCATTATGTTGTGATGTGTGTGTGCCTGTGTGTCTGTGTGACTTTTTCGCTGTGGTTTGTATGTGTGTAATGTTTCTTTCATTTTTTTGTATGTGGTATCTGTGTTTTTGAACTCCGCTCTGCTTTTGTGGGGTATATATGAGTATTTGTAGTTGGGCTTCAGTGTGTATGTCCTCTGATATGGTCTGTGTTTCTTAGTGTGTGCATGTTTTTATATATGCGTGTACAAGTACTCAGTTCTCTCCACTCGTGTGTGTGTGTGTGTGTGTGTGTGTGTGTATTGCAGATGGCATCAGTGTGACAGGCCTGTCTATCTCCAGCCCGCTCCGGCAGGTCCTGAAGTCGCGCGCTGAGAACAAAACCGCCGGCACCGAGCCTGGCAAGTCCGAGTACAACCACGTCAAGGTGAGTGCCGCCACTTCTTGCCGACCACAGAAAACGCATCAGAGCCACTTCCTGTAATCCTCCAGTAGCTACAACTGTCTGGTATTATTAAAAATTACCAGCAGCATTGGATCTCTCTAATATCGTTGACAGCTAGATATGTGTGCTGTTTGTTCTTCAATGAGACGGCACAAGTCGTGTGTGTGTGTTTGTTCACGGGTATGCGTGTGTGCTGAAGCGACAGTTCTTTTTGTCTTGTAGCCCAGTCGTGTTTATTTCCCATCTCCTCTCAGCTTGCTCCTTTGATGGTTTTGAGATAATGAGCATCTCTGGTTTATTATTGTAATTATTGTCTGTGTGTGTGTGTGTGTGTGTGTGTGTGTGTGTGTGTGTGTGTGAGTGTGAAAAGAACACTGCCTCTCCCACTGACATTATGACAGCCTAAAAGGAGCCTTTCAGCCTCTTCGGAGAGCGTGGCACGCTAGACACACACTCCCATATGAACTCCACTGCAGCTCATAGTGGAGGTCTGAAATGAACACCCTACAGACGTGCCCAGCAACGGCATCTTTCATCATCTGAGGACGCTTCTGTAGATCTCACAGGGGACTAAGAGTACGGGAAGCCCTTTGAGGTTCTTGCTAAATGTTCTGTCTAAAAAAATCCTGTCTTATTAGTCTTTATATTGACAAAAAAGGTCATTTTTAGTTCAGGATTGCTTTTAAAGTTGATAACCAAAGAATCCCCAGAACTCAGTGCGTCTTCAGAACAATTTTTTACAAAGAACCATGAATCAGACGGATCAAATGGAACCTTTCTGCATGACTTGAGAGAACATGTTGCCGGCAAGCAAAGAAAAACGTGGTTTCATCTCACTAGCAGCAGTCATTGTTGATTTTAAATGTCTGCCTTTTTTTCTCTGGAGTCTCTATAGAGAGTGTTTGCCCTGGGTCTGCTGTCTGTCCTAGGTGCAGTGCCGACTGGCTTCAGCTCTCGTCATCTGTGGCCATTTTGTGCTCCCGAGGGATCAATGGTCAAAGCTGCTCCTGTAGGGCTGTGTGGCTGGGATCTTTGGGTTCACCTGTGATGTCATCCATTGCCTGTTAGCTCCTGGTTTCCATGATTGGCTCAATCAACTGAAATTGGATTTTTTTTGTCAGGTGTGTGTGTGTGTGTGTGTGTGTGTGTGTGTGTGTGTGTGTGTGTGTGTGTGTGTGTGTGTGTGTGTGTGTGTGTGTGTGCTGCTCTCACTGGAGTTCAGTGGGTTTGGCCCACTGAGTCCTGCATGGTTAGGCTGGTAGTTGTGTGTGCGTGTGTGTGATGTGATGTGGTTCACTGAGTTCTACCTGCCAGGTAGAGCACAGCTTGACTGTGTCAGTCAGGGTCAGCATGCTTCATTCACATCCACAGGAGCTGGCCCCTGAGTTGAGAGGATGGATGGGTTGACTGACAGCCTGGTCAGTCAGCCATAGGCCCACTGTGTGTGTGTGTGTGTGTGTGTGTGTGTGTGTGTGTGTGCGCCTCAGTGAGTTGACTGCTTCACTAGTGTGAAGCACAAATTCACACAATAAACACTTACACAAACACATTCACAATTATTTGCAAATTTCAAGCTCTGCTGTTGTCCCTTGGCACCAGTAAACAAGTGTTTATGTTGTGCACTGTTGAGATAAGGACCTTGGAGTGGAGTCTTTGTGGTCTGGATGCAGAGGAAGTTTTTTTTTCTCCTTAAAGGTAGACTTGTTATTGAATTGATTTGTGTATAGGTTGAGAGTGTGTGGTTTTCTCTGGGTTGGTAGTTACTGGGCTGTGTGCTTGTTTGTGAGGGTTTGTGAGAAAGACTGTGTTTGTGCATGTCAAAGTCAAAGTCAAAGTCAAAGTCAAAGTAGCTTTATTGTCAATTACTTTGCATGTTAAGACATACAAAGGAATCGAAAAAAAACGTTTCCCACTCTCCCACGGTGAAACATATAAGTGCACACGCACAACAACAGATAAGACAAGACATATAGATATACATATACATATAGTTATACACATACAGATACCTGTACAGCAGCATGTTTACTTTAAAGTGACAGGTAGT